>NW_022195478.1:0-537500 GCF_008641045.1 Pistacia vera | reverse complement strand
GACACGAAACAGTGCCAACCGCTCAAGGAGGAGGTCGACAGACTCATCAAGATCAAATTTAATCAAAGAAGTAAGGTATCCAGAATGGCTCACCAATCCCATGCTCATCAAGAAACCAAATGACAAATGGAGAACATGCATCGACTTCAAAGACCTAAACAAGGCTTGTCCCAAGAATAGTTTCCCCCTTCTACGGATCAATCAATTAGTGGACGTGATAAGAGGGAATGCCTTACTCAACTTCATGAATGCATACTTGAGATACAACCTATCTCGATGCACAGGCCCGATGAGCCACACACCTCATTTATCATATACCAGGGGCTTTATTGTTACAAAGCCATGCCTTTCGACCTAAAGAATGCCGAGCCAACTTACCTGCAGTTGGTAAATAAGATGTTCACCGACCTCATTGGAAAAATGATGGAGTTATATATCGATGACATGCTGGTAAAATCGCAGAAGGTGGAAGACCAAATGCACACCTTAAAGAGATGTTCCATGTCTTAAGGAAGTATCGAATGAAGCTCAACCCCTTGAAATGTGCCTTCAGGATTGGCTTAGGAAAATTTCTCGACTACATGGTAAACCAACGTCGGATTGAAGCAAACCCTAAAAAGATCCAAGCCCTAGTAAACATAAAAAGCCCGACAAAGACAAAAAAGGTCCAAAGCCTTGTTAAACCCTAAATATGGCTAATATTCTGGGGGGGGTGGTGTTGAATAGGAATCAATAAAAATATTCATAGAATAAAACTTATCAATGAAAGTTAAAGGAAATGATGAGTTTATCAAAATAATGTTCAACGACTGAACTCAACAACCAAAGTATGATAGAGTTAATGATAGTGTGAATGAGCAATAGATGAACTCAAAAGAGAACAATAAATGCAATCAACTTGTAGGCAATAAATATGAACAATGAATGCATGAACAAGTGAAATAAATGATGTTCAGCCAAAAAGTATGCAATGAATGATAAAGAGTTGAGAGAGAGAGAAATGCTTGAGGATTTATAGTGGTTCGTGTTAGAGTAGGTGCCCTAGAGCCAATCAATTATTGTAAGATTGACTCTACAATAAATGTTTATTTATCAATAAAAGGCATATTCTTCTATATCATGAAAATCATAGTTATATGTAATGATATATGTCCTTAGGATGGTAGAACCGTGACGAGGGTATCAAGTGTTTCAAATCTTGATAGTGAGAACCCTATGATCACATATGTTGGTCATTCTAGAAACGTCTGTAGCCCCAGTATTATTCTGACCAAGGACACAGATAATACGGTAAGGCTATCATAGCGCTGAACGACCCTGTCGAAAGGTAGTGATTGATCTCACTTGTCAAGTTTGTTTGCCGACAACCTGGTGTAACGCATGGGTGCTTACTAGAGGCAAGTTCACTGGACAAACCCACTAGAGGATTTCATATGGATGGTAACCCCATTGTCTATGGAATAAATCCTCTAACGGATGGTGGTACATGTGATCCTTAGACTTGAGATCACCGGAGCGCCTTGTGCACCAATTGGTGTAGTTTGACACTAGCCCAACATAGTTCTATTTAGAGCAATCAATATGGTAGTGATTGGCTACATTGAGAAGTGTATTGAGAATATGGTGGATCAACAAAAGATTTATCACTCCTGGGTACACGAGAAGTTATCTCACTGGATAATTTAGTAGATGGCAATGACACTAAATCTGTGGCCACAGTGGGATTGAGTTGGTGCTCAATCCAATTTATTATTCCAGTCATTGGTCCTTTAACTAAATACAAACATGTTAAGGATATCTGAGATTAACACTATTTCTATACCTCAGACTCGATGAGATAACAGATGATGAAAGGATTGGATTGCATGGTAACCATATTGTTGACAGGCTGTGGTTTTGCTGAATCTGAATCTATCGGGGGGCCAAGATGCCTTGCTAGGGGCCAATCTTGGTCTGTGTGTAGTGAGACGATTAATTGGTGTTAATCGCAATACTACACACTGCCGATATAATGAGGAGCCTACGGGTCACACACTTAGAAGATAATTTAACAATCAATTTGTGAGAAGGGTATTTTGGTCTTTCAGGACAAAATGGTATTTTGGTAATCTCACAGTGCAATTAAATTTGCTGAGGTTGTTGCCTATATTTAATTTTAATATTAAAATTAAATTAGTGAGATTATATTTAAATATATCTATGTATATATTTAAATGAATTATTATTATTAATTAAATGTTAATATATTATTATATTTTAATTATAATAATTATTAATTATTAAAATATCATAAAAGGGGTGTTTGGTTGCAAGGGTGAACTAGGGTTGGAGCCCATGGCTATTCCTAAGTGGAATAGGGTTTTAATTGTTGCACTATATAAGTGCAACTAAAAATTAAAACAATGTTGAATTCATTCATTCAATAAAATTAAAAACCCTAGCCACCCTTTTTTGTTGGAGTAGGTGTCGTAGAGCCAATCAATTATTGTGGAATTGACTCTTTGTAATAATGTTTATTAATCAATAAAAGGCATTATCTACTATATCATGTAAACCATAGTTGTATGTATTAATATATGTTCTTAGATTGGTAGAACCGTGACGAGGGTATCAAGTGTTTCAATTCTTGATAGTGAGAACCCTATGAGCACATATGGTGGCCATTCTAGAAACGTCCGTAGCCACAGTATTGATCTGACCAAAGGCACAGATAATACGGTAAGGCTATCATAATGTTGAACGACCCTGTCAAAAGGCAGTGACTGATCTCACTTGTCAAGGTTGTTTGGTGACAACCTGGTGCAACACATGGGTGCTTGCTATAGGCAAGTTCACTAGACTGACCCACCAGAGGATTTCATATGGATGGTAACCCTAGTGTCTATGGAACAAATCCTCTAACGAATGGTGGTGCATGTGATCCTTAGACTTGAGATCACCAAAGCACTTTCTACACCTATTGGTGTAGTTTGACACTAGCCCTATGCAGTTCTATTCAAAGCTGTCAATACGGTAATGATTGGCTGCATCGAGGAGTGTATCAAGACTATGGTGGATCGACAAATGATTCATCACTCTCGAGTACAGGAGAAGTTATCTAACGAAGCAATTCAGTTAATGACAATGACAGTAAATCTGTGATCATAGTGGGATTGAGTTGTTGCTCAATCCAATTCATTATTCTGGTCATTGGTCCAACAACTAAATACAAATATATCGAGAGTAACTGAGGTTGACACTATTTTTGTGCCACAATCTCGATGAGATAACAGATGATGAAAGGATTTGATTGTATGGCAACCATATCGTTGATAGGTAATTACTTCGTTGAATCCGAATCTATCGGGTGGCCATGATGCCTTACTAGAGGCCAATCTTGGTCTGTATATAGTGAGATGATTAATTGGTATTAATCGCGATACTACACACTACCGGTATGATGAGGAGCCTACGGGGTCACACAAATAGAAGATAATTTAAGAATCAGTTTGTGAGAAAGGCGTTTTTGTCTTTTTAGGTGAAATGGTATTTTGGTAATCTCACAGTGCAATTAAATTTGGTAAGGTTGTTGCCCTTATTTAATTTGATATTAAAATTAAATAAGTGAGATTATATTTAAATATGTATACGCATATATTTAAATGAATTATTGTTACTGTTAATTGTTAATATATTATATATATATTAATTGAAATAATAATAATTAAAATAAAAATATCTAAATGGGGCTGTTTGGACATAGGGGCTATTTGGGTTGGTGCCTAAGCCTTTTTCTAAGGGGAATAGGGTTTCACATGCACTATATAAGTGCATGTGTTCTATGAATTAAGAAACACCTTTTCATTAAGTCATTTTTATATTCATTGATTGAAAAGCTCTAGCCCCTTTTTGTCTACCCAACGCCACTTTATTTTGATTGAATCAAATTTATTTGATTCTTGTTCTTGATTCTTGAGGCTAAAGAGGATCTAACAAATCTCTCTTTAGCTCTTAGGGTTATTTTTGTGTAGACTACCGCTGGTTCGATTCTACTTTGAGTCGGTAGCATACTCAGTTAGAGACAAGTTTAAAGGAGCCTCCAAACGAGCGTATGAACTCTAATCGTTCATATTACTGTAGAATATTTGATTTAACATATTATCTGTAATATCTGTATCCTGATCTTGGCTTAAAATGGAATCGATCACTTTTTTATTTTTGTTTTCCACTGCCATGGGTTTTGATCGTTTCCTAACATTTTTACTCTCTCATGTTTAACTCTTGAGTGAAAAAGAAAAAAATTTATTTTTCTTCTTTCTTGATTCTTGAAGCCCTTTGATTATTCTAGCAAAATAATCAAGGGTTATCCAGATTGTCTTCGTTTGGATTTTTGTGAGTGCGATTCTACTTTGGATCGATTAGCGAAGAATCACACGAATAGTGTCAATGAACAGTGTTCAGTGAACAGTGTCGATGAACAGTGCTTGTGAGCATAATCAGAGATATTCGGAGGAGCCTCCAAACATGTGTAAGCATTCTGAATCCTTGTATGGATTTTCTATATTGTTGTAATGCAAAAGGTTATAAACACTATAATCTGTACCCAGATTTGGGATTAAAGCATATAATCGATTTTTATTTGTTTTAAAACTGTGTTTTTCCGCTACGTAAACCTGATCACATGCTAAGAGTTCAGAGCTATATCCACAAGCCTCCAACATCCACTTCATCAAAGCAACCTCCTTCTAGTTCCACTAGAATTAGGTTACGCCACTAAAATAGTTTTCACAAGGATTTTCGCCTCAAACACTTAGATTTATAAGATTGCACCTAGTTTTAAAGGATCTCATCACTAAGGAATGATTCAAAGTTGTTTGTGAATAATTGCCTCTTCAAAGTATGCTTATACACATAATAAGTATAAGTGAACTCTCAAAGGTTTACAACATGAGTACAAGTGAGAGTATTTGATTTGGATCTTAAGCTAAAGGGATTATATGAGAATGTATTCTGATTTAGTATGACTTTTCTCTCTCTTTTTCCCTAAAAACATTGTTCTTTTATAACCCTAAAAAGATTAGCCGTTGCAGCATTTAATGCATCTCTGATAAAGTTTACAGAACCCGGAGGAATAGTTGTTCCATAATCGTGAACGGTCGTTCCTGACACAACAATCATTTTTCTTAGATCAAGGTTAACTGGAATGGTCATTCCACCACGTTGTATGACCATGCAAGGACACGGCATAGTCATTCCACCACATGGAACAAACACATCCAAATGCTCTTCCAAATTTCCTGATGAGTGAATGACCTCTTGGAACGATTTCATGCAAAATTCTTCAGATATGAACGGTCATTCCATCACAAGGAACGATCGTTCTAATTTTGAACTTTGAGTTTTGACTTTGACCTTTGAGGTGAAGTTAAGAGCGTGATGCGATATGAATTTGAAATATCTTGACTTTTAAACTTGAGTGCACAGTCATGCAAGCTGGTCGTGCGAGTGCCACTCAACTTGACAGAGAGACTAACGACCAAGAGGAATGATGTTGTGCAACAATGTGGTAGGATTTAATCAAATAAAATAGGCAGCAAAAAACAAAAATTTACTAATTAAAACCCTAGAAGCCCCAAAAATCCATATATGAGAGTTATGTTGTTTGCATGTTATAGATCATCAAAAACCCATACAGGGTTTTAGATTCTTACTCATGTTGATGGATCCACCAGTTGATCTTTGAAAAACACTCACACTCCAAGAATAGGAGTGAACCCACAATATCCACACAAAGGCAAGAATCAACACACAATCAATTTACAAGTTTGATTTGTGAGGTTTAAAGAAGAAGTGGGTGATAAAAAGAAAAGAGAGATTTTCTCTTTAGTTTTTCTCTTGGGCCGCCAAATGAGCTTCTTAGGGAAATTTGGGGAAAAGTGCTCTTTTATAGGCACACCCTAATTTCCCTTGTTTAGTATATTACCAATATATCCTTCCACTAATTATTTAATTAATTTCCATGATTTCCGAACAAAATCATAAACCGGGTATTAGGCCATTATTATTTTATTCATCTAATTATAATTTTTCAGTATTTAAAACATATATATATATATATATAAATAAGCAATCTTACATATTAAATCCAATACGGGATTGGATCTAGGCAACAACCTTTCCAGCAAATTTAATTGCTACGTAAGATTTACCAAAATACCCCTTTGTCAATAAATAACAAAAATGCCCCTCACTCGTTATCTTCTTTAAATTGCCTTCTAAGTGTGTGACCTGTAGACTCCTTATCATGTCGGTAGTGAGTAATATCACGTTCAACACCATATTAACCATCTCAACACACATGCCATAATTGGCCTCTAGCAAGGCATCACGGCCACACGACAGATTCTCTTATGGCACAGTCGTGCCTTTCTTGCGCACGGTTTTACCTAGGCAAAATTTTGCTTATGCACGATCATACCACCTGATAAACCAGTTTTGGTTTGGTTATGACTTATGTCATACCTTAGCATGTTATGGTTAGTGTTCAATCAGTTTTTTGGATAGTTTTGGCACATCAAAACACATGAGAGGTCAACAATATCCCCTTTTTTTATTGATGACAAAACTAAACAAAAATTGATTTTCAAATAAGCATAATAACATATATTCAATATGCATTTTTCATAAACCAAAACTTGAGAAATGCTCCCCCTTAAACTGTGAACTCTTCTACCAAATATGCGTTTTTCAAACATGAATGATGAGCACAAATGCTCCCTCTTTCACCAAGCATATTCTCAACAAACACTTCGCAATATATACATTCACACAACAATCTCAAACACAAAACAACTTCAATATCAACAATCAACAACACTTCAATATTGACACAACTCAACTCAATTTCCATCTTTTCTCTCCCCCTTTTGTCATTGATAAAAAAGATACAACATTATAACATGGAAGAAAAGAAATGAGTTAATAAACATTCACTTGCATTGATATATAACTAAGAAGTACAAAAGATAAATATATAAGTGTCCAAAGGACACCAATGTTTCACGATGTGCAAAATAAAGTAAAAACTAAAGACACAAACTAAAATTTTTTTTTTTTTTTTTTTTTTTTTGGAAAAGTAACCAAAATGGGCTAATGGTTTGGAGGTGAAGATGATGGAGGGAATGGTGGAAGTTTATCAATTAACCAAGCCAGAGAATAGATAGCCTTTTCTATTCCCTTGAGCTGATTTTCAATGTTTGGATCTAAATAAGCCTTCATCCTTTCAACCTCATCCGAAGGAGTTGAACTTTGACCAACTTCATTTTGTCTAGCTTCAAGCCTTGGGATTTTTCTTCTTGGCATGACTTTAGTAGGAGAATTCGAACTTTTTGGGCTAACTCTAGCATCCCCTTCTTCTTCTTCTTCACTTTCCTCTACTTTTCTTTTTCCTTTGTTAGCAGCCAATATCCATTTGTCTTTTCTGACTGACTGCAACATGTGCATCTTTTGCAACATAGGACCATCAATGAGATAAGAGGAACCAAACTCTACTTTCGTAGCTGTGTCCTCTTCAGTGAAGCTCAAATTTATCTTGGAGTAGATGAAAGTTATGAACATCCCAAACTAAATCTCTCCAGCATCCTTATAAATCTCTTCTAACCTCTTAATCAACAATGCAAGAACGTTGATCTGTTTCTTAGCCACAACAGCTTCCAAACTCAACACATCTCTCTTGGTGACTTGGGTATTCATCTTATTTTTGGCAGTAATAGAGTAAGATATGAACCTATGAAATATTCTCATTGCAGGGTTCATTATCTTGGTGGATTGGGATAGATGGGGTTTAAACTTTCCTACCCAGAAGGCTATTTTCCAAGCCTTGTTGATGGCCTAATTACTAGGAGGATCAATTACTCCTTCTGCACTATAACCTAACCACTCTCCAAGTAATGCTGAAGTCACTTTGTACTCCACATTTTTCAGCCTAAAGAACATAGTGTAAAGAGGGTTTTCACCATCAAATGCCTCAATAACCTCTAGACTACTATAGAACTCATATACTAAATGCTCATAAACATCCATTTTTATCCATATCAGCTCAGACAACTTCAAATTTGATACTGATTCAGTAATAGGCTCAATCAATTCTAAACTAGTCAATACTTTCCATTCAAAGGCATGACCAAGAAACATACCTCTTTGTTCCATAGCTTGAAACCTTCTCTTATGTTCTGAATCTCTAAAGATAATACCACTCGGACCATTTAAATCTTCTACCAAAGGAACATTGCTTCTTCTGGCAATCCCTCTTGTTCTTCTCATGGTGTTTGGGTGATTTGAGTATTTGGAATGTATTAGGAGTGATTTGGAATTGATTTGGAGTAAACATTTTGAGAGGTGCACAGAGATTTTGAAAATGTTTTTGGCGTCAATGCAAAAAATGAACTGACCTTTATATGGAAAACACGAAGCATGATCGTACGATAGTCGACCACAATCATTCCACTAATGTTTTATATTAGGGTTAGGACAACTTAACTTGATACATGGTCGTTCGTGATAACCAGCACGGACATGCATTGGTTTTTAAAATTTGATTTAAAATCATTCAACATGCACGTCATTCCACTGATAGGCACGATCGTTCCAAAAAAGACAATTTGAAAATTATTTACTATAATTTGCACACTAATAAAACATGATCAACAACCATTGTCTTTTATAGTCCAATCACTTAGGGAGTTTCCATATTTGAGAAAATGTGTCAATTTTGATATCAACCACAAGATTGTATCATTTTGACTTTTCTTCAATCAAAACACTCATTCTAACATACAAGAACATATTTATCAATCAATGTGTCTCTCATATGTCAAAAATACATAACAAGTCTTACATATGAACTAAATATGTTTTCCATCTTTGTGAAAAGACTTGCCACTTAGTGATTCTTCAGTTCATCATCTAATGTACATTATCGGTTCCCTTTGGAGAAGCATGTATAGATTTCTCTATATGGGATGCTGCAAAAGCAGATTTTAGAGTACCCAACTCATAATCCCAACCCTTTTATCTTTGCAATCCAATAGATCAAATCACTAGTGGGGCTATGTAACAGTAGTTGTATTTTGACTTATGCTAAGACAATCACACAATCAATGTATAAAACATGTTATCACAATCAACTCAAAATATTCTCAATATACATATAAAACACATTGTCTCAATCAATTTCACATGTAAAACAATCACATAAGATAATGAGTCAAACCTGATTCGCATATATCATTCCAAGCTCTTTTCGAATAGTGTTTAATCTTTCTTTATCAGGAGACCTAGTAAAAATATCAGCCAATTGGTGATTAATATCAAAAAAAATTCAAGCACAATATCACCTTTCCTAACATGATCATATAGGAGATGATGTCTAATGTCTTTATGCTTTGTTCTAGAACGATGTACAGGATTTTTAGACAAATTTATAGCACTTGTATTATCACAATGAATAGGAATGCTATGCATTTTGTAACCAAAATCTTCAAGTTGTTGCTTCATCCAAAGAAGTTGTGCATAACTACTAGCCACTGACACATACTCAACTTCCGTGGTTGAAGTAGCAACTACATTTTGTTTCTTTGAGAAACTAGCACGCTTCCTGAGAATTGACATGTTCTGTTAGAGTAGATGCCCTAGAGCTAATCAATTATTGTAGAATTGACTCTTTGTAATAATGCTCATTAATCAATAAAAGGCATTTTATTCTATATCGCGTAAATCATTATTATTACAATATGTATTGATATATGTCCTTAGAATGGTACGTGACGAGGGTATCAAGTGTTTCAAATCTTGATAGTGAGAACCCTATGAGCACATATGGTGGCCATTCTAGAAACGTCTGTAGCCCCAGTATTATTCTGAAGTAAGGGCACAGATAATACGGTAAGGCTATCATAGTGTTGAACGACCCTGTCGAAAGGCAGTGACTGATCTCACTTGTCAAGGTTGTTTGGTGACAACCTGGTGCAACACATGGGTGTTTGTTGTAGGCGATTACACCACAGCAAGTTCACTGGACTGACCCACCAGAGGATTCCATATGGATGGTAACCCCAGTGTCTATGGAACAAATCCTCTAACGAATGGTGGTGCATGTGATCCTTAGACTTGAGATCACCGGAGCGCCTTGTGCACCGATTGGTGTAGTTTGACACTAGCCTAACGCAGTTCTTTTCAGAGCTGTCAATACGGTGGTGATTGGCTGCATCAAGGAGTGTATCAAGACTATGGTGGATTGACAGAGGATTTATCACTCCCGGGTACGGGAGAAAGTTATCTCACGGCGCAATTCAGTATATGGCAATGACACTAAAACTGTGGCCACAGTGGGATTGAGTTGTTGCTCTATCCAGTTTATAATACGGGTCATTGGTCCAGAAACTGAATAAATAATATCGAGAGTAACCGAAGGTTGACACTATTTCTATGCCTTCGTCTCGTCGAGATAACGTATGATGAAAGGATCGAATTGCACGGTAACCATATCGTTGACAGGTAGCTACTTTGCTGAATCCGAATCTATCGGGTGGCCATGATGCCTTGCTAGGGGCCAATCTTGGTCTGTGTATTAGTGAGACGATTAATTGGTGTTAATCGCAATACTATACACTGCCGATATGATGAGGAGCCTAAGGGTCACACACATAGAAGACAATTTAAGATGCAAGAAGAAAGAAGGGCGTTTTCGTCTTTTAAGGCGAAAGGGTATTTTGGTAATTTCACAGTGCAATTAAATTTGCTGAGGTCGTAGCCTTTATTTAATTTGTTAGAAAAATTAAATAAGTGAAATTACGTTTAAATGTGTGTTCGCACATATTTAAATATATTATCATTATTGTTAAATGTTAATATATATTTAAATATATATTAATTGATTTTAATTGAGATAATGATGGAAAAAATAAAAATATTAAATTGGGAGTGTTTGGCAACACGGGGCATTTGGGTTGGAGCCCAAGCCTATTCCGTATGGGATTAGGGTAAATTGGTTTTACTATAAAAGAAAAATTAAATGTAAAAGAAAGTGTGTTAATTTATTTTAGTTGATTTTTCTTTGTAAAACCAAAAACACAGCAGCCCCAATATTGACTCTCCCACGACAGATTCATTTTGCCTAGAAATCAATTTAATTGATTTTCCTTTCTTCTTAATCTTGAAGCCAAAGAGGATCTAGCAAATCCCTTTTTGGTTCTTTTGAGATTGTCTTCGTGTGGACTACGTGGGTTCGATCCTACACTTGGATCGGTAGCAAAACATTCGTTAACAAATTTGGTGGAGCTTCCAACGTGCATTTGTTTCTCTTAACTCGTGTTTAATATTTCTGCAGATTCTTAGTATGATAAAATTGTAAAATTATACCCTTGATCTTGGCTCATGTAAATGATCCCTGAATTATTTGTTTTTGTTTCCGCTGCGTATACGAGACCGTTTACTAACATGTTCCACTAGTGCTCTTCCTATCCATCCTACATCCTCTAAAATCGGTACTTGAGTATCCTATAAGACTAAAAGATGGTCTTTTAGGATACCATAAACCAATATTTGGAGTCCCTTTCAAGTACCTAAGAATTCTTTTGACAACATTCAAATGAGATTCCTTAGGACATGATTGGAAATGTGCACACATGCAAACACTAAACAATATGTTTGGCCTAGATGCAGTTTAATACAAAAGTGCACTTATCATGCCTCTATGAAGCTAGTATCAACACTTTTACCTCCCTCATCGGCTTCCAATTTGAGTGATGTGCTCATGGGAGTAGGTTGATCTTTTGCCTCAATCATTTTGAATCACTTAGAGGAGATCATGAATGTACTTGGATTGATTCAACAAAATCCCTTCCTTTTGTTGCTTGATTTGTAATCCGAGAAACTAATTTAGTTCTCCCATCATGCTCATCTCAAATTCACCTTGCATCATCTTAGAAAATTCATTACAAAGGATTTCATTAGTAGCACCAAAGATGACATCATCAACATATATTTGAACTACCAAGATGTCATGTTCATGCTTTTTAGTAAACAAGGTAGTACCCACCTTTCCTTTTGAAAAACCATTTTGAACAAGGAAACTACTCAATCTATCATACCAAGCTCTAGGAGCTTGCTTTAAACCATAAAGTGCTTTTGAGAGTTTAGAAACATGTTCGGGAAAATCGGGGTTTCAAATCCGAGCAGTTGTTTAACATAAACCTCTTCTTGAATGAAACCATTTAGAAATGCACTTTTAACATCCATTTGAATAAAGTTTGAAGTTTAAATGGCATGCATAGGCAAGTAACATTCTAATAGCTTCTAATCAAGCAACAGGGGCATAGGTTTCTTACCACAATACCTTGCTCATCCATCTTGATCCAGAATACCCATTTGGTGCTAATGATTGGATGATCTTTAGGCCTTGGTACAAACTCCCATACATTGCTTCTCTCAAATTGATTTAGCTCCTCTTGTATTACTTGAACCCAAATTTTATCACTAAGTGCTTCATCCAATTTCTTAGGTTCAACTTGAGACAAGAATGCTACGAATTGTCATGTATTCCTCATCAATGCCCTTGTTCTTACTCTTTGAGTGGGATCTCCAATGATTCGTGCATCTTTCACTTCATCTCTCACTCTTGGAAAAGAAATCTCCCTTGTTGTTCTTTGAGGTTCCATGAAGGTGTTATCTTCATTTTCAACCTCTTCTTGATGTTCTTCTTCTTTGTTTGGATTTGATAGAGATGCTTCATCATTGATCTCTAGTTCTTTCATCATCTCATCAATCTTTTCTTCATTATTATTTCCTGTATTCATTAAAGAAGATTCATCATATAATATGTGTAGATTCTTCAACTAAGAGAGTTCTTTTGTTGAAGACTCTAGACGCTTTTGAATGTGAAGAATAACCGAGGAAAGTTGCTTCATCCGATTTAGCATTGAATTTTCCAAGGTTGTTCTTACAATTATTAAGCACAAAGAATTTACAATCGAAGGGATGAAAATATGCAATATTTGGCTTTTTCCCTTTGAATAACTCGTAGGGAGTTTTCTTGAGGATTGAACTAATCATAGTTCTATTAATGATACAACATGAAGTATTAACCGCTTTAGCCCAAAAATATTTAGGTATATCATGCTCACACAACATGGTCCTAGCCATCTCTACTAAAACTCTATTTCTCCTCTCAACAACTCCATTTTGTTGAGGAGTCCCAGGTGCCGAGAAATTATGCTTAATGCCATGCTCATTGCAATATGATTCAAAACAATGTGTTTTCAAATTCTTTTCCATGATCACTTCTAATGCATGTAATTGCATAGCCTAATTAAAAATGCACAAACGACTCACTTAAAGACTCAAACCCACTATCTAGTTCTGGCCAGCAATGACTAGCCTTGGCTGAAGGATGCCAACGAGTAAAGAAAAGGAAAACAAGAAAAAGGAAGGAAATAGCTTACTATGAGAGAACGCTTGGAGATATATCGATGGAACCTTCACAAACTTGTCGCACTCCTAAAGCCGAAAAAAGAAATTAATTTGGGAAGGAAGCTTTCAAATCTCAACAGTACAAACAGTTTGAGTATGGCATACCTTTTATAGGGTGTATGAACTGGGACTAATCAAGACCTTCCATTTAACCCATGCTTCATCATCTGGGGTGGGAAAAATAACCGCCATCTTGAAAATCGAGGCATCACCCTACCAGTTGAAGTGACAAAAGTGTTAGAGTAGATGCCCTAGAGCCAATCAATTATTGTAGCATTGACTCTTTGTAATAATGTTCATTAATCAATAATAAAAGGCATTTTATTCTATATCGCGTAAATCATTATTTTTGCAATATGTATTGATATATGTCCTTAGAATGGTAGAACCACGACGAGGGTATCAAGTGTTTTAAATCTTGATAGTGAGAACCCTATGAGCACATATGGTGGCCATTCTAGAAACGTCCGTAGCCCCAGTATTATTCTGAAGTAAGGGCACAGATAATACGGTAAGGCTATCATAGTGTTGAACGACCCTGTTGAAAGGCAGTGACTGATCTCACTTGTCAAGGTTGTTTGGTGACAACCTGGTGCAACACATGGGTGTTTGTTGTAGGCGATTACACCGCAGCAAGTTCACTGGACTGACCCACCAGAGGATTCCATATGGATGGTAACCCCAGTGTCTATGGAACAAATCCTCTAACGAATGGTGGTGCATGTGATCCTTAGACTTGAGATCACCGGAACGCCTTGTGCACCGATTGGTGCAGTTTGATACTAGCCTAACGCAGTTCTTTTCAGAGCTGTCAATACGGTGGTGATTGACTGCATCAAGGAGTGTATCAAGGCTATGGTGGATTGACAGAGGATTCATCACTCCCGGGTATGGGAGAAGTTATCTCACGGCGCAATTCAGTATATGGCAATGACACTAAAACTGTGGCCACAATGGGATTAAGTTGTTGCTCTATCCGGATTATAATACAGGTCATTGGTCCAGAAACTAAATATATAATATCGAGAGTAACCGAAGGTTGACACTATTTCTATGACTTCGTCTCGTCGAGATAACAAATAATGAAAGGATCGAATTGTACGGTAACCATATCGTTGACAGATAGCTGCTTTGCTGAATCTGAATCTATCGGGTGGCCATGATGCCTTGCTAGGGGCCAATCTTGGTCTGTGTATTAGTGAGACGACTAATTGGTGTTAATCGCGATACTATACACTGCCGGTATAATGAGGAGCCTATGGATCACACACATAGAAGATAATTTAAGAGCTAAGAAGAAAGAAGGGCGTTTTCATCTTTTTTTAGGTGAAATGGTATTTTGGTAATTTCACAATGCAATTAAATTTGCTGAGGTCGTAGCCTTTATTTAATTTGTTAGAAAAATTAAATAAGTGAAATTACGGTTAAAGGTGTGTTCGTACATATTTAATTAAATCATCATTATTGTTAAATGTTAATTAAATATTAATTGATTTTTTAATTGAGATAATGATGAATTAAATTAAAATATCTAATTGTGAGTGTTTGGCAACATGGGGTGTTTGGGTTGGAGCCTAAGCCGATTTCATATGGGAATAGGGTAACTTAGTTTGCCTATAAAAGAAAATGTGTGTGTGAAATTTATAAGGGGTTTTTATTAGTTCATTTTCAATTAAAGAAGAAAACACACAGCAGCTTATACACACTCTCCCACGCCACTTTCACTATTTGATTGAAAAATCAAATATTTCTTTTTCTTCTTGATTTCTTAAGGCTAATGAAGATCTAGCAAATCCCTCCTTGGTTCTTGGTGGTTGTCTTCGTGTGGACTTCTTGGTTCGATCCTACACTTGGATCGGTAGCAAACACATTCAGAGACAATATTGGTGGAGCCTCCAACGTGGGTATGAATCTAAACTTTAGATTTACTTTTTCTGCAGATTCTTGATATTAAACATAAACTGTAAAATTTGTACCTTGATTTTGGGCTTTAAGGAACGATCTACGGTTGTATAAAATTTTGTTTTCCGCTGCGCAACCAGGTCTTTTCCTAACAAAAAGCCTACCACCCACGTTAGTATGTTGATTCACCTTGCTGCTCATTACATGCTAGGATAAGACTGCTCAAGTACCCGTGGATAAAATTTCGTTTAAACCCCCATTCTTTTTATAAAATGACACCCCATCAAGCTATAAAGTTTAGCAAGCTATCAGTCTCGTCAAAAGAGAGTCGTAGCCCACTACTACCTATGAGCAAGTAAGCCCATCAAGATAATACTCACCAAAGTAAGGTGTTTGAAAGGATAAAGCGAGCTCATCAAAACCAAGCACAAAGTTTCTTAAAGACATCGAAAACAGGGAAAGATACATCCACAGTAAAAGCGAACAGGTATTAAAAAAAAAAGGGTAAATTCCATTATTTATTAATTTTGTGGGATTACAAAAAAAAAAAAAAAGGAAAAAAAAAAAAGGAAAAACATAAAAAATTGTGAAGGCATCAGGGGGCTTAGTCCTCATCTGAGGAAGACGAGCCCTCAGAACTTGCACCCTGATGCAATTCAAGGCGACGCTCAAGTTGTGCCCTCTCCCTCTCAAAGGCGCCTATGGCCACTCCCATTCGTTGCATCTATCGCATAGATCCTCGTTCTCCTTTAGGAAACTTTTGATGTGCCCATCTCTCACGTCCAAGCCCCGAAACAACTTGATCTGTGATCACAGGGTTCTCAAAATTAAGATTTAAAACACTTAATTCCCTCGTTATAGTTCAACCCTTCTAAGGACATATATCAATAGATATACGAATATATAAATGAATGCTATGATATAGAAGTTATGCCTTTATTGATATTCAATAATATTATACAAATGTCCTAATATTATTGGCTCTAGTGTACCTATCCTAACAATGCTTTTTGGAGTAGGTGCCCTAGAGCCAATCAATTATTGTGGAATTGAATCTTTGTAATGATGTTTACTAATCAATAATAGGCATTGTCTACTATATCATGTAAATCATAGTCGTATGTATTGATATATGTCCTTAAGATGGTAGAACCTATTTCAAATCTTGATAGTGAGAACCCTATGATCACATATGGTGACCATTCTAGAAATGTTCGTAGCCCCAGTATTATTCTGACCAAAGATACAAATAATATGGTAAGGCTATCACAATGTTGAACGACCCTGTCGAAAGGCAGTGACTGATCTCACTTGTCAAGGTTGTTTGCCGACAACTTAGTGCAACACATGGGTGCTTGTTGTAGGCAAGTTCACTGGACTGACCCACTCGAGCAGATGGTAACCCTAGTGTCTATGGAACAAATCCTCTAATGAATGGTGGTGCATGTGATCCTTAGACTTGAGCTCACTAGAGCGCCTTATGCACCGATTGGTGTAGTTTAACACTAGCCTAATGTAGTTCTATTTAGAGCTATCAATATAGTAGTGATTGGCTACATCGAGGAGTCTATCAAGACTATGGTGGATCGATAGAGGATTCATCATTCTTGGGTACAAGAGAAGTTATCTGACAGCACAATTCAGTTAATGACAATGACACTAAATCTATGATCACAGTGGAATTGAGTTGTTGCTCAATCTAATTTATTATACCGATCATTAGTTTAGTAACTGAATACAAAGATATCGAGGATAACTGAGGTTGACACTATTTCTATACCTCAGTCTCAATGAGATAACAAATGATGAAATGATTTGATTGCACGGTAACCATATCGTTGATAGGTAGCTATTTCGCTGAATTCGAATCTATCGAGTGGCCATGATGCCTTGCTAGGGGCCAATCTTGGTCTGTGTGTAGTGAGACTATTAATTGGTATTAATCACGATACTACTCACTGTTGGTATGATGAGGAGCCTACGGATCACACACATAGAAAATAATTTAATCAATTTGTGCTAGGGGCATTTTCATCTTTTAGGATGAAAGGGTATTTTGGTAATCTTACAGTGCAATTAAATTTGCTGAGGTTGTTGCCTATATTTAATTTACTATTAAAATTAAATTATTGAGATTATATTTAAATATATGTACGCATAAATTTAAATGAATTATTGTTGTTAATATATTTTATAAATATATTAATTGACTTTAATTATAACAATAATTAATTTAAAATAAAATACCACAAGAGAGGTGTTTGGATACAAGGGTTGGAGCCTATGCCTATTCCTCATTGGAATAGGTTTTGTCACATACACTATATAAGTGCATGTGTTTGTTAAAGAAAATGATTTATCTCATTTTTCATTCATTAAAAGGAAAAAGGGAAGCCCCATTTTCTCCAAACCTCCCATGTTTCCCACTTGCCTTTTTGAATCAAAATTTTCTTTGATTTCAAATTGATTCTTGAAGCCAATAGAGGATCTAGCAAATTTCTCTTTGGTTCTTCAGATTGTCTTCGTGTGGATCACCATTCGTTCGATCATATTCTTGGATCGGTAGCAAAGTAGATTCAGAGACATTTGAAGGAGCCTCCAAACCTGCGTAAGATCTCTATGTTAGAGTAGGTGTCTTAGAGCCAATCAATTATTGTAGAATTGACTCTTTGAAATAATGTTCATTGATCAATAAAAGGCATTTTATTCAATATCGCGTAAATCATATTGTATGTATTGATATATGTCCTTAGAATGGTAGAACCGTGACAAGGGTATCAAGTGTTTCAAATCTTGATGGTGAGAACCCTATGAGCACATATGGTGGCCATTCTAGAAACACCTGTAGCCCTAGTATTATTCTGAAGTAAGGGCATAGATAATATGGTAAGGCTATCATAGTGTTGAACGACCCTATCGAAAGGTAAGTGACTGATCTCACTTGTGTGGGTTGTTTGGTGACAACCTGGTGCAACACATGGATGCTTGTTATAGGCAAGTTCACTAGACTGACCCACTAGAAGATTCCATATGGATGGTAATGATAATCCGTAAATTATACAGTTTTTATATGATCTTTTTGTCGGATTTCAGGTACTTTCCAGTGCATTTTGACCAGAATTGGTGCTTAATTCTTCACTTTTCGTGTTTCAGGTTAAAATGGACTTTTTGAGCAAACAAAGACAAAACTGGATAATTTTGACTCAGAATTGAGCGGATTTCAGAAGATAGGAGAGTTCCGGAGCAGGACAACGCATGATGAAGCTTGTTTCCAGGGAAGAGAGCCGAAAATCGAAGAATCGAACGAAGAAGCACACAGAGTGGCAGTTCTGTAAATTTCAGAACCTTTGAAGGAACTTCGCCCCGGCGAAGAAATTGTCTTCGCCGTGGCGAAGTAGGCCAGAGACGAATTGGGGATTTCCGTTCTTTGCCGCGGCGAAGACGGCGACAGTCAAAATTTTCAGTTTTGTAAACACACAGTTTCGTGTGTGCGTGTTTTTGACTGGGTTTTTAGGACTAGGTATAAAAGAAAAACAAAAACTTTTTTTAGAGGGGGTTTTCCGGGCTGTTAGGTTTAGCCGTCTTTTACATTTTCCTTAGAGAAAAAGCTGGAATTTTTCGGATTGTTAGAGAGGAGGTTCAGATTTTGACTGGAAGATTCATCTTTTGGGGAGAATTCTATTCTTTCATCTAAGTTTCATTATGTTTATTTTGTTTACTTTTATTTTCCGTTTTTATTCTGTTAAATTAGCTATGAACTAATCTTCTATGGGTTAGGGTTTTGATTGTAGTTTGGATTTGAAATGGGTTGAATATGTGATTGTGCTATTTCCATGTGAATAAGCTGTGGTTGTGTGTTACTCTGAAATTAATTGTTGTATGTGATGAACATGATGAGATTGAGAAATAATTCATGTTAAGCTTCATGGGTAATAACCATTATAATATTGGATGCTAGAGATAGATTCAAGCATTAATGAAATCAAATTAGGATTCTTGTGCTTCATGATTTAGAATTATTAACTTTCAATTTGTTGGGTGCGGAATGTTAATAATGATGAATAGGAAAACATAGCCCGAGAGGGTATGTTATCATAGTAGTGAATCCGATTTACAACCATTGCACGTGAATGTGAAAATAGTGTAACTCTTAGGTTTAACCCATAAATAATCCAAACGAAGTCAAAACCCTACCCGTTTTACTTAAATTGAATTTCTGCGTTTCATTTGCTTTCCTTTTTAAGAATTACTTCTTTGTTAAATTTTATTTTGTTTTAGTTTAATAGCAAATTGCTCCCACAAATCCAAGATTTCCGGTTGCTTCAACTTGTTAACGTTAGGAACTTAGTGCTTAGCTACCAGTCCTCGTGGGAACGATATCCTACCCATCACTCTATTACTTGAATGACTAGTGCACTTGCTAGTTTTGCATGTTGTAGTAAACACGCATCAGGTAACCCCAGTGTCTATGGAACAAATCCTCTAACTAATGGTGGTGCATGTGATCCTTAGACTTGAGATCACCAGAGCGCATTATGCACCGATTGTTGTAGTTTGACGCTAGCCCAACGTAGTTCTATTTAGAGCTATCAATACGGTAGTGATTGGCTGCATCAAGGAGTGTATCAAGACTATGGTGGATCGATAGGGGATTCATCACTCCCAGGTACGGGAGAAGTTATCTCACGGTGCAATTTAGTAAATGGCAATGACACTAAAACTGTGGCCACAATGGGATTGAGTTGTTGCTCAATCCAGTTTATTATTGCGGTTATTGGTCCAGTAACTGAATACATACATATCGAGAGTAACTGAGGTTGATCACTATTTATGTGCCTCCGTCTCGATGAGATAATAGATGATGAAATGATTGAATTGTACGGTAACTATATCGTTGACAAGTAGCTACTTCGCTGAATCTGAATCTATCGAGTGGCCATGATGCCTTGCTAGAGGCCAATCTTAGTCTGTATATAGTGAGACGATTAATTGGTATTAATCGCAATCTTACACACTGCCAGTATGATGAGGAGCCTACGGGTCACACACATAGAAGATTATTTAAGAATAAGTTTGTGTAAAGGGCATTTTTGTCTTTTTAGGCAAAAGGGTATTTTGGTAATCTCACAGTGCAATTAAATTTGCTGAGGTTGTTGCCTATATTTAATTTGATGTTAAAATTAAATAAGTGAGATTATATTTAAATATACGTACGCATATATTTAAATGAATTATTGTTATTATTAAATGTTAATATATTTTATATATTAATTGAATTTAATTGAAATAATAATAATTAAAATAAAAATATCTCAATGGGGCTGTTTGGACATAGGGGCTGTTTGGGTTGATGCTTAAGCCTATTCCTAAATGGAATAAGGGTTTCACATACACTATATAAGTGCATGTGTTTTATGAATTAAATGAGAGAGAAGTCATTTTTATATTATTCAATGAAAAAGCTCTAGCCCTTTCTCACTATTCACGCCACTTTACTTTTGTTGAATCAAATTTTATTTGATTCTTGTTATTGGTTCTTGAGGCTAAAGAGGATCTAGCAAATCTCTCTTTAGCTCTTCGGGTTATCTTCGTGTGGACTACCGCTGGTTTGATTCTGTTTTGAATCGATAGCGAACCCAGTCAAAGACAAGTTTGAAAGAGCCTCTAAACGTGTGTATGAACTCTAATCTTTACTTTGATCGTTCATATTACTACAGAATATTTGATTTAACATATTATCTGTTATATCTGTATCCTGATCTTGGCTTAAAATAGAATAAATCGTTGTTTTTAGTTTTGTTTTCCGCTGCCATGGAATAGATCGTTTCCTAACACTCTAATCCTTTTCTAGATTAATGTTATATTTGTTCTTTTCAATTTAAGTATGTAAAATATATACATATCAAACCCTATTATGTCAAGAATTTCTTCTTCCTGAGAAACTATAAGTGATCTTTTAAATCGAAGAACACAACATTAAATTATTCAACAATATATTCAATTCTCATGTTAAAGATCATATAAGCTCTACTGTTAGAAGAATATCCAAGGAATACACCTTCATCAATTGAGTCAAACTTTCCTAGACTTTCTCTATCATTCAAGACATAACACTTGCAACCAAAAACATGAAAGTATGATATATTTGTTTCTTACCCTTCCACAACTCATAAGGAGTTTGTGATGTACCTTTTCTTAAGAACACCCTATTTGAGATGTGGCATGCAGTGTTGATAGCCTCGGCCCATAATCTCTTAGGCAATTTCTTTGCATTTACATCACTCTTGTCATCTCTTGAAGGACTTGATTCTTTCTCTCCACTACACCATTCTGTTAAGGTGTCTTTGGGGCAAAAAACTCATGACGACAAAAATTAGCAAAGTGAGAATTCTCAAACTCCTTTCCATGGTCACTTCTAATTCTCACCACTTTCTCCGCAGGGCAATTTTGTTCAACCTACAACATTTTAACTAGACTCTAGCAAGCATCAAATGCATTAGACTTTTCTCTTAAGAAATCAACCCAAGTGAATCTAGAATAGTCATCAACACACGCATACACACATCTCTGACCTCCAATACTCTCAGTTTGCATAGGACACATTAGATCCATATGAAGAAGTTCTAAAACACTAGAGGTAGTCAAGTGTGCAAGAGGTTTGTGAGTACTCTTGGTCTGCTTACTTTGTTGGTAAGGGCTACACACTTTACCTTTAGGGAAATCAAGTTTGGGCAGACCTTTCAAGGCATCCTTCTTAGAGAGTTCACAAGATTTTTGTAGTTCATGTGTCCAAGCTTCTTGTGCCACAACTCAACAGAATCTGTCTTTGTGCTAAAACAAGTAACTTTGTTAGACAACATATAGCAATTATCATTAGACTTTTTTCCTTCAAGCAAGGAAGTACCTTTAGCATTCAAGACTTGACACTTGGTTTTAGAAAATTACACAACAAAGTCTTTATCACATATTTGACTAATGCTAATCAGATTGGCCTTTAGTCCCTCAAGATACAAAACATCATTTAACATAGAAAAACCAGGGTTGTCTATTGAAACTTTTCCAAAAATCTTACCTCTTTTCCCATCTTCATAGGTAACATGGTCAACATCAATGAATTCAAGGATAGTCAAAAGGGCTTTGAACCTGTCATATGTCTAGAACACCCATTGTCAAAGTACCGTTGATATTTTTTAAATGCAGGCAATGATATATGTGCAACAAGATAGCTTACACTAGACTTGGGTTTCCACACCCTTTTGGTTTTGAATGCATCTTTTGGATGTGGTGACATTTGAGTGAGCATTTCATGATCATCAAGACATTTTTTCAAATAAGAAATGAGTTTGTAGCATTTTGGTCTGATGTGACATTTCCTATGACAAAAATGAAAACTAGACAAACCTTTTTACCTTTAGAGATTGATTGACAGCAATAGCAATAGCAACAACAGTAGAAGGAGATTTTGAAGCCTTGACGAATGTGCGCACACCAGAAGGGGATGTGCTTGCACCTGGAGTAAATCTCAAGCCTAATTTATCTCCAAACATCTTTTCTTGGTCAAGCACTTCATCAAGCTTGTATGAACCTACATTTAACTTATCAACAATGGTCATAGTCTTAGTTTGTTCATTTAAAGCTTGACATAACAAAGACTTTTTTTGGTCAAATCAGAAGACAAGATTTTCTCTTTGTCAAACAAAATTTTCTTGTCCTCTACCAAAGATGATTTTTCGGCTTCAAGAGATTTTACCTTCTTGATTGCTTTTAACCATGACTCATACATCTTATCATAAGCTTTGTGTTGCTCTACATAGAAATCACTAGAGTCGTTAGAGGCCACACTCTCAATGTCCTCTTGATTAACAGTAAAAGTTAAAAAGTTCTCACTCTCGTCAGGCTCATCTTCTTCACTCTCATTTTCTTCCTTATCACTCTCACTTAGGGTAGAAGCCATTGGTTTATCTTTTTTCTTCAAATTGTTGGTGATCCATGATTTCATATGTATATTTAGCAAGTTCACTAGTCGCAAAAAATAATAAAGTGATACATAGAGTATCGTCCCCACGAGGATAGAGTTACTAACTACCAATTTCTCTAGTTTAACACTAATTGAAGAATCAAACAATCAAGTGATGAAATGTTGACAATCTAAAGAAAATATTAACAATTAACGAATGAAAATGAAATAAAGGAAAAACCTAATATCCAAACAAATCAAATACCACTTAAAAACGCTAGGGTATTTGATTTCACCAAGATTAGCTAGTTCAATTTATAGATTCTATTACCCAAGCTCTAATTCTTGATTGAAAACTGAATTCCCTAAATTGTTTGATACTCCTTCTTAGTTATATCAAAACCACCTATTATTATTAACCTTCCACACCCAAAAATTGAAGTTTAATAGTTCAAACTCTATTAAGCTTTATGGAATTCTTCCAAGAATGCACTGATTGTGTTTGTCTATCTCTAGATTTTGCTTAACCTATGGTATTTATTCACAAAAAGCACATATCATGAATCACTTCTTAGTCTCATCATGAACAACAAATCATTTGAATGGTGATCAAGCATCCAAAGACAATAAGCATAGAAATAAAAACTCAAATCATGAAATTAGCACTCAGAGCAAATCAAATCATATAAATTTAACTATAGTATCAAAGGTTACATAAAAACCCTAACTCAATAGTTTAGTTCATGCTCAAAATTGAAATAAAATGAGAGGAACAAGAGGAATCAAAGTTCATCATGGAAAAATAAACAAGTTTAGAGAATCTTCTCTAAGATTTGGCCTGAATCTTCACTTCTCTTCTTCTCCAAGTGTCTTCTCCTTCCTTGAACGAACCAAAGACCTCTAGCCTTCCTTTCCCTTCATTTTCACTTCAATTTATACCCCTCTCACTTAAGTATGAAGCCCTAGCAAGCCAAAACGCGTCGTTTTATTTTTTTATATCAGACACATTTTTGCCCTTGTGAAACTTTTTCTTTGCCATGTCGAAGAGCTTTCGGGCCAAATGGGAGCATGATCATATCTGAATATGGAACCTTGGTAAACATACAAATTGTAGCCCTTTCAATTATCTTTCCATTCATTTAAGAATAATTCCAATCTGAGGTTACAGCTCACATTATGGTCAAAATACTGAAGCACATTCAAAGACGTCATATTTAATTTATAAATGTGTTGTTCACAAATTCAAGCCAAGTTTTCACCCTCTTCCAGTCAGAATTAGGGAAAACCCAAAACATGAAAGTTGTAGCTCTACTTCTTATCTTTCCATAGATTCTAGATTTAGGTAATTCCAAATTTACAAGCTCAAGTTACTCTGTTTACGCTTAAAACCATCATTTTATGCTCAAAATCATCATTTTATGCTCAAAATCATCGTTTAGGCTTGCAAAGTAAAAATAACAGAATTAAGTAACAATTATGGCCCAAAATGTATGAAAAGGATCCTAAATCCTATTGAAATTCAATGCAAAATCTCTATAAAAAATAGGATTATCAAATACCCCCAAACTTAAGATAGCAAGCGCACTAGTTGCACGAGTAATAAAGTGATGTGAAGAGTATCATCCCATAGAGATTGTGTGCTAATTACCAAATTCTCTATTCTATTACTAATTGGAGCACATAAAGATTTGGATTGGCAGAAGATAAACAACTAAACAAAAACAAACAATTATCAACTACTAAAATTGTAATTAAAACTAAACTAACTCAAACGTGATACTCACTCAACACAAAGAAGTTAGGGTTTATAACTTCACCAAGTTACTCAAACCTATGAATCCAAATTCTAAGGCAATTATTAAAAATTGAACTCCCTAAAGTGTTTGGCACTCCCTCTTGGGTTATACACCCCACCTATTCCTATTAAGCTTCCACACCTAAAATTTGAAGATTAATAGTTCAAAGTCTCTTAAGTGTGTGGAATTCTTCTAGCTTTCAAATGTCATGTTTATCTATCTCTAGTTTTCGCTCAACCTAAGATATCTACCTCAAGAAGCTCACACGAGTCACTTCTCAACCTCATCATGTTCAACACATCATTTGAATAAATACCCAACATTCAGATGCATTGAAAACAGAGATAAACACTTAATCAAGCCAATAGAATTCAAAATAACACGAATATCATAGATTAAGTCATTGTAAACATGGATCCACCAAAACCCTAACTAAAACGAATTAGTTCATACTGAAAATAGGAAAAATCAAATACAAATTAAGAAATTCAGAGTTCATCATGAAATTAAAGCAAAAGAAACAAGAAATCTTCTCTATTTCTCCTTGAACCTTCAAGTTTTCTTCCTTTCTTCAAAACCCTTTCTCCATTAACGAACTCCCAAAATAAGTGGTATCTCCTTATCTTCCTCCATGTCCAAAACCACAAAATTTGTGGGAAAAATAAACTTATCCACCTTGGCCAAAACATCTTCAATAATGCCCCATGGATGTTTAATTAATCTATCCACAAGTTGAAGAGAAACCATTGTTGGTTTTACTTCCCGATCCCCAATTTGCTGAAAACAAAAAAGGCATCAAATTATTGTTGGCACCTAGATCACACAGAACTTTGTCAAATTGAATATCTCCTATAACACAAGGAATAGTTAAACTCCTTGGGTCTTTTAGTTTTAGAGGCATCTTCTTCTGAAGTATGGCGATGCATTCTTTTATGAGCATCACTGTCTCATCCTCTTGCAACTTCCTCTTGCAACTTCCTCTTGTTCGATAGATACTCCTTCAAGAATTTCGCATAACTTGGCATTTGTTGCAACGCATCTACAAAAGGAATGTTAATATGCAACTTTTTAAATACATCAAGAAATTTAAAGAATTGTTTATCCTGATTTTGTTTTCTGAGTCGGAATTGAAGGAGTGTGATATGCAAGCTCCGATGTGATCTTAAGAAATTGTAACTTTTCTTTTCTTGTCTTCTGTGCCTTCTATTTCTTGGGATCTTCCTTTTGTGGTTCCATGACTTTCTCTTCAATGGTAATATATTCATCAACTTATTCTTCAGATTCTTCCATCTTTTTAGGATTTTTCACTTCTTCTTTTTTTGCTTCAATCTCTTCCAAGACTATTCCACTTCTTAACATAATTGCATTTGCATGCTCTCTTAGGTTTGTCACAGTCTTGCTAGGCAAAAAAATTGTGAGCTCTTTTTGTCAACTGTTCAGATAGTTGACCCAGTTGAACCTCCAAATTCCAAATAGATACTTCTTGGTGTCTGAAGTTTGTTCTCGTCACATTCATGAAGTTTGTGGTTTCTTGCATAAACTTTCCAAACATGTCCTCCAACTTTGGCAATCTTTGATCTTGCAGTTGATGATTTACCACCAGTCTTTGACCTCCTTGATTGCTTCAGGATAAATTTGGGTGGTTTCTCCAACCTGGATTGTATGTGTTGGAGTATGGATTGTTCAACGATCTTTGATTTCTAACCAAATAGTTAACTTGTTCTGAGGATGAATAAATGAACGCGTTCCCTACTTGGCATTCAATACTCGCGTGATTATAATTCACAAGTTAGTTGAGATGTTTGAACAGAATTAACTTGCATACCTCCTATTTGTTTTTTAAGTGTTGCAAGTTGGGCAGATAATACGGTGAAAGCATCAACTTCATGTGGACCCATGTTCTTCTTTGGTATTATTCTCTCATTGGGTCTTTAATAGTTATTGCTCGCCAAGACTCAAGTAACTCATAAGCTGCTTCAAGTGTTTTGCCTTTTAGTGCTCCCTCGGATGCCATATTAACCATTGTTTGAAATTTGATAGCAACCCATTATAGAAGGTTTGGACTTGCGTCCAAATAGGAAAACCATGGTGTGGACACTTCCTTAATAATTCCTTATATCTTTCTCATGATTCATATAATGACTCATTGTCGTTTTGCATGAATGATGTGATGTCATTTTGCATCTTTGCTGATTTAGCCGATGGGAAATATTTCACAAGGAACTTTTGGGCTAGCATGTCCCATGTGGTGATAGTTCCCACTAGTAGTGACATTAACCATCCCTTAGCCTTATCTCTCAACAAGAATGGAAATAGTCTCAACCTAATGGCATCATTTGTCACTCCGTTGTGCTTGAATGTATCACATATCTCCAAAAAACTAGCTAGCAATATGCAAATTCCGATCCTCATATGAATTTCCACCAAATTGGGACTGTTGGATCATCTAAATTATTGCCGGCTTAATCTCAAAATTGTTCGCCTTGCAATACTTGGACTACAACCTTCAACCGTTGGTACAGCAAACTCCTTCAATGTTCTATGTACTTCTGCCATGATCTTCGCACAAGAAAAAATTCAAATTTAACTGTTCAAAAAATTTATAGTCAACTACAAAAATAAAAGTAAAAACTACAAACAAAAGAACTCAAGCTCAAAACTATACAATATTTAAGATTAACTACAAAAATGAAATAAAGCTTCAAATTAGCACCATACCAGATACTATCAATATCAATAATCAACTATCCTTGGCAACGGCGCCAAAAACTTGATGCATGATTTCATATGCATATTTAGCAAGTGCACTAGTCACAAAAATTAATAAAGTAATAAATAGAGTATCGTTTCCACAAGGATAGAGTTACTAACTACCAATTTCTCTAGTTTAACACTAATTGAAGAATCAAACTATCTAGTGATGAAATATTGACAATCTAAAGAAAAGATTAACAACTAATTCATGAAAATGAAATTAAAGCAAAAACCCAATATCTAAATAAATCAAATAGTACTTAAAAACGCTAGGGTATTTGATTTCAATTAGATACGCTAGTTCAATTTATAGATTTTATTACCCAAGCTCTAATTCTTGATTGAAAATCGAATTCTGTATATTGTTTGATACTCCTTCTCAGGTTATATCAAAACCACCTATTCCTATTAACCTTCCACACCCAAAAATTGAAAGTTAATAGTTCAAAGGCTATTAAGCTTCATGGAATTCTTCCAAGATTTCATAGATCGCGCTTGTCTATCTCTAGATTTTGCTCAACCTATGGTATTTATCACAAGAAACACATATCATGAATCCCTTCTTAGTCTCATCATGAACAACAAATCATTTGAACGGTGATCAAGTATCCAAAGACAATAAGCATAGAAATAAACACTCAAATCATGATATTAGTACTCAAAGCAAATCAAATCATATAAGTTTAACTATTGTATCAAAGGTTACATCAAAACCCTAACTCAACAGTTTAGTTCATGCTCAAAATTGAAATAAAATAAGAGGAACAAAAGCAATCAAAGTTCATCATGGAAAAATCTTCTCTAAGATTTGGCTTGAATCTTCACTTCTCTTCTTCTCCAAATGTCCTCTCCTTCCTTGAACGAACCAGAGACCTCCAACCTTCCTTTCCCTTTATTCTCACTCCAACTTATACCCCTCTCACTTAAGTATGAAGCCCTAGTAAGCCGAAATGTGTCGTTTTATTTTTTTTGCATCAGACGCAATTTCACCAAGGCGAAACTTTTTCTTTGCTACGGGGAAGATCTTTCAGGTCAAATTTGAGCATGATCACATCTGAATATGGAAAATTGGTAAACATAAGAATTGTAGCCCTTGCAATTATATTTCTACTCATTTAAGAATAATCCTAATCCTAGTTCAATAGCTCAAGTTATGGTCAAAATACTGAGTCATGTCCAAAGACATCATATTCAGTTAGCAAATTTGCCTTTCACAACTTCAAACTAAGTTTTCACCCTCTTCCAGTCAAAATTAGGAAAAACCCAAAACATGAAAGTTATAATTCTACTTCTTATCTTTCCATAGATTCTAGATTCAGGTAATTCCAAATTTACAAGCTCAAGTTATGTCATTTACGCTCAAAACCATCATTTTGCACTCAAAATCATGATTTTATGTTCAAAATCATTGTTTAGGCTTGTAAAGTAAAATTAATAGAATTAATTATGGCCCAAAATGTATGAAAATTACCCCAAATCCTATTGAAATTCAATGTGAAATCTCCATAAAAAATAGGATTATCAATTGGCACACTCTGCCTGGACATACCCGTATACCTCACACTCAAAACATTCAATGCTTTTGTTCTTCTTTTCATTTTATTTTGAAAATATTTTCAAAATAGCACCTTGACCAGATTGGTCAGAAATTTTTTCGCAAAAGGTTGTCTGCCTTTTCTAACCATATTTGGCTTTTTCATGTTCTTTTTCAGAAACTTGGCAAAAATTTTTGTGAGTAAGGCACACGTATCATCATCTAAATCACTCACATCAAAATTTTCAAGGGGATTAGGAATTACCTCATGCTTTAGAGCAAGGCCTTTACCTGATTTCTCATCCCACCTTTTCAGATTGAGTTCGCAAGTTTGCAAGGATCCAATCAACTCGTCCAATTGTATGGTATCAAGGTCTCAACATTATTTACCTTTGACATGAATCTTTTGGGCAGTGACCACAAGACCTTCCTGACAAGTTCAACATTAGTATATACTTTACCCAAAGCATAACACTCTTTAGACACATCACATATCCTGCCATGAAAATCCGTGACTATTTCATCTTCATGCATAGTCAGATTTTCATAGTTAGTAACCAATCTCCGAAGCCTAGTCTTTTTAACAGTGTCTATTGCTTCATTTTTTACTTGAAGTTTATCCCAAGCATCTTTTGCAATTTCACAATGGCTTTTGAGTTAACGTTAGCAAGATCCAGCTCACTCTTGGTCCACTTTTCAATTGGTTTTGGCTTGGTCACCTCTTCTTCAATAGCTTTAGGTGCTTTCCAACTAACCACACATGACATCCACACCCTTTCATCTATAGACTTTGAAAAGGCATGCATCCTAGGTTTCCAAAAAGCACACTTTGGTCCCTCTAACATGGGTGGTCTATTTATAGACCCTCCTTCACTAAAAAGTTCATGGTAAACACATAGGAGATGTTGACACAACCAAAAGAAATTTGGTCACACACAGTCACAAACATGCAAAACAGATGTGGTCACAAACACTGTAGCGAGACACAAACACGCAAATTAGATATGGAGACACACAACACAGATGTGGTCACAAACGCTGTAGCGATACAAACTGCTCAAAAATCGCACAAAAATACACAAAAAACAACAGGCTTAAAAACAAGGCTAAAGCCTAAAGCACAAACAACAAGCAAGGATTAATGAAATGACTCTTCAGAATGTGCTCTGATACCAGATGAAAGTTTATAACTTAACCAAGTTCATTAAACTTATGCGAAATATATTAATCATGTTCATTTCTGCTTGTGGGTTTGTGCATTGATCATCAACACATAACATACATTCAAGACATAAAGTAAAGAACACAAATGTATTTTACATGGTTCAGCCAACTATCTACATCTATGTAACCAAATCTAGAGGAAGCAAATCCATTATAGCAAACATTCAAGGTTCATTTTCAAAGTTGAAGTTAAGCAACAAAAAGTAAAACACTCCCTATTTTCACTACACTCTAACTTCATCCTTTGGAGGATCCACGTCTTGCCACAGCTTGCTTGAATCCAAGACACCCCTTGGATAGCTCGAGCTCCACTCAAGCTTCAACACTGAAGATGCATTTCAGCTCCATAGCTTGAAATCCCGTCAAGCTTTTCATCAATGGAACCACGTTCCAACAACTCTCAAACAAACAAATGGTTAACAAGGTATTTTTAAGCTTACCAAAGTGTAAAGGAACCTAAATTAAAATGAAATAGACCTCAAAGGATTTTCAGATAACAATATGAGGAATATTCAGGCTCAAACGTAAATTCAAGGTTGATGAAGAATATAAAGAAAACTTGCTCAACAATTCACTAAACAACTAGCCAACAACTTCTTACATGTTTACCTATTTTCAGAAAGTTTTCACCTACTTTCTTTGGACCACTTTTGAAAAGGTAAACAAATTTTAAGTACACCATCTGAGCTATTAACATCTGTATATAGACCACTTACACATATCTCAGGTCTAGAAAAATATCCTAGCTACAAATGAAAACACAACATTTGTATTGAATGTCTGACTGGACGATTGTCTACACACTAGAATCTAATGTGCCCACATGTTTTACATTAAAAACATACTAACTAAATGTGTGCACATCAACACAATGTCATGATAACAGAAAGCAACAAAACTGATTGTGTTTAAACAATATGATGTGCAGACTTCAAAACTTAATGTGCCCATACATAATCCATAAGTTGACAAAAATACTTACAAAATAGATGCTACAAAATGTCCGCACTAATTCAGAGAATATAAATACTGCAAGACAGAAATTGAAAGATGTCATTGATGGGTTGTTGGATATCATGCATTCTGCCATGGTTATTATTTTTTTATCTAACAACACGGGAGTATTTGGTTGTTGCAAAGGAGGTGGAACTAGAAATTCTTCAGGAGAATAATAAAGAACCCCCATCTACAACATCCAATAATACTTGAGAAAAAGATAAAACTGTGTACACATTTGCTTAATAAATAAAATTCATAGTGCCAAATATTCAACTAACTAATTAATTATGTATAACATACTCTATATTGATTTCAAAATACAATAGCAACCGTTGTTGTTTTTCCATAATTTTCAGTAAACCACTCTGAGATAAATATCATTTTCTATGTGATTCAAAATGTAAAACAACACTTCATATCTTATTAGTAAACTTGAATACTTCAAATACAAGTAATAAACATACCCACGCGAATGTCAATACAATTGTACAAAAGAATATTACTCATACTATTTAATGAATTAAAAATATTTTGAATTGAAACATTGAATATTAAATGTCATTCAATTCCGATTTTATACTTATTTTAAATTGGTATATGTTTAATATTACATATTTGAATTAAATTGGTATACATTGAATCTTGTCTAACATATATCGAATTATTTAAATTCAACAAACTCCAATACTTGAAATGCAAGCAATAAACATACCCGCGCAAAGCGTCGGCTTTACACCTAGCTTAATTAATTCCTATTCCACCATGGAATAGACTTATCTTAGTATTAAATTAAATCCTATTCCAAATTAGAATAGAATTAATTTGGCATTTAATTAATTAATAATAGCCTAATTGATTAATATTTATATCTATATATTTATAAATATATAATTTTGCAAATTAAATTCCAATATAAATATTGGGATTAGCAACAACCCTAGCAAATTTAATTGCATAGCCAAATTACCCAAATACCATTTCGCCATAAAAAGATGAAATTGCACTTTCGCCAAAAAGGATGAAAATGCCCTCATTCATTACAAACCTTAAACTATCTTCTAAGTGTGTGACCCGTAGGCTACCTATAATGTTGGCAATAAGTAGTATTGTGATTAACCACTAATTAATCATCTCACGACAAACAAACCAAGATTGACCTCTAGAAAGACATCATGGTTACCCAACTGGTGTGCTGTCGTAGGCAACCAAAATTAAAACCTAAAAACACATGTAGTACAGTGATTAAGGATCGTTCCCACGGAGAGAGTCTAACCAAATTTTATGTTATGTGAACAAGGCTGGGGGGGGTTTGAGTAAAACAGAAACAATTTCAGTTAAAAAAAACAATTCAAATTAAATTATCGAAATCAATCAAAATAATGAACCTTGGTCTAAGTCAACATCCACCATCGGAATCTTACAACTGATCATCGATGCAAGTATAAATCAATTGTTACTTTGAGTATTCACCGTTGGAACTATTTTCCTATCTCTCCTTAGTTGTAATTAATTAGGAAATAAGCGATCTAATTAACCTTACTACTAAACAACCCTAGACAAGCGCTAAATGTTTAATCTAGTAGTAGCCTTAAGGGATAGAGAAATCGATGAAGCTGAACAACAAAAACACAAGCGGTTGTATTTAATTTAGTTGAATGTTCTTCTTAAGATTTAATGATTCCTGACGCAACAAATTCTTAAACCTTAATTACTCACAAGTTAGATGGATCAAACAATTACAGATTTGATATCTAACTTATCAGTAGATTGAAACGAATAATACACTAGTAAGCCTCCTAGTAATTAAATGAAACAATCATGAAAATAGGCATAGAAGAACATCCAATACTCAAAACATAAATTGAACACTAAAAACAACATATTAGATCTCGTAATTTTATTGATTTCGAGGCCTCCGTTTCCTTCGACCAAGATATGAAAGTTTTAGCCACTCATGGCCATAATCAAAACTCGAAAAAAAGAAAAATTCTAGAAGAGAGAAAGAGAGGTATGTGTCATCCCCCAATCTAATCTCTCTCCCCTCTTAAAATATCCAATTCAAGTATTTGAATTCTACTAAATCTCCTAAAAATATTCTAATATCCTAAAATAACATTTATCCTAATATGATTCTGATTAATTAAAAATAAAATAAAGTCCTAAAATAAAATAGGAAAGTGGTGTGTCCAGCTGTAACTTGTGTATAGGTCTTCAAATCTTCCAATAATAAACTGCCTATTTGAATTGCATGACAAGGCGGAATGTTCCAGAACGTCAGCAGTGCAAGTGTGTCAACTTCAAGCCCGATTACAACCTTGATGTAGCGAGTATCTCTCCAAAATCAAAACATGAAAGTTGTATATATCTTTCTTAGGGTTCCACATTATTTTGAATCATCTCAATCGGATCTCGGATGAGAGAGTTATGCCCAGATTACAAATCGATGTCAAAACTGTCTGAATTCACCTAATTAGTTTCGTTTTGCATTTAACGCCTCCATTTGCATCCTAAATCAAAATAGAATAATAATGAGTACATTTAGGCAAAAAATAAGTATAAAAGACTAGACATTAAGGGGGCTAAATATGACATTTTGCATTCTTATCACCAACATATAGGGATCAGCGAAGAACTAATACCTATCAACAATATGGTTACCGTGCAATTCAATCTTTTCATCAAATATTATCCCATCAAGGTTTGAAGTATAGAAATAGTGTCAACTTCAAATATAATACCTTGACCTATTGGCATTCAGTTATCAAACCAACAACCCAATTGGATTTAAGCAACAACTTAATCCAACTGCGGCCACAAATTTATGATTGTTGTAATTAACCAAATTACACCATGAGATAACATCTCCCATACCTAGGAGTGATGAATCCTTTGTTGATCCACCATAGCCATAGTGTACTTCTCAATGTAGCCAATCACCACCAAACTAATAACCCTAAATAGGACACGTTAGGTTAGCATCAAACTACACCAATATTTACGCATGACGCTCTAGTGATCTCAAGTCTAAGAATCACATGCACCACCATCCACTAGAGGATATATTCCATAGACATTGGGGTTACCATTTATATGGAATCCTTTTGGTGGGTCAGTATAGTGAACTTGCATACAACAAGCACCCACGCGTTGTACCAAGTTGTCACCAAACAACTTTGACATGTGAAATTTGTCACTACCTTTCAGTAGGGTCGTTCAATGCTATGATAGCCTTACCATAGTATCTGTGCCCTTGTTCAGAATAATACTAGGGCTGTGTAATATCCCACTTGAGGTACGTATTTAAGATTTGCTGTATTAGTTAAAAGTTTATTGTTTCAGCTTCAATTGAGTTTATTTGTTCATGTATGTGGAGTTGGTTGATTGGTTACCTTGAAATTGGTTGAATTTTGGTGAAGTTTGGAAATCCAATCTTCGCCGGGGCGAAGGAGAAGCTTCGCCGCGGCGAGGGAGGAGAGTGCACCCACGGGTAGGTTCTGCCCTGTTTCGTCGGGGCGACGGAAATTGCTTCGCCGTGGCGACGAGCCTAAGACAAAGTTTCTTGAGTTTTCTAGAGAATTCTTCTTTTGGGGCACAATGACCATTCTACCCCTAATTAGTAGGAAAAGTGGGGAGTAAAATGAGAGGAAATTTAGTAGAGATTGTGTTTGGATGGGGGTATATTTGCAAAGAATCAAAGGATATAGATGGAATTTCCAAGGAAGGACAAGGGCAAAATGGGAAATGATGCTTATAATATGAACTAAAAAGAAGTAGAGTGTAGAGAAACCCTTTATTTCTTCATTCCACCGCCTCTTCCATTTGCCCATTTTCTCTCAATTTCTCCATCCAATCTTCCAAGTTTTCTAAGGGATTTAAGAGGGGTTTGAGTAGAGATTTCATCTAAAGCATTCTAAGGTAAGGATTCATGCTTTAGATGTGAATTTTCTTATAATTATAGTGAAGTCTTATGTGGTTGCTGCTGTCCTTGTGGTTGTTTTGAGTTGTGGAGAAGAGACAAGACCACAAAGGGAAGGAAAAGTGCTAAAGAAGTCATCTTTGCACAAGGTAAGTAAATCCAACCAACTTGAGTTTTAAACAAGCTTTTTGTGTAGAGATGTATGCATGATCAGTATGTAGTATGCTTGATGAGAAATTGAATTGAGATGAGTAGCTATTTTTGTAGTTGTTGGATAGATTCCATGTATGAGAAGTGTTTTAATGTGTATTGAGAATGGAATTTGAGATGAAGTTTGAGAGATGTTGTGTGAAGCTTTTTGGGAGTGCTTTTCTTGACAGGGAATTATGGTTGTTAGAAGGAGTTTTCCCCCATTTTGGATGGCTAGAGAATGAAGTATAGTAGTAATTTTAGTAGAGTGTTTATATGCACATGAGTTGTTTGATGAAATGCCTAAGTGAAATCTGTCCTGTCACTGCCGTAACTTTCTAAGTAATATTTGGACATCTTACGGTTTGAACTGGGCTGAGACCAAAACATAGAAGTTGTTCTAAGCTTTAAAACGAGACCAAAACCGTAGTAATCAGAGGTGTATAACGCAAGTTATGGCCGTTTTAGTGTGACTTGTGTAGAATAACGATTTTGAGGAAATCTTGTATTTGGCATTTCATTAGTGCATTAGTAAGCATGAGCTAGCTCTACACCTTTGTTTATACACTTGAGAAGTAGCTTGAGATTTAGTAGAGAATTTGTGTATAAGCTACTTTAAGAGTTAAGAGAAAGAGAATAGAGTAGGTTGTGCGATGGGGAACCCGTGAGTAATGGGTAGAGTATTCCCGCATGTACGCCGCATTGAGAGAGCGGCATGAGTATGAGATAGAGAAGTGGTGTAGCCCGTGAGAGTGCATGCGGATGAGGGTTATACCCGAGTACCCGAGAGAGAGATTATACACTCACATGGCCAAGGGTTCCGAATCCATGCATAACCGAGTCCGATCAGCTAGAATGAGTAGAGGTCATGTAGAGTGGGAGTGAGTCCCGGCCGTGCCCCCGGTAAGATAGGGCCGTGACTTATTAGAGAGAGAGTTACTAGAAAGGAGTTCTAAGAGAAAGAGAAAGAGAAGTACCAAAGAGAAATGGTATGAGAAGTTGTAAGGAAAGTATTAGAGAAAGAGTTACGGGGATAGATGAGTAGAGAATTTACTTACTGAGCATTGTTTTAGTGCTCACCCCGTTGTTTTCCTATGTTTTGCAGGATCCAGTTGAGGATGCAGTCGGATGGATGTCGACACGCGAGGGGAAGCGGTTACACTGTCCACCATGTTTTAATAGTTTTGTACACTTTACAAGTTTGTGTAACAATGTATATGTTTGTAAAGAATATATGTACATATTTAATAAAAAGAAAGTTTTGGGCCCAATTTCTTTATGTTATTTTATATGTATTTCATTATGAATATTTGAGTAGTAGTGGCTATTACAGGCTGCGGACGTTTCTAGAATAGCCACTACATGTGATCATAATTTCCTCACAATCAAGATTTATAATACTTGATTCCGTCATCACGGTTCAACTACTCTAAGGACATATATCAATACATAAATACTATAGATCACATGATATAGTAAATATGTCTTTTATTATATTTAACACGATATACAAAGAGTCAAAATTACTAATAATGTTGGCTCTAGTGCACCTACACCAACAGTGCTCCCATGTCAAGATATTTGGGTTTTTCGCTCACGTAGAGAAGAAGTGTTGCATTTGTTGGATTATCATCAACTTGTCATTCATTCTAGAATCTAGAATCAATGGTGGAATTTAGTGATTATTGAGTCTACCGCTTTATTTCATAAACCAGGTGGTCGTCGTGGTTGCTAGATTGGGTTTCTGTAAAAGGTTCCCACAAATGGAACTAGTTGTTGATGTAGGATTTTGTATTTACCAAAAAATCTTGAAAATACTCTTCATTTCCGCTCTTAATTGATGAGAAGCCTTTGGTTGCCAACGTTGATCTTTGTTGATATGTTACCCTGTAAGCACGAAATATCGCGAAGAGTGCACTAGCAGGGCTTCTAGCATCGGAATTTAGATGCTCAAGTCAGAATTCCAATCACACAATTAAAAATAATTGTTTAATATGAGTTGTAAGGGTGAGCGAGTCCAAGTACCCGACCTTTTTTGAAGGAACCAGAACCGGCCGATTCCTAAGATTTAGAACCAAAACTGGAACCCATCGGTTTCGGTTCCTAAGATTTAGAACCAAAACTTGAAACATAGGTTCCGATTCAGTTCCAGTGCCCAATAAAAATTACATTTTACCCCTTATTAGTTTAAAAATGACGAAAACAACCTTAAAATTAAAATTCCCCCCCTCCCCCAACACAAAATAAATAAATAAAACCACCTGTTAACAAAAATTACAAATTCCACCTCCAATTCAACTTTATGGAAACTAAAAATTTCAAATTAAAAATGACAATAAACCGTTGAGAAATCACAAATTCAAAATTACAAATTCCAAAATTAAAATTATGAAATTGCATAACATATGAAATAAGTATGATATGATATGGAAAATAGAGTAGATGTAATTAATTTGGTGGATGTGTCACTATAACTTGAAGTGGTCCTTTCTAAGAGCTTTAAAATAAATATTTGATGTACAATATGCTTATAAAGTCTTGCATATAAAGTGATTTGTTATTATTCTTATATTAACATATCATACAACCTTATTATTATTTATTAAGTTAATTTTTTATGTTAATTAGTCCACTATTTCTTATTGTCACGTTTGTATGAAATTTTTGTGCGTGAATTTTGTGTATATATATATATATATATTTGCTTTTTTATTTGAATGTTTGTGGATGTATCAAGGTTTTTTACTTTAAATAAAATTTTCAGTAAATTGTTAAAATTGGGGTTAGATGGAGTGTGTGTGTGTGTATATATAATTTTTTTCTTGCAAACTCTTATCAATTCATCCCTCAAAAGATTCATACTTATGAATAGATACAAATAATTTATATAAAATTGTAATTACTAGATTGAAAATTAAGTTTTTGAACTTGTCCATAAGTTAAATTAACATTAATTGTGACAAAAGAATCAAACTAAATATTCATATTAATATGATTTATAAATATTTAATTAAATATTTAGTATGACTCTAAGTTTGTTTTTATATCATTAATTTAAGCTAGATTACAAAACACTTATTTTTCTTAATGTTATAATTAATTAAATATATAATCATTTAATTAAGTAATATACTAATGTTTATCAATTTATCATATATAATTACTAATTTACTATAAATATTATATATGCTTAGATTTTGATAATTGAAGTAAATATTATTCAATCAAATATATTATTTTATTCAAAAATAATTCTTTTAATAACATTAAAATACATTTAATTGGATCATAATTCCAATTATACACTTAATTAATAAAGTAATTAATCAAAACTTTAACATTAGAATATTTTTTCAATATATATATAATCTACTGGCCAACCAAGTGGGGGCCTCCACCAATTCGCCACGTCACCCACATTATCTTCATTCCATTTTAAATTTTTTATATGCAAAATTATAATAGACTTCATTCTTTACTGATGTTTTTCCAGTCCGATTCCATGACATTTTCATTAGGGTACCCAACTTTGGTTCCCATTATTGGTTTCAGTTTCAATTTTGGTTCCTACATAGGTAAGAATCGGAACTAAACTCGTATAGTATTGGTTCCAAAAAATTGGAACCGGAATCAACCATGTGAGTGTTGGTTTTGATTCTATCCGTTACTCATGCTCACCTCTAATGAGTTGAGATATCAAACCTTTGTACGTATTTGTCTATTTCATGGTAAGCATTTTCTGGAAGGTAATTGGGAAAGGTAAAGATTATAAAGACTTTAGGCAGGCAATTGAGACATTCTTTCCTATTAGATTTAAGATAAAATTTAGCACTTATTATCATCATTAATACCCATCATTATTTATCATCCTTTTAACCATGATATCCCAATTAATATAGGATTCCATAATATTAGGAAGACATTCTGAAGGAATAATATAATAAATATTCTATAAAATATACTTGTAATTTACCTATTACAATTGTTTTTTTTTTTTTTTCACTTCAATCCTTGAAAAGTAAACAAACTTTTGAGAAAAAAAAAAATTTGAAAATAAACGATTCTGCATAATGGAAAAGGTTAATGGAATTATTATTATTATTATAATGTGGGCGTGCTTCTTTTCATGACACCTATTTCTTGCGAAAAGACTGAGGCATTGCATAGACACAGTACTAATTTGATTAATTTTAGTAAATTGTTGTGGAGATTAGGGAAAATGGTTGTACCATGATTCTTATCCAAATCATAGTAATGTCTCCCAGTTACCCATAAATTAATATTAAAATTAATTAAATAACATCGACCATCTCGCGATTCTATGCTCCATCAGTTGCCGGATTAAAAGAAGCTAAACATTATGAACAAAAATTATAATGTAAAATCAAAGATATTAGAAAAAGGTAAAGAAAGTGGGAAGATGGGAAAAAGCAGTATTGTTTTGAGTGGTTCAAAGCAACAGAGAGGCAGAGTCACGTGTCGTGGTCTGAGGGGAAAAGACGGGCGTGTAATCCATCAATGCGTTGGCTGACTTCTCGATGACTACGGCACGTGTCATTGTCCTCTCTCTCTCTCTCTCTCTCTCTCCACTTATAATTCACTTTTCCTTTTACCAGTCACGCCCTCCTATATTCTCAGTGCATTAATATCTTACAACTATCATTTATTAGATTTAAATAAATTTAACATGTTAAATTACTAAAGTATCCTTGCTAAATGAAAGAATACAACTTTTAACATTTGAGATGTAATTAACTTAAATAAACAGTTAATTTATTAAATAAATATTTATATAATTTATTTATAAGTGTTTAAAACAAGTGGTTGCTGCGCCAGTCAACCATGGCGCATTGGCACCAAATCCTATCATATTCCGACCCAAAAATTTAAGCCCTACTCAATTTCTTTCTAAGCTCCAATAGTAATTAAAACCCTTTCGAAAATGTTAAATTTCTTTCCAAGAATACCCCCTCTTTAATATTTCCTTCCTATATCTCTTAGTTAACTCTATCACCTTTTTTTCTCTTGGATTAAATTCCAATTGTTATTTTTTTTTTTTTTTAAATTTCGGGTTAAGTCTCAATGTTCTTTCAACGTCATATTTCCTCATTAAAACCTATGCAAAATAAATACCCACTACACTACGTTAAATGCCTCCTGTGCTATAGAATGATAGAGTGGGAACAACTTTTTAAAATTGTCAAGCAAAAAACCGTTTGCTGCAAGAATATGGTGATGGGAGCCTTGCTTACTGCTTAGTATTAGCATACTTCTTGTGTTCATGATTTTTTTTTTTTTTTTTAAGTTGTGTTCATGATTTTCTTTTTCACCAAGAAACACGGATGCTAAAAGATAAAAGAAAAGAGAAATAAAAAAAAAAAAAAAACACTTTCCTTTCATGATTATCGTCTTTTCGTTGATTGAAACTATCTTCTAATATTTTTAATCTTAAAAAAAATACCTCAAACGTGTAAAAGGGTATAAGGTTTCAATAAATAAATAGTTTTTAATATTTGGGGTGTATTAAGAGATTAAATGCCGTTTTTTGTAATTACAGGTATAAAAAAAATATATATATAATTTTAACTTAAAAAAATTATTATTATGGCTTACAATAAGATTGAATAAGGCTTAAATAACACTACTATTTGGAGACTAGTGGACCCAAGCCACTTCAATAGTGGAATTCTTATGGGTTTTGGTGTGAAGATATTAGAGAATCTAAAGGGGCTTATTAAATTGAAATATTGCTTCGAGTTAGGATCACTTTGAGGGCAGTGATTAGAAACCCAACCCTTGCAGTGACTCGGCCAAGCCACCGGGTCACGGGTTTAGCGGTTTGACCGATGGGTCAAATCGGTATCTAAATGTTTAAAATCTAACAAAATCACCCCTAAAAATTACATGTAAATCCCCATAGGTTTGAAATCTTATAAAAACACCCCCATCATCACAATCGGCATCAGCAAATAAGGAATGTTTCCGATGACGACACACTCTCCATCACCACGAAAACACTCCCTTCAGCCTCCTAACCAAAACTCATCTCTCCTGAATCGTCGACAACAACGAGCTTTGTTTTGCGATTTCCGATCGATTCACTCACTAGAAATTGACGTCGTTGCCACCATCCCACTCACCGGCTATTCCTTTTCAAAAGTCCTAACATTTCAGTCTTCAATTATTCACGGATTGATGTCCTAATTTTTAGGGTTTTAAAGGTGACGGGTCACGATTGAATCGGTTCAACCGGCAGGGCTAAGTTCCTAATCACTGCTTGAGGGGTTCCTAGTTGGATATTTTGGTTTAATAAGTATGAAAGTCCATTTTTAAGAAAACTCAAGATGAAAAAAACTATTATAAAAAATCTTCAAAATTTCTACCAAAATTATTTTTATTCATAAAATGTCTTTTCTTATCATCTAGAAACCAAAGTATGGTTTTACCCCTCGGTGGCCAAACTCCAAAAATACCTCTATAGTGGCTTTGAGGCCCATGTTGCAATTTAAAAAAATATGACTCTCTTATGTTTTACGCGTAATAGAAAGCTGCAACTTTAAATCTTATATTTTTATTCTTTATATTCTATTTTCTATGATTTTTTCTTCATTTCCACTCTTTCAACGTTATGTTGATGCCAGAATTTGCACCAAAGTGGAAGTTACAGTCTTTGTTGGGCATATACCCTTGAATTTAATTTGTTAGTTATTTTATCTAATTAATTGAATTGAATTTTTATTAATATTAATTTTCGTTTTAGATGAATAAATTCGAAAGCACAGGAAGAAGTCTTTAATTCAAGTCATGTGCAAGGGAAATAAAGTCAATCAAAGTTGAAAAGGAGAAAATTGAGCTTTATTTGGGCCAAGACAATTGAACTTCCTCAACAGTAGCTTTAAAGGACATGTACCATTGAAGATCCAAGTGAAGATATTAAAGCCCAAAGGAATTCCGGATCAAAATTAAAGAAGAATACAATAAAGGGACCGCAGTTATACTTGCCTTTACTTTTAAGAGCATTGAGGTGACTTTGCATTTAATTATGTGGGGTCCATCACTTATAAAAATTGTAACAGGATAATTAGTGATAGGAGTGTGCAAAAGAATCGACGGGTAATCCAGATTCTGATTCAAATTCTTATCCAGAACTGGCTTTCACAAGATCAATTCCGATCCAAGAAGCTGAGAACGGTACTGTCCGGTTCTAGTTTCAGTTTCACCATTTCAGGAATCGAGAACTTGAATCGAAACTAGGACTTAAATAAATTTTTGGGAAAATATGAGAACTATTTTGATATTTTACTCCTCAAATAAAAAAAAAATAAAAAAAGTTGCATTCGAACCGTTCGATATTTCGATTTATCGGGATTTTTCCGAAAATAGCTGTAAAGAAGAATAAAAATTAGGGTCAATGTTCCGAAAACCAGACCAAACTATGACCTGTTCAAGAGTTCAGTTTGCAGTTTGACTGGTTAGATCGGTCGGTTGGACCGTATTCTGTAAAATTAATTTTAGTCACTAAAGGTTTGAAATTCATCAAAAACACCCATATAATACTCCCTTAAGGTTTGAACTCTGTCTAAAACACCCCTATCACTCGAAGAAACTGGTGAGTAGTGGTGGCAGCGACGATCGACAGCCAATCGAAGTTGGAATCATGGGGCTTTTGATGTATAGGTTCTGGCGAATCTGATGGTGGTGCTAGGGAGTTTCATCAACGCCGGAACTCATCGGAATCAACAAAAGAAGCCTGATGGTCGCGTGAAATTTAGGTTGATGGCGAACCACGAAGGCTGGACGACGGCGACTGAAAATGACTGGGTTTTGTAGTGAAGATGTCGTCACGTCGAATTGTGGTGTTTTCTCCGTCAAATGATGCCGGAATCCGGCGAGATTGAGCAGCGATTGGACAACGACTCGACAGTATTCCGGCGGTCCAACCGCAGCTCAATCAGGTTTAACGGGAAATAGCGGTTTTTATAATATACCGGACCAAAAATACCGTCGGCGTCCAGTCAAACCGGTCTGTCAGGATGGTCTGATCCGGTTTTTAGAACACTGATTAGGGCCCTCGATAACCTAAATTACAGTGTTGAAACAGAATTAATGAGTAACCAAAAGTGAAAAAAACAAATGTACAGTACCCAGACGGAGAGTGTAAGGATAAGAGACGAGATTGATGGAATAGACGTTGTGGGCCACTCAGAATCCGGCGCCTAAGCCTACTCCACAAAATAGGTGGACTAAAAGTGTTTTGTAGAGGAGACACCGAATGGCATGAAGGAGTTTCAGTGGTTGAAGGATTGACCATTTTTGCGTTTTTTGGGATTTCAGAATGAAGTTGTAAGGTTTTATATATTGGGCTAAGTCGGGCTCAGCATGGCTCGAATGTCGTCATGCATTTTGGGCTTAAGTGGGTGCAAGATTTGCCTGCTTGTATTAATGGGCTCATACAACTTGGATTTCATTTGCCTAGAAAACCCCAAGGGAATAGCCCATTAATAAAATTAATTTCTTGTAAATATGTAGGCATGTAGCATTTATGTTTTTCCATAACTTTTGTTAAATTTAATGTTAACTAACAACGTTTTATCCTTTTTAATGTATTTTCAAATTTATATCTCTTTCTAATGAGTTTTTAATAACATCCATTGCAAATTTAGAGGATGAAACTTGATATGTTATGTTGTTAAATGTTATGTAATTTTAATTTTGGAAGTTGGAACAGTTGTAATTTCTGTAAATAGGGTGTTTTTGTAATTTTTGTAAACTATTAGGGGTGTAATATAATTTTAAAAGGGTTTATTTTCTTTCTTTTTTTTAAATATGGGGTAATTGAAATTATCCTAGGTACCCATAATCGAAATCAGAACCTATGTTTCAAGTTCTGGTTCCGATTTTGATTCCGATTCCTTAGATTTTGGGCGGATACCCAGACCCGCCCACCCCTAATTAGTGATATAGGATTTCTATTTTGAAAAGGAAAAGGTAGTTATTCTACACTAGTGTATATAAAGCCTATATTTCACATAATTTGGGAGATAAAGGGAACCGTATCTTGAAGATTGAAGACTTTTCGACAAAGACTTTTATTCATGACTTTTGTTTATTCTTTCTATTTTGTTATTCCTTTTAGTTTTATTATGTCTTTCTAAACTCTTGGATTGAGGGTTCATGAAGCCTATGTTTAATGATTAATTTTCAAAATATGATTTTGCATCTTGCAGCCACGACATCTCGAGATGGTTCATCACCCTCTCCCGAGAAAACTCAGCGATTCTTTGCTCTCTCACCTCGACTTCCCAGAGCAAGACGCCCCTTGAGTTCCATTATCTCTCTTTCAGCACCTTGGAATCGAGACTGACTCGCCCCATGACCCGAAAAGACGGAATGAGCCTCTTGGTGAAGCAGCATCATCAGGGAGAATCTACAAAAGGCAAAGCAAAGGTAAGTCAGTTAGTTGCCCCCGCGAAGGACAAAGAAAGTTAAGGAAACACCCACCTGAGTCTGGTCATGAGCCGCTTTTTGTAGCAAAGCTGCCAGTGGAAGTCCCCGAATGAGGGCCTAGGATTCCTCCGAGGCACCCGCAATAAGAGCGTGTATAGGAATGCTGAGATGGTTTGCAAACTACCCAACCGTTTCCTCAAGACCCGCCCTCGCTGGAACCGACCAATACCTACCTCACCATGGAGGACGGGGGAAACACCATCTTTCTCCTCTTCCACAAAAGGCTCAGCATCGGAGCTTTCCCACGGTTGTCAACAACCCTTATCTCACAAACGCCTAACCTATTGAAGGAAGGGCCCATAACAAGGACAGGAGAATCATGCCTCGCTCGTTCACCATGAACTATGGGGTAGAGTTCTACAGTATCTAGGCCCAAAGCACGGCGACTCTATGACCCACGCGAAACAAAGCAAGGCCCTCCAAGGGCGTCGCTTTGGCTGGTGCGCCACTCACTGACTCCATCAGACAACGACGATTCGGTACTCATTCTTTAGAATGAAGGCAACAATGGAAGCCGGCAAGAGACTTGAAATTTCTTTGAGATAGTGCAAAGAAAGCAAATGAAAATAAGATGTGAGACAAGCGAAGGAAGCAATTTATAGAGTCAGAAGAATGCATGAACAGTAACTTACAGTTCCCAACGTATGTATGGTAGAAAAGAACTAGCATTAAATGCGTCGTCGAAACATTTGGTGAGCATCACCCACAAGCTAAAGGAGTAGTGCACTCATACAACTGTCAGACATGATAGGACCTTTGTGGAATCTATTTCACAGGCTCGAGTTTGCAACAAAGAAGTTTTCAAAGCCCGCAACAACCTTCAAAAACTGGGGGGTAGGTGTTGTGTGGAAATGAAAATCCGGCTCGAGCTCGCAATAAGCACAATGATCTTAGCCCGGATACCACGCTTAATGAACCAAGCAAAAACACCCATCTAGGACACATGTCAACTCGAGATGAACAAGCCAGGTGTCGACTGGGCCACGCTTAACGCAACACCTAATAAGCTTGCCAAGCTGCATGAGCTCCACGTGCAATACATGTAGCTGCTTCATCTAAACTAGTAACGACTTTCTAACAAACTCTGGTTAATTACAGTTGTAGCTGAGATTAAGTGTAATAATGTTTTGACGCCCTCAATCACCCAAAATGTGTTAGGGGAGACAACCATTATTTCACTAACGCAATCTTCCACTAACCACAGCCATCGCGACTCCTATAAATACCCATTGACAATCCCCAAAAAGGGGGGGCGAAAGTGGGGAGGGATCAGAGAGAGATATAAAGCTAAATTTCTATAAACTTTATATAAGAAGTCCCTGTAATCATCCGCTTTGAAAAAAGAATTGTGGACGTAGGTCTAATTTCATTGCTCGGCCGAACTACTTTGAAAAGCTCGCTTCTCTGTTTTTATTATTTGCATAACCCTCTCACGGCTCCACTCTCATTCTAATCACTCATGCCCATTTTTGCTGATTCCCAGGAATCATGCACCCGTCTTACTCGGTTCTCCTAGAGTCAACCAAGTACCTCTAGTTGACGTGTGTCTTTGTCTCGACATTTTAGCCGACGCGGAAATTTGCATCAACAAAAAAAAATATATATATATGAACCAAAAGTAAAGCATATGCCAAAAGAACCAAAAGAGAACAAGTAGAAATATGGGGACCAAAAAAAATAAGATAGGACCTAATGAGATAATGTAGAGGAGTGGCCTGTGACTTGCATGCTTCTTTGGTAATTTAAAAAAATCGACTTTGACTGATTGGATATTGAATAACAGAGGTAAAGCAATGGATTTCCAATAATATATTAACATAAAGTCGATAAATTACCAAAAAGAGTGAGTTTGGTTTTGTTGAAATTATGGTGCGACAAGTGGTGGTTATTGTGGTGGCTATTGATCTAAGATAACAGGTTATTGCGGTGGCTACTGATTTTAGATTACAGGCTACTGTGGTGGTTATTGATTTGAGATGGCGGAAGACTAAAACTGAACTGAATTTTGGTATGGCTCTGATACTATGTAACAGAAATAAAAAATAATTTGTTTTATTGAATTAATATCGATTGTACAGAATATGCCTATTTATATAGGTTATACGGATCTTCCAATTTGGTATAGTTTCAACTCCACATTGTAATTTAATATACTAGCTAGTATTATAATGTAGTAACACAATATCAAGTATACATGATAACCTGATATACTTGCTAATATGGTAAGATAATAAATTGTATAATCATGATGATACGGTAACATAATATACAGTTAACATGTTTTTCACTTGACATGCCCCAAATGGAGCTATAGTCTCAGATCTATTTATTTTTTTTCAATTTATTTTAGAGCATATGACATATTCCCCGTCCAAGGTTTAGCGAAATCTCAAGTTGATACTCTTGGTTGCATTTATTCTAGAATTTCACCCTTAAAGTAATGTTGTTTCCTTTATTTTAACAGATTCCCAACTTTTCACTATAGCACAGCGTACGTTTGCATGCTAAAGTGTGTCGACGATTTCTTTGGCTAAGAAGGGCTCATGTTAGCAAAAGGTGACTCACGTTAGCAGCATCCAAGCCAACAGAATTTGGTTTTTTCGACCAATTCTGAAGTCCAAAATCACTTCTGAGCCACCGTTCGACTCCTTACAACATTCTCTACAAAACTTGTATCTTCACTTGTTGACCCCATTCATCATTTTCGATCACCTTCAACAGTCACTAACAATGTTAGTTTGAGGATGAGAATCTGGAATAAATGCAACCAAGGATATCAACTTGGGATTTCCCTAAACCTCGAGTGGGAATATGTCATTTATTCCTTATTTTATGTCAAATTACATTGAATTTACATTCTTTCTTAATATTAAAGTACATTGCTTTTTAAATATATTTCTTTCATTTGTATACTAAGTAAATTATATGTTTCCTTCCATTTTTCAATTTTTTGTCATATTTATTGTCTTAACCACCATTTAAATTCTTTGCATATATCAATTTTCCTAAATAACATATTTGCCTATATTATATGCCTTAATTACTAAATTTGATACCTCTTTAATGACAATGCTGATAAATGCTTTTATGATTTATAATCTTCTTGTAATATATTCTTGTTCTTTTTTTCAATATTTTATTTTTCTTATGAAATGTTTGAGTAATTCAAATTGATAATTGGGTAGGTTCCAATCTAGTTGGGATGTACTCAATTATATACTAAGTTGAATTAATTATTAATGTTCCCTTACATCTTTAATTTTTTGTCATATCAACTGCCACAACCATTATTTAAATTAGTTATCTATATCAATTTTTTAAAATACTATTTAATTTATTTGTCTATTTAAATGTCCTAGCGACCAAATTTTATGTAACTTGCCAATTTAGTAAATTAAAATTTTCTATTATTATTTATTTTAGTATCTTATCCCCAACTTATTTATTTTTTATTATTATTTATTTTGCTTATAAGCTAAAAAAAATTATAAATAAATAGGTCAACCTAATTTTAGAACTTATAAGCTGGTTTGATCAGCTTATAAACTTAAACAAACATCTCTTAGTTGGTATATCTAAATTGAATTAATCATACCTTACAACTTTAAATTTTTTTGTCAAATCAATTGTCCTAACCACCATTAAAAATATTTTTTCCTCTGCATAAATTTTCTTATATGCCATTTAATGTTTTTCCTCTATTAAATATCTTAATTACATAATTTGGTATATCTCTTTAATGGCAGTGCTAATCAATGCTTTTGTAATTTATAATTCTTCTTCTTTTTTTTTTTTTTTTCCAACATTTTCTTTCTTTCCTTCTTGTAATATTGTTTTTTTTTTTTTTTTCCTTTTTTTTTTTCTTTATATTTAATTTTCCTGCATCAGAGTATGCAAATGATTAACAATTGATGAGCTGGTTTTTGATCTAGTTGAGATGCACTCAAATTATAACTCTCACCTAATTATTTGTATATCTACTTCAAATTTAATAAAAATTAGTAATCTTAATACTTATGGGTATATTTTTTTTCTTTTGTATGATTATCTTTAAAAAAATCATTTTAATAAAGGAAAAGGGTTCAATAATTATCAGTTGGAAACAATATACTTGTACTAAAAATGAAAAGGTAAAATTTTAATGTAATTATTTTCTTGATAAATAAAAAAAATCTAATGCAAGACTACAAGTAGATGCGTACTAACCTAAGTAAGCCCATTCGTATCAAGTTTTGTGCTAGTCTATTCGTGTTTGGGCTTCGGTCCATGACGGCCCATTTCTGCAGTGCCTATTGGGCTGTGATACCTAATACGTAATGCTGGGTCCTGAATTTCATAACTGTGCTTGGGTCGCCTTGATAGGGCTTCGGTCCAGCCCTATCAAGGCAAGTTGGGCTATAAAAAGGTGAAGCACCTTTGTTTCCTTTCGGTTCTCCATCCATGGAGTTTCCTACTTATCAATATCAGCCATCTCCCTGGCACTACCTCCTCACCTCTCCAGCCATATTTTCTTATCCCATCATCCCTCAAAACTATGTTCACTGGACACAGACACCGGAGTCTCACATTTTCTCTGCTGACCTTCCTGGTACTTAAACTTTGTTTCTTTTTATATATCTTATGTAATATATGTAGTTTTGTTGTTTAAATTTGGTATTAAATGTTATAGGTGTGAGGAAAGAAGAGATAAAAGTGGAAGTTGAAGACTCAATATACCTGATAATTCGAACAGAGGCCATTGATGAGTCAAGGTGCCCGTTCATGAGAAAATTTCGGCTTCCGGGTATGGTTAATATTGATGGAATAACAGCTTCTTATGAAGATGGTGTTTTGAGAGTTAGTGTCCCAAGAAGGGGTTTCTTTATTCATCCAGCTGATGTCCCTCAAAACACTTGAACTTCTTGCAAGAGCTGCTTAATTACCTATCATTATAAAGTTTTTTAGTTTACTCGTTTTCCTTTAAATCCGTCAAGTGGATAAAATTTTATGTTTAATTGAATATATGCATTCTAAGGACAATTCCTAACTTCTAACTACTGCTAACTAAATTTACGATTTCCTTTTTTATTTATGAAATATCATAGATTTTTTTTTTTATTATATTTGTCGTGATTGATAATTATATGTATGATATTTTGAAAAGGAAGCAAGAGATTCTCACAACAGTTTGTCTTTATATAAAATAAAATTGTCCACTAATGCAGTATATAAAAAGATTGAGAAAGAGAAGGATGCAGAATTTGTGAAAAGGAAGAAAAATATAAAAAAGAGAGGAGAATGGTGATTACATAAATGTTATCAAAATTAGGGTAGTTGGACTGGGTAGATATTTTTGGTTGCTGATTCTAATTCTTTGCAACTGAGAAGATAATATGGTTATATGGCATGTGCACCACAGCCTTTGGTACCACCGCACTCTGAAAAAAATATTCTCTGTTAGAGGCATTGCATCCACTAGTTCAACCAGTTCATTTAATCACAATTATTAAATGAGTAAACAACATGTTCCCACCCGAGGTTTAACGAAATCCAGAAGTAATACCACTGGTTTTATTTATTCCAGATTGCCACCATTAAACTAACAGTGTTAGTCACTGTTGGATTCAGAAGAGGGCAATTACCAAACTACCCTCCCATCTTCGTCTTCTTCTTCATCTCCCCCTTCTTCTCTTCTGCCGCTTCTCTCTCCCTCCCACAGCCACAACACAACCACAACCACGCTCCTCTCTCCCTCCCGAAACCCCAAAGTCACCACCACCACCACCCACCGCCATTCCACCCATCTACCGCCATTGCAATCCCTCACCACCACCCGATCTTTGTCTTCTTCTTCTTCTCCCCCTTCTTCTCTTCTGCCGCTTCTCTCTCCCTCCCACAGCCACAGCCGTAGCCATAACCACGCTCCTCTCTGCCTCCCGAAACCCCAAAGTCACCACCACCACCACCATTCCACCCATCTACCGCCATTGCAATCCCTCACCACCACCCGATTTCGGTCCCATTTGGCTCGATCTCGGCTTTGTTGGCCGTCCTCATCATCACCACAAACACCACCACCCTTCCACCTCCAAAACCTCCATTTTCCCCGACAGTGGTAGAGGGGAAGCAGTTGGTGGAGAGAAGAGAAGAAGAAAGAGAGAAGAAAAAGAGGAGAAGAAAAAGAAGAAGAGGAAGAATCTGGTGGAGAGAAGAGAAGAAGAAAGAGAGAAGAAAAAGAGAAAGAATCTGTAAGAGAGGAGAAGAAGAAAAAGAAAAAGAAAAAGAAAAGGAAAAGAGGAGAAGAAGAAGGAAAGCAGTCAACGGTGGTGTGTTGAGAGAAATGGGTTTTGACACTTTTACCCTTAACCTTTTAAAATAAAACAAACAGTGTTAGATTAAGGGTGGGTATCTGGAATAAATCAAACCAATGGTATTAACCTTGGATTTCGGTAAACCTTAGGTGGGAACATGTCGTTTGCTCTTATTAAATATTGCAAGTTGACTTTACCCATTATTGCCTTTGCGGGTAATATAAGAATTAAGAAATTAATTCAAATGAAGTAAAAAATAAGAAAAAAATAAGAGTAATATTACACTAATAATTTTTTTTTATAAACTTTTTTATAATTTTAATGTGATAATTCATAATTGGTTAACTTGTAATTAATTAATAAAATTTATATAAAACGTATTATAAAATGATTAATTATGATCTGTGGAAGATTATAAAAAAAAGTTTGTAACAAAAAAAATTGTTGGTATAGATTGAAAAAATAAACATTATATGTCATGTCAGTTTGCAGGTTCTTTGAAAATAATTTTTTATTGCTCAAAAGTACACACATCATAACGTCCACTAACTTAGTGATGCATGCTCAACATGCAAAGTTGATATCCAAACTCGGCATTCCCCCAAACAAATGTCTCTTATAATACGATAAATTAACTAAATAGAACTCATTTTCGAAAGCTAATTCAAGCAAAAGAGAGCTCAACCAAATATATACTCTATAATATCCAACTATCTTGACGACATGGGACAAATGACAATGCAACTTCTAAGAAATATAAGTTAATAAACTGCATTTACATAACCCCAATACAGAAAACCACGTCTTACACGCTATGATTCTGAATTCTGATGGCAACAGAATATTCAAATCCTCAATGTCAAAGTTTGTCAACTCCATTGAGCCTGCAATTCAATGAGGTTATGAAAATATATACAAGCCATACATTTTCTTACTTTACACATTCCTCAGCTCAACTTTTAGCCATGTTTCATAAGTTTCAGAAGTTTCATTAGTTCAACAGCCTCGTTCAATCTCCTTTCCAAGTTCTCTCTCACTGACTGGCTCCGAGGATTTCTGCATACAAAAATTGTTGACATATTACTCAATTTTTAACATCAATCTTGATTATAATTACACAAGTAGAAATTCAAGAACATCTGACCTTCTCTCCATTTTTGCCTTCCTTGTTAGTTCCTCAACAAGAGTGTTTAATCTCTTAACATGGCGGCATAACTTGCATATGGCTTCAACACCTTTATGATTTGAGCATATCTTCTTCAAAATCTCACAAGCAATGAAATATCCCTCGTCCTTATTCCTGAAAAGTTTTATTAAGGAGAGAAGTCAGATTAACAAATGATTAAAAGCTTGATGGTTTTTTGTTAAATTCTATCAAAATTATGATTTGTGAAGAAACCTTAACATCTCCCAGAGAATTGTTTCTACAGATCCTTGACTGTCAATTAGTGCTTCGATCAAATGTGGATGACAGGCAAGGTTTCTGAGAGTTGACAGTGCATGCTTTAAAACTTCCTGATCAGGTATGCTTCGACTGACTGAGCGAATAAGCTCCAGTAATGTATCAATAGCCCCTGCAGCCACCAGCTTTTCACAACATTTCTGAGAATGTTGTGTTGTCATATCTGCCAACGAAAAGTTTGAAGCATAGAACATAATGTCAGGGGTTCAATAAAAGCATCATAGCTTATTACTCCACATAGTGAGCATACTGCATATCTTCCATAGTCACAAGATTAGTGAAAGCAATTTTATTAAATACGACAAACTATAGTATAACTCACCTAAAGTTGCACAAGTATGAAGAATGCCACTGACACTTTTCATGTTCAGTAGTTCTGAAAGTGCTGACACAAGTCTGTTAATAATGCGCATTCCATCATCAACATTTGTGGCAGACTTCTGGACTCTCAAGCGCAAATCCAGCATTTGCCTACTTGATTCTTTTCGAGTAAGGTAACCTTTCCAATAAGACTTAACAAATTCATAAAAGTTAGAAAGAAATAAAGAATACCAAGTGATGCCATTTTGCATAGTAAGATGCAACATTGAAAAGAATGCTATAAGCAATACTACTTTTTACGCTTACTAAATTCAAACATTTCCTAGGAAAAGATATATAAATAAGGGGTTAAGGTTTTTAAACCAAAAATTCAATATTTATCATTAATCATTCATCAAAGTTTATCTAGAGGTTTTGCATTGACAATAATAGATGTTAATTTTTTTTTTTTAATTTTAACTCTTAAATATTGGACCAAAATATAAAAAAGCGGGAGTTATATCTCATCTTAAATTATATAACTCAAAACCAAAAGATCTCAATCTATGTTAAAAGAACTATTTAAATCTTACAATTGAAATCGTGAAAATCATGAAAGCTAGCATGTTTATCTAGGTGCTCACCTAAAAGCAGTAGTTTAGACTACGATACCTTATTTTGTTTGCAATACTATTCTTGATGGAAAAGATTGGAAAAAGTTCACTCTACGATTATACAAAAATGAAATAGGCAAATGCAAGATTTATTGGTAGTGAACATATTCAAGACGGTTCACCTCATTTTACTATGATGTTCTAAAGCACAAAAGAAGATGAAAATCTTACTTGAATCACAACAACACGATGCTTCTCTCTAGAGACCTTTTTCCTTGCTGCCCACCCTCGAATATGTGATTGGATAATGATAACTGACGTTGCTTTTGATAGCAAAACATGCCTCCACCACCTCTGCAGTTTTAAAACAGATGATAGAACTATTCCTAATTCAAAACTCTGGAAGCAGTCTGTTAAGGTATTACAGTTGCTACCAATAGTGGTTGCACGATAGCAAGAAGCTCCTACAAAGATAGATAGTTATCACGAAGTCACAACTTAAGCAACAAATCAGATATGCATATAAAAGCCTTTTCTAAAATAGATAAAGTTGTCTTAAACTTGGAAGGAAATTGCAAGACTACCTAGGAGCCTTCTTCGAGTAATCTGCCCTCTAACAAATCGTTGAACTTCAATGGCAGCTGTTTTATTAAAATGAAAAGCTCCCTTGCATATTAGGCATCTAATGGCACTTTGGATCTTTATGACAGCCCTTCTTTGAAACAGTAAGTCCCTCCTTATCAGCCACCCACGGAAATGTCTCTAAACTCAAGCACAAAATAATTATTCTCAACATAGCCAACAAATGATTGTATGAGAAAGGCGTTCCAAATATAAAGAGAGAGACACAGAAACATTTTATAACAGCACCTGTAAGAACCCATCCTGAAATATAGATTGTATATTATGTAGGTTTTGGCAAGTAACACATAAATTCCGAATGCAAGCGAAATGATATAGCACAGAAACCAATAGTTCATATCAAATACCTGGAAACTAGCCTTTATACCGAGCCATTTTAGGTCTAACAAAATCATAAGTAGAAAAGACTTCAAACAATGGCTAATATTCTGTGTAAAAAGATAACATAATAATGAACTATGAATAGAAGACTTGAACGCGTTCATAGTTCGAGATAAAGATCAAATTCTTGATTTAAATGTTATAACACAGTAAGAAAATGAGTGACTATGTGGTTAAATATAACAGTGTATTCAAAGAGGAGAAATATCAGTAACTAGAACAATAGGCCATTTAAAAAAGATGATAGTAAAAAATAGCGAAAGATAATAGAAAACAAATTACATTATTTTAATTCTTATACTCCAACAACAATTATGTTATTTTGTCAACAGAAAAAAGGACAGTCAAGAAACCAAAATTACAGAAACAAAGCACTCATATTTTTCATAAACATACTGTTAGGGTGAGAAGTGGAATGCGAAACTTCAGATCACTTAAAACCAATCAGCAAAACTTACTGGATGATAACATGAGATACCTAAGTCTCGAGGCTCGTCTCCTAGCTATCCAACCACGTATGCAAGATTGAATGACGATAGCTGACCTTATGACAACTTTGTTTTGCTGAAATGCCCTTTGCAGGTTATGCATCGGAAATGACTTTGAATTTTTATTGTTGCTTGCTTCTGACTAAGAATCTTTGTCTTAACTGCCAACCACGGAATGACTCTGAACTTTAGTTGCAGCAACACACTTCTTGTGAAGGGACTTGTTTGATGTGAAATTTCTCCAAGCCAACTGAATTTTAAGTGCTGCTTCGTGTTCCAATTTCCTGTCACCCTTTTCTTGATACATAAGCGGAGTTTTCTCAATTTCAAGGATGCTGGGAACACGTGTCTGAACATCCATGGCACCACTAACTAGATAAGGAGAGATACACCCTGATTGTGCATACTCTCTACCAGACGTTTGTGACTGACCAAGTTCTAGTTGCTCGCTGAATGAATATACCGATTTCTTTAACCTGCCAAAACCATGTTTCTCAACAATGAACTTTACATATCTCCCTATCTCAGAGTGTTTGACGTTTTCTGTCATTTAACAAACAGATAACACAAGTGAATAATTTAATTAATTAGCACAACAGCATATAAAAGAATTCCAAAAAACTAAGAAGGTCATCTTTACCAGTATCGAAATCTTGAAGTGTTAATTAAACTTCACTTCTAACGACACACCCGAAAGCAATTTGCAAAAATGAAACTGCAGTCCTCATCTTCAAGAAACTGCGACGTTGAATCCACCCCTGAAATGAGACTGTATGACTTGAGCAGCATTTCCTGTAAGCATATAGAGTAATTGCTCCATAAATAAGTAGCCAATCACATATCTACTTGAGACTCCTATTGCTGCAACTTAGAAGAACCTCAAGCCAATTTCCATTTAAATTGATACAGTAGATAAATCAAAGTGCCTTATCAAGGCTAGTAACTATTTACCAGTTAGTTAAATATCAATGGATAGAGTAAAAAATTTGATTTCAATTTTTTTCTTCAATTGGAATAAAAATCATATTTGTTAGAATTAGGAATCTGGTCTCATATAAATTGTGAAAAACCTCATTTGTTGCACACTTAAAGGGTTTCCTAGACTAGTATGAAAGAAGAAAGGAATTCCTATGCTTATGCTAATTCCTCATCCTCAAATCAGCCTTCCCCTGGTATTGTTCTAACAAATGAGTAATTGAAAGAGTTAAATCTTGTATAGTTTTAAAAAAGCAAAGACACCTGGTCTCTAATCAAAAAAACAAAAAAGGAGCATAATTTTACAATTTATAGCATTACAAGGGATTCCAAATAAAAGCACTAATATTCCAACACTCTTAAAGTTAAAGCTTCCATAAAAATTAGACTAAGCAATAAAGTACCTCGTATTTTTGCCTCCGCCTCGGATTGTTTCACAATACCTTCAATAGCTTGGCCTACTCTAGTACCTTGAGAAAGAGTTATGGCGTGCATCATCAAAAGTGAATTCCGTAATTAGCAAAGTCAACCAGTAATCACATTAACTAATGAAGGATGAACTAATGGATGGTCCTATTATAATGCAAGTTATAGAGATAGTAGATGAACCTTTCAGATACATGACACAAACTACAATCAAAACACAAACAATCAAACAGTTTACCTTTTTCAAGGTTATGTTGTCATTGCTAGTTGAGAAGCTCTGCCAAGTAGAGATAGAGGTTTTGAGGCACTTTTGAATTCTCTCAGCCATTTCTCGCCACCAAGCCTGAAGGGCTTAAACTTCCTCACTGCATCTGTGTGAAATCAATAATTTAAATCAAGAGAAATAACATAAATTGTGACCCAGAGCATTAATGTCCTTGTTCCTAGCTGATGCTTCAAAGAAAACTTTTCTGTATAATTACAATAATTTCTAGTGTACAATGTTAAGGCTTGCTTGTTAAGGCAGTGACTCAGACAGGTGAACTTATTGTGTCTTCTACAATGTGTCATCGCCTGCTAGTCATAAGCTTTAAATTTGCTAGCTAGTCATTTAATAGAGAACTAGCATATTGATACAGATTTACAAACTAAGGATTATTATTTGTTTTTGGAAACATTTCCTACAATAATGCAAATAAGTTTCTTTCTAATTTCTACTCTTTGCCAACCATTTTGCTCTCACATCTTCTTACTCCTTTCTCTCTTTGTCATATAGTGAATTTGAAACTAAATTCAGGCCGCCAACAAGAAAGCAGTAAACAGGAAGATATTTTCAAGCTATTTGTGCAAATGAATCAGACTTAAACTGAGGGAACAACTATATACAACTCACCACCCAAACTGCATTTTAGTAATATCACTTATACTTTAGGTGACAATGCTTCATGGAGAAGAAACAGTATATCTGATTGAATAGCATACACAACTTACTAAAAAATACCACTATAAGTGACACCTTCATTGCTGTCATCTTTTCATCTTGTTGGTCTGACGATGCTAACAGATTCACAGTCCGCATTCATATTTGAACTTCTCCCTCCAAAATTTGACAATTACAGTCCAATAGTTTATGAATTTAGTTGATCCTGAAAACACCAGTCATTAGAATATATTTTGAGGCTGGTTCAGTAATCATCCAGCATATACTCCAAGCATTACCATGTTCTTCTTGACAATCAGTTGAGATGAGAGGAACACCAACAGAATTACCACCCTCCGATCACTACAAGCACCATTATGTTCAGTATCCACTCATTTGCAGAACCTGTAAGCAGACAGTTTACAACCATAATGTGATGTGATGTTACGATATTTCTATACACGCAAAGTTTGTGTGTGTGTCACATGCATAAAAACCTTGAATATACTCACGCCACAGCATTTCACAAGCTCAACCATTAAAGAATTCAAGCTACATGATCATCTAAAAACACGAAATCAGACAAATTAACTAAGGTCTCTTAACCTTTGGCCTACATCACTAACCATTGAACTATAAACTGTTTCTCAGAACCCCAAACACGAAGATAAGAACCATGAAGACCTACCTCTGGAAAGCTTCCCATTGTTGTCAATTTCTGTGACAATATTAAGTTGTGAAATGCATCTGTGTAATCAGTGGCTGACATAATTATTCTTCACCTCTTGTTTCATGATGGTCCTGTGACCCTGATCAATAATAAGAAAAGGAAACAAAATGAACAGAAGACCAGTGAGGTACAAAACAGATGGAAATAAAAGAAATACAACCTGGAAGAACAGGAACAACTAATTGCCTTCCGGAAGTAAAAATCAAGCAAGCACCATATGGCTTTTCCATCAACCAATGAAGAAAAATTGTCGATCTGATAATCATACTTTTGGCAAACCACCTGCAGAAACATTTAATGGAAGCTTCATAAAGTTGACATATGAAGAAGCAACATATGAAATTTAAAACACGAGTGAGAATAAAAAATTTCACACTAAAGTCTAAATCAAACTTATAATTCCCATCAAACAAAGACTCGAAATGAAGCAATCCAACCCACATTCACACAATTGATCCTGGTATATCCTCTCCCTTTGCAACACCTCCCACTTTCACTTTCAGATGGAAAAAAAAAAAAAAAAGAGAAAGAATATATGTGTATGATACGTTTCCCCCTTACAAAATATGTAACATGCAAACGTGAATATTAAGCAAGTTTATTAATTAACTACCCATGTAGGAGAAAGGAAGGAGAGGGTGAAGAAGTGAAGACAAAAGCATGACATCAAATTGTTAGAGCTCTATGAGTTACATTAGAATATACTTCTTATACTAAAACATAATTTTACAACTATTAGTGGCTCGTACATTGAAAGCAAAGAGAAAAGACTGTAGAATACCTGGATCCAATCAAAAGCATATCCAGAGTAGAACCAATATATTCAATTGGTCCTGAGAAAGCAAAAAATAATAAACAAAAGTTAGGATTCAGCCAAATTTTCTTAATTTAAAGCCAACGTGTTTTAAATTGCATTCATCTAAAGAAGGTAATTATAGAAAACGGTTGAGTTTTTGAGCATACCACCTAGTTCCCTGAAGTTTGCAAATTTCCTCTTCTAAGCTTTTTGTTTCCAGAAGTGGTAACTGCAGATATAATAAAAGAACAAGGTAAATATGTGCCTATGAAACTGACAAACTCAAAATTCCAAGGTTGTTCCAAATGCATGATTCTCAAATTTAAAACAAAGGAACAAAACCAGTTCACCTGCAAGTGCACGAACATGTTCCATAGCAAGGAAAGAATAAGTTCTTTATCTCCATCAGCAACATCATCTTCCATAATTGCTGTTCGATCTTCATCATATAACATTACACCAGCCTTTTCAAATATTGCAGAGCAATGCCACAATTTATTAATTCTTTTGGCGAGTATCAATGGGACTACAATTTCTGCCAACAAAGTAGCCCTCTAACTAAGAATATCAGCCTATGCTAATTAGTATATTCCCTGCTAAAGATATCTTAATAACCAACCGTAAGGATTGAGCTCCTGTGCAAGAGTTGTATGATTCTACCAAGCCGCAGCCCATCTTGGAGATCTACAAAAAATCTCTCACTCTGAATCATACTCAACCAGGGGAGACTGCACCCAAGAAGCACATTTAATTGCTATTAATTGATAAATCTGATTTAGGAAGTTTTTAGTTATATCAATGTTGAAAAAACGCTTCAACCCTCCGGAGCATATTGTAAATTATAGGAAAAAATTCCCTTTAAGTAGTGAATATACACAACATGAATTAATATGATACATGGATTAAGAAACATACCTGTTGGTAAGAAACTTTGTATCCACAATCACCAGGTGCGCAAGAAGATTACCTTCTCCGTGCATTACATCCGAAGATAAGAAATCTATTTCAAAACAAAATGAGAGAATTCAATCTCAAAGACAATCAGAAAACGACCACACATTATTACCAGGAGCAAATAATAGTTACCAACAATCACTTGGCGGCTTGATTGATACTAGATTTCACTAAGAACAAAAGAAACCCCCTCAATACCATCAATACCATACTTGAGTGGAAGAATGCCTTGAGATTTAGCTCTATCAATGTATGAACAAGCAGCAAAAATCCTTCAATAACAGTCCCCAAGTTCATAATAACCTGGTCTGTATAACCCTCCACCTTTTTGTTATAAGCATAAGCTTTTGCGAGCCCAGCATGTGAGAAAAATTGCTTCTCAATTACATTTTCAAGAATGCCGTTTCTTGTTCAGAATTAACATCTTCATTTGACAACAAGGAATCACCACCAAAAATATGTACAATCCAATTCGAAGCCAAATCGGGTTATAACTCATAAGAACCCTAGTGGCTTTTTCCTTCATTCCAAAATCAGTTACAATGGGACATGTGACTTCATATTTAATCGCCCATCGTCAATACTCTGATCTCAAACAAAACAAATCATTGCCAATACTAGTAAAAACAATCAAACCAATCACAACTATAACCTAAAATTCCAATCGTGTACGCATAAAGCCAACTAAAACACAGTAAACTTCTTTAATTATCAAATCATTCACAACATATGACCATCATGTATAATTAACTAGTGTTATTTTCCTCCTTATAAAGAATGTTTCAATAGTTAAATGATTAGGGCGAATTTAAGAGCAAACCTTAATCCAAGAGTCATGACACGGAAAACCTCTTTGCAACCGCCCACACTCAAGTAAACGCTCATCCTTTGTTTCAAATCATCGAAACTACACACATCCTTTAACGAATTTTTCAACATGAATGACTTCGACTCCGCCAAATCACCATCCACATCAACATTATCATTTTCCCCTTTCCACCACATGTCCCTATGCCGTTTGGGGCTCCGCCACGTCATGACGTCTCCTCCTTCCCTCTTCCCCTTGGTCACCACCAATAGGTCCCAATTCTATCACACAGCCACATAATTTAGGGCTTTGAATAAGAAAATTAAGCCATACGGTGAGGATTGGGGAGCGACTTGAGACTTCCTTTTTGAGCTTTGACCTGTAGGCGGATTTTGTTTGTTCCACTCTAGAGACTTGAGTCTCCGAGCAGCGCAGTCTTGGCGTTTGACTTGGAGAGCCCACGACGATGACATGACGAAGCGAAGGATTTAGGGTTTGTTTGGAGCGGTGAGAAATGTTGTGGCATGGAGAGTGGAATTGGGGGTTTCTGGGAGGCGTTTTGGGGTTTTGAAATTCGATATGTCTTTGAGAAGCAAAGAAGACGGCCGCGGCAGTGATATAGTGACGGAGACGGCGGTTCATCACACTCCATTGGCTGTAATCGATTACGAATTGAATGAGAACGGGGTTTGTGTTGAGTGTTGTAATTTTCTTGCAAATCTTTTGTCCGAGATTTGAGGGGAAATGAGATTTTTGAATTTGAAATGGTGCAGCGGGGCACGTGAGAGAGAGCCTTCTCCCGCTTTATATGTTCCAGAAATTTCGGGATTCTCCTCACCGCATGGGATCTAATTATGGAGAGTGCATTCGTTCATTCTTTTTTTTTTTTTTTTTTTTGAGAATATTGAAAATGATTGAAAAATGTATAAAATGAAAATGCGTCTAACATGTTTATCTAAAAGTAAATGAAAATGCAAAAGATAAAAACGTGTTCAATATATTTATCTAAAAACCAAAAAGAATAAAATTTATTACTTACACAACTAATAAAATCTATTCAAGGTACCGCTTATTTTATCTATCAATTGTTATGGAATGTAAATCCCACCGTAGTAAGAATTTGGATGCTTGGGTGGCTCCTTTTTACTTGATATCCGAAGAGTTTTATATAGTGTTGACTATTGCTCATTCATTTAAGAGAGCCAATCAATGCTATGAAACGCGAACCGAACTACTAGTTAGGGCGGTATAATCGGGTTTCGGTCTTGATTCCGGTTCATTAATGTAAAAACATGGTATTATTAATTAACTGCTATAGATCAGAATTAGACCGTGAAACAGTAACGAACTGTCGATCTAACGAACTGGTGCCAAAACCGGTCACAAAGAATAATCCCTATATTCATTCTTCTTCGTCATTCTCATTCTTCCTTCGTTGCGCCTGTGCAATTCATGTTCCATTACCTCACATCATCTTCATTCTTCATCTTCTCTTACTCACATCATCTCATTCTTTCTTTCCTTCTTCTTCTTTCCTCCTTCTCTCTTTTCTTCTCTCCTCTTGTCTATCTTCTCCTTTTTTGGCCCTCATCAAAATAGGCGTTTCGACAGCCAAATCTAGCCATGAAGAAGAGAAGTGACGGCCCAGGTGTTATTTTCCTCCATAGATTTAACTCTTTCATGCATAGCCAATCTCCATTCAGGAAACTTCACAGCTTGGTGATAGTATTGAGGCTCAACCTGAGAAGATACACTGAGCACAAATGCTTGTGGAAATCTGAAAGGCCATGATAAGATATATAGTTAGAGATTGGATAATAGCAGAAGTGGAAGCAGGAGTAGAAGAACCAACAAGTAAATTGCAGTGGTAATCCTTCAAGTAATGAGGTTGATGAATCATCCTGATAGATTTGCGAAGAACAACACCAGCAGATGAAGAAGGAGTAGTTCTGGAATATCATTTATTGGAATATGGCTGCTGAAGTAGAAGTATCACCAGAGGGAAAAAGTGGATCATGAACAGGTGAAGAAGCAAGATCTAGAATAAAGGACTGTAATGAAGAATGTGGCAGAACTAAATCTGGAAACAGATCGGTACCTAATCGGAACTAGTAATAGCATGAAAAGGAAACACTTCCTCATGAAACACTGCATCTCATGAAAGAAACACTTGTTTGTTTCCACATCATAGAACTTATAACCTTTCACACCAGGCGGATAACCAAGGAAAGCACACTGGAATGGATGGTACAAAGTCCTCAAGCTTTTCATACTTTTGGAGAACTTCCTGCTGGACGGCAAGCTCAAGCACGAGGTTGGAACTTTTTCGATGAGCAGCTAAGGTGGAAACAAATGCTAAACAGCCAAAGACTCGAAAAACAATGTAATCATGAGCTGTTTGTATAGCAAATGAAAATGTGTGTTGTGCCTCAATAGTAGGGAAGGAGTTCTATTAATCAAGAGGTCGACGTAAGAACACAATCTGTCCAAAAAGAAACTGGGATCCTGGATTGAAAAAACAATGACCAAGCCACATTCAATAAGTGCTGATGTTTTCGCTCCACAACTGAGTTTTGTTGAGGCCTTTCAACACATGAAAACTTATGCAAAACGCCTTTATCTTGAAAAAAAACTCAACAAAAGATAACTCAGGTGCATTATCATACGAAATACCTTGATTTTGGCATTAACTGAGTTGAAACCATGTTAAAAAACTTTGGTATCACAGAGACTGCATCAGACTTATTCTTCAACAAATAAGCCCAAGTGAAACGAGTGCAATCATCAACAAGAGTCAAGAAAAACCGAGTCAGTATAAGAAACAGTTGGTATGGCCCCCAAATATCACAGTGCACAAGATCAAAAGGAAATTTGGACAAATGATTATTGGATTCAAAAGGCAACCTTCTTTGCTTAGCAAGAGGGCAAATATAACAAGGATCCAACTTATGTAATCTAGTTACATCACTTTCAACTGATCTTTCAAAGAATCAAGTCTCTTAAAAGCTTAAAAGAAATATGTCCTAATTTGTTATGCCAAATATGAGCAGAAACATTATTGCAAAGCATTGGAAATAGATTCAAACAATGAACATTAAGAACATAAGATCTTGAACTTTGTGACCCCTCCAATCATCCTCTTGGTGTAGATCCTGGATACAAAGCAATCAGGGAGGAAACTCACTGTAAGGGCAGATCTAGTTACTAAAACACTGACTGAGATCAAGTTGAATTTGAATTGAGGAACAAACATACATCCTTAAGCACAAGGTCAGAATGCAATTTAACATCACCAGCAAAATGAACCAATTCTGAGAATGATTGGCAAAGTAACTGTTGTGTGATGAAGAATGTAGGAAACAAAAGTACTGGCTTGTGAACAATATTCAAGTGCTCCTGAGTCTACAATCCAGAACGATTGGATGAAAATAAGGACTCAGAGAGACAGAGAAGCAAATACCTGCGAGACAGTTGGTTTGACTAGGATCAGGAGCATTGGTGACCTTTGCCGAGCTACTCAAATGTGTAGAAAGCATGGACATTAGCTGCTGATATTGATTGGAGTTTAGATTCTGTACAAAACCTCCAAGAATAGAGTGATCTGATCTATTATCAGTAGTAGAAACTTGATGAGCAGCAACATTATAATTGTTGTTGGATCTGAATTTATATCCAGGAGGATAACCATGGATCTTGTAGCAACGATCCACAGTATGTCCAAGAATCTTACAATGCATGCAATAAGGCCTATCTCTTTCTGATTCTTGGTAGCACTGGAATTAGAATTCTGAGAATTTTGAGAACTAGAACCACCAGACTTAGCAACATCTGTTTTAACAGCAAACGCCATAGTGCCATTAGAATTATCGAGGAAGGATTAGTCCTCCTTTGTTGTTCCTCTGAACAATAAGAGAGAAACACGATTGATAGGAGGCATCGGATCAGAGAAGCAACTGACCACAACTTGAGAGAAAGAATCATCAAGTCCCATTAGAAGGACATTATGTACTTCGTTTGATGATGATTGTTAGGTTTATTTCCATCACAAGGCCTTTCCACAAGAAAAATTAGGCCAGTAATTACTCAGCTCTTCCCATATAGTTTTCAGCTTTGTGAAGTAAATGCTACAGAACTCTGTTCTTGACGCAGATTCATCAATTCACGTTTAAGCTGAAAAATTCTCGGTCCATTCCTCTGTTGAAAACGATCCCTAAGATCTAACCAAATCTCTCGGGCAGAAGAAGCAAAAAATACTGGCAGAAATTTCCTTTGAAACCGAATTAAGATCTAGGATAACAATATTATTATTGCGAATCCAGGAATTGAGTAGATTATTGTCAGTACCTTTAGGTTGAAAATAGAACTCAACAAATCCCAATTTGTTCTTCACAGATAGGACAATACATCGGCACTCCAGCTAGTGTAATTCTCATAGCGAGCTGTTGCGAGACAAGCACTTGCCAGGGCTGTCAGAATCAGGGATAGTAAGGATTCGAAGGTTCATCAAGGCAGAATGATTCGAATTGGTACGCTCTTCAGAATTGGAACCATCAGCGTTCGAGGACAAGTAGCCAGATTGAAGAGACAAGAACAATCAATCGTAGGAAAAAAAGAAACAAGCAAATTTGCAGGCGGATCAATATGCTCTGATACCATATTAGCTCGAGAAGAAGAAGAAGAAGAACTGTGACGAAGAGAGAGAAGGAAGAATAACTGCTTTCTTTATCTTGAGAATAACAAAATAGAAGCAGGCTATATATATAGCCACTATTCAATGAATTATTATAACATAAAGTGTATTAGTGAAGCTAACTAACTAACTAATCTGAGATTAACAACTAATCAGTATTTACAATATTACACATCCTAATAGATAAGAAAAACTTGTCTACAGTTTGTCTTCTTAGTTGTACCGAGTTTTTGAATTTGTTACTTCCTTATAACACACAATTCAATATCATTATCAGACAAGAATTGTAGATTATATAATGATTGCCGATATGACACATCCTTTGTGCTTCTCACCTTCTTAATCAGACTTTTCGCTGTCTATTTATGCTACCGTGGTAAAAGGTGTATATTTCAGAAAAAAGTAAATGCAAATAAATCAATTTTCAGAGATTGATAAGCAAACATGCTAACTGAGTATTTACAATTGTTAGCATTAGAGACCCTAAGCATGTATCCTTCTTTGCTAGATTCCTTCAGGAAGGTTGTTAAAGATTTTGAATACGAGGGATACACTATTCCCAAAGGATGGAATGTAAGACAAATATATATATATCATTTTTATTTCCTTATTTCTACGATTTCAAGTGGTTAATAAAAAAAATGGACCTTAAACCACCAGGCTGAGCCCCTAGGGGGAATTCATCGTATATTTTTCCCACTCATTTCTCTGCAAATTAACATTACTATATCCTTAAGTAATTAGTATGTATTTGATTCCTAAAATTCATTTTTGACATGAACTCTCTTCATCAATTTTAGGTAATTTCATAATTTGGGCTGCATGCATCACGGTTTGATCCAACACATTTTGAGGAAGAGGCTAATGCTCATTTGGAGGAGAGCCAAGGATTTGTCCCGGATATGAATTCGCAAGAATTGAAACTCTAGTTACCATTCATTACCTGGTGACCCAATTTCCATGGAAGCTGTGTTGCATGGACACTTCCTTCTCTAGAAATCCTTTTCCAGTTTTCAAGCAGGGATTGCAAATACAAATTGAGCCAAAGAACTTTGTCAATATCAATTAAACTAACAAAGTGAATGAATTTGTGAACAACAATACTAGTACAATCGATGGACTCAAAGATTCAATTTATGAGACTTGCTTTTTTCATGACGCGAGTGGTTTTTACCAACAGTTCATTTCTACCCTAGTATCTACATATTAAAATTTGTTTCATATACCTCTTTGTAACATCGTTTATTATTAAATGCATCTATTGTTTTTGAAATACATTATATACTCACTTAAAATTACATTTAGCGTTACAAGAGTATCATCTACACCCTCCTCCGCGACTAGCAAAACCCCTCCATCGAAAGATACTTATTATTTTTAATAACTTTGGATACGTTTGATCTCAGATTGTAAATAAAATAAAGCCATTGTTACATGGTTAAATAATTTTTAAACAGCTTACCGTGGTTTTACCAGGTCTTAGGCCATCACATCGCAGATTAGCATTTAGAAGTTGTTTGATAGTATTAATGCTTTCACTTGGACAGCAGCTCTCATTACAAATATCGCTTAACAATGGCAAAACAATGACCTTTTTTGTCTTTGATGAAAGGTCCAAACACTTGCATGATTTTATGATAAGATGGAGAACTTCAATCAAAGATACCCAGTTCCTTTTTGTTTACCATTAAACATCAAGAAGAAAACACGAGAGACCATACTGCTTTTCTGTATATGAGTCCTGAATAAGGAAACCAATCTTTCACCAGAAGTTTTCGTGTCTAATAATTTCAGCTATGAACCTTTCAATCTATTTCAGTTTACTCGTTTTCCTTCTACCTCTGTACTATTTTATCCAGTTGGCAAGGAGAACTAATTCCAAAAAGCTTCCTCCAGGTTCTATGGGTTTACCAATTATAGGAAACAGCCTCAAATTTCTGCACGCCATGCACACTGACACAATGGAACAATGGTTTCACGAGAGAATTGGGCAATATGGTCCTATTAATAAACTCAGTCTTTTTGGGACCCCAGCAGTATTTCTTCATGGGCAGGCTGCAAACAAGTTTGTGTACACTTGTGATGCTGATACTCTTGGCCCTCAGCAACCACCATCCTTCAAAATGATTTGTGGTGAGAGGAACATTTTGGAGTTAAATGGAGATGACCACAAGCGTGTTAGGGGAATGCTTATGTCATTTCTGAAGCCTGAAGTTCTGAAGCAATATGTTGGGAAAATGGATGAAGAAATCAGAAAACACCTGGAGATACACTGGCATGGCAAGCAAAACATTGCAGTAAGTCTAAATATTTTGATAGTTAAAACATAAGCAGAATATTTTTTTTGACATTAAACATCTGAAATCTATATACTTTGAGTTTGTATGCTTTTCTGTTTCTCTTTGATGAAATGTGTATTGGATAATAATTTTCTATGACAACATAGGTGATGCCATCGATGAAGACTCTCACCTTCAACATAATGAGTTCTCTTCTATTTGGGATAGAACAAGGCGCAAGCAGAGATGCCCTTATAAAGCTTCTACGACAAATCATTGATGGCTCGGTGTCATTAGCAATAAATTTACCTTTCACATCCTTTCGTCAAGGCCTTCAAGCTAGAGCGAAATTTAGATCAATGATCTTGGATCTTATACATGAAAGAAGGGCGGCATTGAAGCATCAAACTGCTGTTCCCCATCAAGATCTCATAACTTGCTTGCTTAGCATCCGAAATAGCGAAAATTCAATTATTTTATCGGATGAAGAAATAGTAAACAATGTCATAGTTTTAATGATTGCTGGACATGACACATCCTCTGTTCTCATCACCTTCTTGGTCAGGCTTTTAGCCACAAATCCTACAGTTTATGCGACAATTGTTCAAGGTATGCAAATAATTTAATTTTCAATGCTAATTATCAAACAAACTTATTGAGTTGTTGGTTGAGATTGTAGAACAAGAGGAGATAACTAAGAGCAAAGCTTCAGGGGAGCACCTCACATGGGATGACCTNGGTGAGAGGAACATTTTGGAGTTAAATGGAGATGACCACAAGCGTGTTAGGGGAATGCTTATGTCATTTCTGAAGCCTGAAGTTCTGAAGCAATATGTTGGGAAAATGGATGAAGAAATCAGAAAACACCTGGAGATACACTGGCATGGCAAGCAAAACATTGCAGTAAGTCTAAATATTTTGATAGTTAAAACATAAGCAGAATATTTTTTTTGACATTAAACATCTGAAATCTATATACTTTGAGTTTGTATGCTTTTCTGTTTCTCTTTGATGAAATGTGTATTGGATAATAATTTTCTATGACAACATAGGTGATGCCATCGATGAAGACTCTCACCTTCAACATAATGAGTTCTCTTCTATTTGGGATAGAACAAGGCGCAAGCAGAGATGCCCTTATAAAGCTTCTACGACAAATCATTGATGGCTCGGTGTCATTAGCAATAAATTTACCTTTCACATCCTTTCGTCAAGGCCTTCAAGCTAGAGCGAAATTTAGATCAATGATCTTGGATCTTATACATGAAAGAAGGGCGGCATTGAAGCATCAAACTGCTGTTCCCCATCAAGATCTCATAACTTGCTTGCTTAGCATCCGAAATAGCGAAAATTCAATTATTTTATCGGATGAAGAAATAGTAAACAATGTCATAGTTTTAATGATTGCTGGACATGACACATCCTCTGTTCTCATCACCTTCTTGGTCAGGCTTTTAGCCACAAATCCTACAGTTTATGCGACAATTGTTCAAGGTATGCAAATAATTTAATTTTCAATGCTAATTATCAAACAAACTTATTGAGTTGTTGGTTGAGATTGTAGAACAAGAGGAGATAACTAAGAGCAAAGCTTCAGGGGAGCACCTCACATGGGATGACCTGGCCAAAATGAAGTACACTTGGCGAGTAGCATTGGAAACTTTGAGGATGTACCCGCCTGTTTTAGGCCCCTTCAAGAAAGTCCTTAAAGACTTTGAATATGAAGGATTCACAATCCCCCAGGGATGGCAAGTATGAAACTAAATTTGATTAACTTACGTATATTTTGATACCAAGAATTTAGGACTAATATGTACTTTCCGAAATTTCAGATCGTTTTGGGTGCATCCTTGACACACATGGATGAGGAGATCTTCCCTGATCCATCAAGGTTTGATCCGACACGGTTCGAGAAACAGGCTTCAATCCCAGCTTATTGTTTTGTGGGATTCGGAGGAGGACCAAGGATTTGTCCTGGATATGATTTTGCAAGACTTGAAACTCTAAGCACCATTCATTACTTGGTGACCCAATTCACATGGAAACTCAGTTGTAATGACACTTTCTCCAGAAATCCAATGCCATCTTTCAAGAGGGGACTACCAATACAAATTTAGCCAAAATAGTTTCAGTGAACTTTGTACTGGTTCTATTAATCTCTATGAAAAACTAATCATGTAACAATTATATTGATGTTTTATTAAATAAATTGTTCAGCCTTTTAAGGAAGAGCCACTATATTCTATCATACACCTGTCATAGAAAAGTTAGCTCGCTAAGCCTTTTTTCATCATTTGGAAAAACAAGCTTGAAGGATTATGCTACAATACTTAAAGTGAAAAGCTCAAAATAAGTTTGACAATCCATCTTTATGACTAGTTTCTGCAAGTGTTGTAAACTGATACCAAAAGACCCATTAATCACTCTGCCAACGCTTCTTTGGAATTTCGCAAGTTTAAATAAAGAAAGATAAAACTGGAATCCAGCAGGCCTAAATAACTGTACATGATTAGAGCATTTCATTGAAAAAGCCGCTCTACAGCGGCTAGTTAGGCGTATCCTAAGAAAAGAATTAGCTAGTTGTATTCATAAAGCTCAAAACTTGTCTTTTCTTTTGATAAGATGGATAAATTATTTCTTTTGATTATTTCAATGTATAAGGGACACACGATTGCTGCAATTATTGAATCTTTAATCCTGCCCAGGTCTCATATCACTGCTAAAAGTCTCTCCATTAGCCATGAATCTTGCTCTGTATTTTTTCTTGATCCTTATGCTTCTGCCCCTTCATCATTTTCTGAAAAAAAAGAACTTCAAAAAAGCTTCCACCAGGTTCTCTGGGGTTGCCTATCATAGGCCAAACACTCAGCTTGTTACATTCTTTGCAAACCAACACTACAGAAAAATGGTTTCAGGAAAGAATAAAGTATGGTCCCATTTCCAAACTCAGTCTCTTTGGGACCCCAACAGTATTCCTTTGTGGGCAGGCTGCAAATAAATTTATCTACACTTGTGATGGCAAGGCACTTGCCAATCAGCAACCGCCATCGATTCGAAGGATTTGCGGCGAGTTGAATATTACTGAGTTGAGTGGTGATGACCACAAGCGTATGAGGGGAGCTCTTGTGTCATTTTTAAAGCCTGAAGTTCTGAAACAATATGTAGGAAAAATGGATCAAGAAATCAAAAACCATCTGGAGCTGCATTGGCCTTACAAAAAAAACATTGCGGTATGTCAAAAATTAATGGTATAGATTTCTGTAAGTTTTTCTGCTTTCTCTTAGGAGCAATTAATGTTGGACATCTCTCTATTTTTGCAACAACATAGGTAATGCCATTGATGAAGAGCCTCACCTTCAGCATAATGAGCTCAATCATATTTGGAATTGAACAAGGATCAACTTGTAGAGCATTCACGTTTAAGCTGAAAAATTCCGGTCCATTCCTCTGTTGAAAACGATCCCTAAGATCTAACCAAATCTCTCGGGCAGAAGAAGCAAAAATATACTGGCAGAAATTTCCTTTGAAACCGAATAAGATCTAAGATAACAAATATATTATTGCGAATCCAGGAATTGAGTAGATTATTGTCAGTACCTTTAGGTTGAGAAAATGAACCATAACAAATCCCATTGTTCTTCACAGATAGGACAATTAACATCGGCGACCCAGCTAGTGTAATTCTCATTAGCGCGTGTGGCGAGACAAGCATGCCAGGGCTGTCAGAATATGAGGATAGTAAGGATTCGAAGGTTATCAATGGCAGAATGATTCGAATTGGTACGCTCTTCAGAAGTGAATCATCAGCGTTCGAGGACAAAGTAGCCATATTGAAGAAGACAAGAACAATCAATCGTAGAGAAAAAGAAACAAGCAAATTTGCAGCGGGTCAAATATGCTCGATACCATATTAAGCTCGAGAAGAAGAAGAAGAAGAACTGTGACGAAGAGAGAGAAGGAAGAATAAACTGCTTTCTTTATCTTGAGAATAACAAAATAGAAGCAGGCTATTATATAGCCACTATTACAATGAATTAATTATAACATAAAGTGTAATTAGTGAAGCTAACTAACTAACTAATCTGAAGATTAACAACAATCAGTATTTACAATATTTACACATCCTAATAGTATAAGAAAAACTTGTCTACAGTTTGTCTTAGTGTACCGAGTTTTTGAATTTGTTACTTCCTTTATAACAACAAATTCAATATCATTATCAGACAAGGAAATTGTAGATTTATAATGATTGCCGATATGACACATCCTTGTGGCTTCTCACCTTCTTAATCAGACTTTCGCTTGCGATCAGTCTATTTATGCTACCGTGGTTAAAGGTGTATATTTCAGAAAAAAGTATATGCAAATAAATCAATTTTCAGAGATTGATAAGCAAACAGCTAACTGAGTATTTACAATTGTTAGCATAGAGACCCTAAGCATGTATCTTCTTTGCTAGATTCCTTCAGGAAGGTTGTTAAAGATTTTGAATACGAGGGATACACTATTCCCAAAGGATGGAAGTAAGACAAATATGTGTATCATTTTTATTTCCTTATTTCTACTCCCAGGGATCGATTTCAAGTGGTAATAAAAAAATGGACCTTAAACCACCAGGCTGAGCCCCTAGGGGGAATTCATGTATATTTTTCCCCCCATTTCTCTGCAAATTAACATTACTATATCCTTAAGTAATTAGTATGTATTTGATTCCTAAAATTCATTTTTGACATGAACTCTTCATCAATTTTAGGTAATTTAATATTTGGGCTGCATGCATCACGGTTGAGGCTAATGCACCACCCTATAGCTCTCTGGCATTTGGAGGAGGGCCAAGGATTTGTCCCGGATATGAATTCGCAGAATTGAAACTCTAGACCATTCATACCTGGTGACCCAATTTCCATGGAAGCTGTGTTGCATGGACCCTTCCTTCTCTAGAATCCTTTTCCAGTTTTCAAGCAGGGATTGCAAATACAAATTGAGCCAAAGAACTTTGTCAATATCAATAAACACAAAGTGAATGAATTTGTGAACAACAATACTAGTACAATCGATGGACTCAAAGATTCAATTTATGAGACTTGCTTTTTTCATGACGCGAGTGGTTTTTACCAAGAGTTCATTTCTACCCTAGTATCTACATATTAAAATTTGTTTCATATACCTCTTTGTAACATCGTTTATTATTAAATGCATCTATTGTTTTTGAAATATATTATATACTCACTGATTACATTTAGCGTTACAAGAGTATCATCTACACCCTCCTCCGCGACTAGCAAAACCCCTCCATCGAAAGATACTTATTTTAATAACTTTGGATACTTTTGATCTCAGACTGTAAATAAAATAAAGCCATTGTTACATGGTTAAATAATTTTTAAACAGCTTACCGTGGTTTTAAGGTCTTAGGCCATCACATCGCAGATTTGCATTTAGAAGTTGTTTGATAGTATTAATGCTTCACTTGGACAGCAGCTCTCATTACAAATATCGCTTAACAATGCCTTTTTGTATTTGATGAAAGGTCCAAACACTTGCATGATTTTATGATAAGATGGAGAACTTCAATCAAAGATACCCAGTTCCTTTTTGTTTACCATTAAACATCAAGAGAAAAAACGAGAGAGACCATACTGCTTTTCTGTATCTGAGTCCTGAATAAGGACACCAATCTTTCACCAGAAGTTTCGTGTCTAATAATTTCAGCTATGAACCTTTCAATCTATTTCAGTTACTGTTTTTCCTTCTACTCTATACTATTTTATCCAGTGGCAAGGAGAACTAATTCCAAAAAGCTTCCTCCAGGTTCTATGGGTTTACCAATTATAGGAAACAGCCTCAAATTTCTGCACGCCATGCACACTGACACAATGGAACAATGGTTTCACGAGAGAATTGGGCAATAGGTCCCATTAATAAAATCAGTTTTGGGACCCAGCAGTATTTCTTCATGGGCAGGCTGCAAACAAGTTTGTGTACACGTGATGCTGATACTCTTGGCCCTCAGCAACCACCATCCTTCAAAATGATTTGTGGTGAGAGGAACATTTTGGAGTTAAATGGAGATGACCACAAGCGTGTTAGGGGAATGCTTATGTCATTTCTGAAGCCTGAAGTTCTGAAGCAATATGTTGGAAAATGGATGGAGAAATCAGAAAACACCTGGAGATACACTGGCATGGCAAGCAAAACATTGCAGTAAGTCTAAATATTTTGATAGTTAAAACATAAGCAGAATATTTTTTTGACATAGTATTGAGGCTCAACCTGAGAAGATACACTGAGCACAAACTGCTTGTGGAAATCTGAAAGGCCATGATAAGATATATAGTTAGAGATTGGATAATATGCAGAAGTGGAAGTAGGAGTAGAAGAACCTACAAGTAAATTGCAGTGGTAATCCTTCAAGTAATGAGGTTGATGAATCATCCTGATAGATTTGCGAAGAACAACACCAGCAGATGAAGAAGGAGTAGTTGCTGGAATATCATTTATTGGAATATTGGCTGCTGAAGTAGAAGTATCACCAGAGGGAAAAAGTGGATCATGAACAGGTGAAGAAGCAAGATCTAGAATAAAAGGAGCCTGTAATGAAGAATGTGGCAGAACTAAATCTGGAAACAGATCGGTAACCTAATCGGAACTAGTAATAGCATGAAAAGGAAACACTTCCTCATGAAACACTGCATCTCATGAAAGAAACACTTGTTTGGTTTCCACATCATAGAACTTATAACCTTTCACACCAGGCGGATAACCAAGGAAAGCACACTGGAATGGATGGTACAAAGTCCTCAAGCTTTTCATACTTTTGGAGAACTTCCTGCTGGACGGCAAGCTCAAGCACGAGGTTGGAACTTGTTTCGATGAGCAGCTAAGGTGGAAACAAATGCTAAACAGCCAAAGACTCGAAAAACAATGTAATCATGAGCTGTTTTGTATAGCAAATGAAAATGTGTGTTGTGCCTCAATAGTAGGGAAGGAGTTCTATTAATCAAGAAGGTCGACGTAAGAACACAATCTGTCCAAAAAGAAACTGGGATCCTGGATTGAAAAAACAATGACCAAGCCACATTCAATAAGTGCTGATGTTTTCGCTCCACAACTGAGTTTTGTTGAGGCCTTTCAACACATGAAAACTTATGCAAAACGCCTTTATCTTGAAAAAAAACTCAACAAAAGATAACTCAGGTGCATTATCATATCGAAATACCTTGATTTTGGCATTAAACTGAGTTGAAACCATGTTAAAAAACTTTGGTATCACAGAGACTGCATCAGACTTATTCTTCAACAAATAAGCCCAAGTGAAACGAGTGCAATCATCAACAAGAGTCAAGAAAAACCGATGATCAGTATAAGAAACAGTTGGATATGGCCCCCAAATATCACAGTGCACAAGATCAAAAGGAAATTTGGACAAATGATTATTGGATTCAAAAGGCAACCTTCTTTGCTTAGCAAGAGGGCAAATATAACAAGGATCCAACTTATGTAATCTAGTTACATCACATTTCAACTGATCTTTCAAAGAATCAAGTCTCTTAAAAGCTTAAAAGAAATATGTCCTAATTTGTTATGCCAAATATGAGCAGAAACATTATTGACAAAAGCATTGGAAATAGAATTCAAACAATGAACATTAAGAACATAAAGATCTTGAACTTTGTGACCCCTGCCAATCATCCTCTTGGTGGATAGATCCTGGATAACAAAGCAATCAGGGAGGAAACTCACTGTAAGGGCAGATCTAGTTACTAAAACACTGACTGAGATCAAGTTGAATTTGAATTGAGGAACAAACAATACATCCTTAAGCACAAGGTCAGAATGCAATTTAACATCACCAGCAAAATGAACCAAATTCTGAGAATGATTTGGCAAAGTAACTGTTGTGTGATGAATAGAATGTAGGGAAACAAAAGTACTGGCTTGTGAACAAATATGTCAAGTAGCTCCTGAGTCTACAATCCAGAACCGATTGGATGAAAATAAAGGACTCAGAGAGACAGAGAAGCAAATACCTGCGAGACAGTTGGTTTGACTAGGATCAGGAGCATTGGTGACCTTTGCCGAGCTACTCAAATGTGTAGAAAGCATGGACATTAGCTGCTGATATTGATTGGAGTTTAGATTCTGTACAAAACCTCCAAAAGAATTAGAGTGATCTGATCTATTATCAGTAGTAGAAACTTGATGAGCAGCAACATTATAATTGTTGTTGGATCTGAATTTATATCCAGGAGGATAACCATGGATCTTGTAGCAACGATCCACAGTATGTCCAAGAATCTTACAATGCATGCAATAAGGCCTATCTCTTTTCTGATTCTTGGTAGCACTGGAATTAGAATTCTGAGAATTTTGAGAACTAGAACCACCAGACTTAGCAACATCTGTTTTAACAGCAAACGCCATAGTGCCATTAGAATTATCAGAGGAAGGATTAGTCCTCCTTTGTTGTTCCTCTTGAACAATAAGAGAGAAAACACGATTGATAGGAGGCATCGGATCCATGAGAAGCAACTGACCACAAACTTGAGAGAAAGAATCATCAAGTCCCATTAAGAAGGACATTATGTACTTCGTTTGATGATGATTGTTAAGATTTTTAATTCCATCACAAGTGCACTTTCCACAAGAAAAATTAGGCCAGTAATTACTCAGCTCTTCCCATATAGTTTTCAGCTTTGTGAAGTAAATGCTAACAGAACTCTGTTCTTGACGCAGATTCATCAATTCACGTTTAAGCTGAAAAATTCTCGGTCCATTCCTCTGTTGAAAACGATCCCTAAGATCTAACCAAATCTCTCGGGCAGAAGAAGCAAAAATAATACTGGCAGAAATTTCCTTTGAAACCGAATTTAAGATCTAAGATATAACAATATTATTATTGCGAATCCAGGAATTGAGTAGATTATTGTCAGTACCTTTAGGTTGAGAAATAGAACCATCAACAAATCCCAATTTGTTCTTCACAGATAGGACAATTAACATCGGCGACTCCAGCTAGTGTAATTCTCATTAGCGAGCTGTTGCGAGACAAGCACTTGCCAGGGCTGTCAGAATCATGAGGATAGTAAGGATTCGAAGGTTCATCAATGGCAGAATGATTCGAATTGGTACGCTCTTCAGAATTGGAATCATCAGCGTTCGAGGACAAAGTAGCCATATTGAAGAAGACAAGAACAATCAATCGTAGGAAGAAAAAGAAACAAGCAAATTTGCAGCGGATCAAATATGCTCTGATACCATATTAAGCTCGAGAAGAAGAAGAAGAAGAACTGTGACGAAGAGAGAGAAGGAAGAATAAACTGCTTTCTTTATCTTGAGAATAACAAAATAGAAGCAGGCTATATATATAGCCACTATTACAATGAATTAATTATAACATAAAGTGTAATTAGTGAAGCTAACTAACTAACTAATCTGAAGATTAACAACTAATCAGTATTTACAATATTTACACATCCTAATAGTATAAGAAAAACTTGTCTACAGTTTGTCTTCTTAGTTGTACCGAGTTTTTGAATTTGTTACTTCCTTTATAACAACAAATTCAATATCATTATCAGACAAGGAAATTGTAGATTATATAATGATTGCCGATATGACACATCCTTTGTGCTTCTCACCTTCTTAATCAGACTTTTCGCTTGCGATCAGTCTATTTATGCTACCGTGGTTAAAGGTGTATATTTCAGAAAAAAGTATATGCAAATAAATCAATTTTCAGAGATTGATAAGCAAACATGCTAACTGAGTATTTACAATTGTTAGCATTAGAGACCCTAAGCATGTATCCTTCTTTGCTAGATTCCTTCAGGAAGGTTGTTAAAGATTTTGAATACGAGGGATACACTATTCCCAAAGGATGGAATGTAAGACAAATATATATATATCATTTTTATTTCCTTATTTCTACGATTTCAAGTGGTTAATAAAAAAAATGGACCTTAAACCACCAGGCTGAGCCCCTAGGGGGAATTCATCGTATATTTTTCCCACTCATTTCTCTGCAAATTAACATTACTATATCCTTAAGTAATTAGTATGTATTTGATTCCTAAAATTCATTTTTGACATGAACTCTCTTCATCAATTTTAGGTAATTTCATAATTTGGGCTGCATGCATCACGGTTTGATCCAACACATTTTGAGGAAGAGGCTAATGCTCATTTGGAGGAGAGCCAAGGATTTGTCCCGGATATGAATTCGCAAGAATTGAAACTCTAGTTACCATTCATTACCTGGTGACCCAATTTCCATGGAAGCTGTGTTGCATGGACACTTCCTTCTCTAGAAATCCTTTTCCAGTTTTCAAGCAGGGATTGCAAATACAAATTGAGCCAAAGAACTTTGTCAATATCAATTAAACTAACAAAGTGAATGAATTTGTGAACAACAATACTAGTACAATCGATGGACTCAAAGATTCAATTTATGAGACTTGCTTTTTTCATGACGCGAGTGGTTTTTACCAACAGTTCATTTCTACCCTAGTATCTACATATTAAAATTTGTTTCATATACCTCTTTGTAACATCGTTTATTGATTAATGCATCTATGTTTTTGAAATATATTATATACTCACTTAGAATTACATTTAGCGTACAAGGTATCATCTACACCCTCCCGCGACTAGCAAAACCCCTCCATCGAAAGATACTTACTATTTAATAACTTTGGATACTTTGATTCAGAATGTAAATAAATAAAGCCATTGTTACATGGTTAAATAATTTTAAACAGCTTACCGTGGTTTTACCAGGTCTTAGGCCATCACATCGCAGATTAGCATTTAGAAGTTGTTTGATAGTATTAATGCTTTCACTTGGACAGCAGCTTCATTACAAATATCGCTTAACAATGACCTTTTGTATTTGATGAAAGGTCCAACACTTGCATGATTTATGATAAGATGGAGAACTTCAATCAAAGATACCCAGTTCCTTTTGTTTACATTAAACATCAAGAAGAAAACACGAGAGAGACCATACGCTTTTCTGTATCTGAGTCCTGAATAAGGACACCAATCTTTCACCAGAAGTTTTCGTGTCTAATAATTTCAGCTATGAACCTTTCAATCTATTTCAGTTACTGTTTTCCTTCTACCTCTATACTATTTTTCCAGTTGGCAAGGAGAACTAATTCCAAAAAGCTTCCTCCAGGTTCTATGGGTTTACCAATATAGGAAACAGCCTCAAATTTCTGCACGCCATGCACACTGACACAATGGAACAATGGTTTCACGAGAGAATTGGGCAATATGGTCCCATTAATAAACTCAGTCTTTTTGGGACCCCAGCAGTATTCTTCATGGGCAGGCTGCAAAAAAAGTTTGTGTAACTTGTGATGCTGATACTCTTGGCCCTCAGCAACCACCATCCTTCAAAATGATTTGTGGTGAGAGGAACATTTTGGAGTTAAATGGAGATGACCACAAGGTGTTAGGGGAATGTTATGTCATTTTGAAGCCTGAAGTTCTGAACACATTGTTGGGAAAATGGAGAAGAAATCAGAAAACACCTGGAGATACACTGGCATGGCAAGCAAAACATTGCAGTAAGTCTAAATATTTTGATAGTTAAAACATAAGCAGAATATTTTTTTTGACATTAAACATCTGAAATATATATACTTTGAGTTTGTATGCTTTTCTGTTTCTCTTTGATGAAATGTGTATTGGATAATAATTTTCTATGACAACATAGGTGATGCCATCGATGAAGACTCTCACCTTCAACATAATGAGTTCTCTTCTATTTGGGATAGAACAAGGAGCAAGCAGAGATGCCCTTATAAAGCTTCTACGACAAATCATTGATGGCTCGGTGTCATTAGCAATAAATTTACCTTTCACATCCTTTCGTCAAGGCCTCAAGCTAGAGCGAAATTTAGATCCATGATCTTGGATCTTATACATGAAAGAAGGGCGGCATTGAAGCATCAAACTGCTGTCCCCATCAAGATCTCATAACTTGCTTGCTTAGCATCCGAAATAGCGACAATTCAATTATTTTATCGGATGAAGAAATAGTAACAATGTATAGTTTTAATGATTGCTGGACATGACACATCCTCTGTTCTCACACCTTCTTGGTCAGGCTTTTAGCCACAAATCCTACAGTTTGCGACAATTGTTCAAGGTATGCAAATAATTTAATTTTCAATGCTAATTATCAAACAAACTTATTGAGTTGTTGGTGAGATTGTGAACAAGAGGAGATAACTAAGAGCAAAGCTTCAGGGGAGCACCTCACATGGGATGACCTAGCCAAAATGAAGTACATTGGCGAGTAGCATTGGAAACTTTGAGGATGTACCCGCCTGTTTTAGGCCCCTTCAAGAAAGTCCTTAAAGACTTGAATATGAAGGATTCACAATCCCCCAGGGATGGCAAGTATGAAACTAAATTTGATTAACTTACGTATATTTTGATACCAAGAATTTAGGACTAATATGTACTTTCCGAAATTTCAGATCGTTTTGGGTGCATCCTTGACACCATGGAGAGGGAGATCTTCCCTGATCCATCAAAGTTTGACCGACACGGTTCGAGAAACAGGCTTCAATCCCAGCTTATAGTTTTGTGGGATTCGGAGGAGGACCAAGGATTTGTCCTGGATATGAGTTTGCAAGAATTGAAACTCTAAGCACCATTCATTACTTGGTGACCCAATTCACATGGAAACTCAGTTGTAATGACACTTTCTCCAGAAATCCAATGCCATCTTTCAAGAGGGGACTACCAATACAAATTGAGCCAAAATAGTTTCAGTGAACTTTGTACTGGTTCTATTAATCTCTATGAAAAACTAATCATGTAACAATTATATTGATGTTTTATTAAATAAATTGTTCAGCCTTTTAAGGAAGAGCCACTATATTCTATCATACACCTGTCATAGAAAAGTTAGCTCGCTAAGCCTTTTTTCATCATTTGGAAAAACAAGCTTGAAGGATTATGCTACAATACTTAAAGTGAAAAGCTCAAAATAAGTTTGACAATCCATCTTTATGACTAGTTTCTGCAAGTGTTGTAAACTGATACCAAAAGACCCATTAATCACTCTGCCAACGCTTCTTTGGAATTTCGCAAGTTTAAATAAAGAAAGATAAAACTGGAATCCAGCAGGCCTAAATAACTGTACATGATTAGAGCATTTCATTGAAAAAGCCGCTCTACAGCGGCTAGTTAGGCGTATCCTAAGAAAAGAATTAGCTAGTTGTATTCATAAAGCTCAAAACTTGTCTTTTCTTTTGATAAGATGGATAAATTATTTCTTTTGATTATTTCAATGTATAAGGGACACACGATTGCTGCAATTATTGAATCTTTAATCCTGCCCAGGTCTCATATCACTGCTAAAAGTCTCTCCATTAGCCATGAATCTTGCTCTGTATTTTTTCTTGATCCTTATGCTTCTGCCCCTTCATCATTTTCTGAAAAAAAAGAACTTCAAAAAAGCTTCCACCAGGTTCTCTGGGGTTGCCTATCATAGGCCAAACACTCAGCTTGTTACATTCTTTGCAAACCAACACTACAGAAAAATGGTTTCAGGAAAGAATAAAGTATGGTCCCATTTCCAAACTCAGTCTCTTTGGGACCCCAACAGTATTCCTTTGTGGGCAGGCTGCAAATAAATTTATCTACACTTGTGATGGCAAGGCACTTGCCAATCAGCAACCGCCATCGATTCGAAGGATTTGCGGCGAGTTGAATATTACTGAGTTGAGTGGTGATGACCACAAGCGTATGAGGGGAGCTCTTGTGTCATTTTTAAAGCCTGAAGTTCTGAAACAATATGTAGGAAAAATGGATCAAGAAATCAAAAACCATCTGGAGCTGCATTGGCCTTACAAAAAAAACATTGCGGTATGTCAAAAATTAATGGTATAGATTTCTGTAAGTTTTTCTGCTTTCTCTTAGGAGCAATTAATGTTGGACATCTCTCTATTTTTGCAACAACATAGGTAATGCCATTGATGAAGAGCCTCACCTTCAGCATAATGAGCTCAATCATATTTGGAATTGAACAAGGATCAACTTGTAGAGCATTTCCATGATATGATGGATGGAATGTTGTCAATACCAATAAATCTGCCCTTCACTCGGTTCCACCGTAGCCTCAAAGCTAGTGAAGAAGCTAGAAAGATAATCCTGCATCTTATTCATGAAAAGAGGGCGGCACTCAAACAACACATTGCTTTTCCTCATCAGGATCTCGTCACTTGCTTGCTTAGTATCAAAAGCAAGGACGATTCAATAGTAATATCCGACGAAGAAATCATAGATAACACCATAATTATAATGATAGCAGGATATAACACTTCCTCTGTGCTTATTACCTTCTTGGTCAGGCTTTTAGCTACTGATAAATTGGTTTGTGCCAACATTATCCAAGGTATGAATATCAAAATCATTCAATTTTTTCACATTCTTTTAAGGGAAATGGCCTTTTATTATTGATAACTTATTGAATTTGAGATTATAGAACAAGAGGAGATAGCTAAATGCAAAGCTTCAGGGGAGGTCCTCACATGGGAAGATCTAGCCAAAATGAAGTACACTTGGAGAGTGGCATTGGAGACTCTAAGAATGAACCCTCCATTACTAGGTGCCTTCAGGAAATCCCTCACAGATTTTGAATATGAAGGATATGTTATCTCCAAAGGATGGCAGGTATATGAAAAATGACCGTCTCTCTCTTCTTAATAGTAAGAACAGGTTTAGTTGAACTACTAAAAAGAGTTTATTTGAAGTCATAAACACTTTTGAAAAAAATTTAAATGTTTGGTTGTATTTAATAAATAAATAAAAAAATAAAAACTTATAAGATTTAGAATAAACTATTTTACGACATATGTCCTGTAAGCTCTTTTAAGCAGATGTAAAATGTTTTTTTAAAATATCCTTATTATAATCCATAAATTTGGCTTTATTTATTTTTGTTTATTAAAATCTGTTTTAATAAATTAATACTAAAGTTATATTTTTATAAGCTCTATTCTAATAAACTATTCTTTAATAAGCTTTATTCAAATAAGGCCTACTAAATAGACCTTAAATGGATCTCCAAACAATTTGATAAACAGTGAATTTATGTAAATTCAAGTAATTTTGGCATCATCAATGACTCAAATGGATGAGAAGCTCTTCCCGGATCCATTGAAGTTTGATCCAACACGTTTTGAGAAACAGGCACCCCCTTTTGGGTTCGTAGCATTCGGAGGAGGACCAAGAATCTGTCCAGGATATGAGTTTGCAGGAATTGAAACTCTAACTACAATTCATTACTTGGTGACCAAATTTTCTTGGAAGCTTTGTTGCAGGGATAATTCTTTCACTAGAAAACCGTTTCCAGTTTTCAAACAGGCATTACAAATAGAAATTGAGCCAAAGAATTCTACTCATTAACCCCTATAGGCTCTAATCATCTCAATGAGGATTAATGTATGTCAAAGGGGTTGTGGTTTTTATTAATCTTAAAATATTGATATCCTTTGCATATTTTATTTTTTATTGAAGTTGTTGGATGATAAAACTGTGCAAGTTGAATCTTCATCACGTGTCTCCCAAAGTGCCTTGTCACCAGGACGCATGTCAGCTCCCTACAAGACACTTTCTTTGGAAGACACATGAAACTTCAAAGGGAAGAAAGTCAGCCATCTCTCAAGGAGTGCATGTCAATCTGCATGTGGAGTCCTTCACCCTTAAGTAGACCTGGCAAAATGGGCAGGTGGGTCGGATACAGGCCAAGTCCAAACGGGTGCAGGTCCCATGGGTACAGGTCTAAAACAAGTCGATCTAAACGGGCCTAAAAAATTAGACCCGCACCTTACCTTATATAGGTACAGGTGGACCCGCGGGTACCCGTTACTGTTGAATACAATTTTGAATTTTAATAGTCATACTCCCATAATTCCTACACTTTTCATTTGTTAGAATCACACCCCCACAATCAACTCTTGCAAATTCATTGATTAAATTTATTTCAAAGCAGCAACTGGTCGTGGGAAGCGGTAGAAGGCTGGGGATGGCCAAGAATGTTTGTGAGGCTTGGTGAAGGATGGTAGGTGGGTGGACAAGTGCTTGGGTGTCTGAGGCAGGCAAGCTGGTTAGGGCAAACTATCGAACACTTGGTGTGCATCAACAGGAGAAAAAAAAAGGGCAGCCATGGGTCGGTTGTGTAGCCCAAAATTACAACCAAAAGCAATCACCAAACAAACAATAATCCAGCAAACCAAAAGCCAGTCAAAGTGAAGCCAAAACAAATGAAAATGGCAACCCAAACGCGGCAGCAGGCAACGATGACAAGGGCGGCAATTGGCGATTTACCAGGTGCTGGGGTTATAGAGGGGGAAACCGGTGTGTCTAGGGGTAGTGATAAGAGCGATTTTGGCAACCAGAATCCAGCTTAGAAGGGAAAAACCCTAACTTGGCAGCGACCGGCGAATGGAGGGATCAATAAGGCAAGAACCCTAGGGGTTTTGGTCAATAGAGGATGACGATGCTAGTGGTAGTGACTGTAAAGGCCAACGACACCAGGGACGATCAGATGGGGTCTAAGATGAAGCTTCCCGTGATCAGGAAAAATGGCCAAATCCAACCAAAAAATCAGTCGATCAGGGAAGGGACAAAGCAATCAGGGTTAGGGTGTTGATTTCCCACGGTTTTGGTGAGAAATCTGCCAGAAATGAAAGCGAAACAACCAGGGGTGATGCTGGCAGTGCTGGGCAATTAGATTCTAGGAATTACCAAATTAGGGATTTAGGTTAAATTTAATAAAAAAAATCACAGGCACTCGCAGGTGTACCCAATCTGCCCGTTTACAAAACTGGTAGGGCCGGGCACAGGTAAAAAAAACAAGCCTAATTATGCAAATGCATACCCTATATTATCTACCCGGGTACGGTCCGACCCGCAAGTTCAGACCCGTTTTGCCAAGTCTACCCTTAAGGCTGGAAGTTGTCCTCCAAGTCATGTGTCAACTCGTATGTGAATTACTTCACCTATAAGCCAATTAGTGCGATGTAGGTTTACACATCAAGTGAACGCAGTGGAATACAAAACGTTTCCTGATCCACAAACCAAAAACCCCTAAGATCGTTATACCTGTTTTACATTGTTTGCATATGATATAAACATTAAACAATTAATATTGTTTCATACCAGTGTTCGGAGCCTCCTTCAATTGATTTGAATCGCTTCCACTCTAAGATAGGAATGAATGTTTGGTATCCACACGAAGACAGGACGACGATCACCAAAGGATTTGATGTGCTAGCCAACCCGATTGGTTCAAGGATAATAGTGCAAAAATTTTCACTTGAAAATTCTTCCCAACCTATGAGTGTTCACGGTTTTGGGAGAGAGAGAGAGAGAGAGGGTAGCTATGGTTTTTGCTTATTGAATGATGATGTTTTAATTTTAACTTGCACTTGAATAGTGCAACAATTAAAACCCTAATCTAATATGGAATAGTCTTATACTAATTCCATATTTAGATTAAATTTATTCCATTACCAAATCAAGGTAATTCCAAACATGGTATTTTAATTTTAAATTTGAATTTGAATTTGAATTTATATTATATTTATTAATATTAATATTATTTTAAATATTAATATTAATTAATAATATAACATTTAAATATATATATATATATACACAATCTCACTTATTTTGATTTCCATATGAAATTAAATATAAGCAATGACCTCAGCAAATCTAATTGCACTGTGAGATTACTAAAATACTCTTTCATCTTAAAAGACGAAAAAGACTCTTCTCACTTACTTATCCTTTATTTGTCATCTATGTGTGTGAACTGAAGGCTCCTCATCATATCGATAGTAAGTAGTATCACGATTGACACTTAATTAATCATCTCACCAAACACAAACTAAGATTGACCTCTAGCAAGGTATCATGGCCACCCAATAGATTCGAATTCAACGAAACAGCTTACCTATCAATGATATGGTTATCGTGCAATCAAATCATTTCATCATACATTTTCTCATCAAGGCTAAGGTACAAAAGTAGTGTCAACCTCGGATCTCCTTGATCTCTTTGTATTCAGTTATTAGACCAACGACCAGAATAGATTGGATTGAGCTACAACTCAATCCCACTGTGGCCACAGATTTAGTGTCATTGCTATTTTACCAAATTGCTTAGTGAGATAATTTCTCCCATACTCGGGAGTGGTGAATCATTTGTTAATCCACCATAGTCTTGATACACTTCTTGATGTAGCTAATCACTACCGTTCTGATAGCCCTGAATAGAACTATGTTAGGCTAGTGTCAAACTACACCAATTGATGCATAAAGTGCTCCGATGATCTCAAGTCTAGGGATCACATGAACCACCATTCATTAGAGGATTTATTCCACGGACACTAGGGGTACCATCTATGTGAAATCCTTTGGTGGATTTGTCCGGTGAACTCGCCTATGGCAAGCACCCATGTGTTGCATGAGGTTATCGACAAACAACCTTGACAAGTGAGATCAATCACTCCTTTTCGATAGAGTCATTCAATACTATGATAGTCTTACCGTATTATCTATGTCCTAAGTTAGAATAATATTGAGACTACGGACATTTCTAGAATGACCACCATATGTGATCATAGGGTCCTCACTATCGAGATTGAAACACTCGATACCCTCGTTATGGTTCTACCATTCTAAGGACATACATCACAACATATAATGAATATAAATTACATAATGTAGAAAAAGCCTTTTATTGATTATAAACATTCTTACAAAAAGTCAATATTACAATAATGGATTGGCTTTAGGGCACCCCTCTAGTAATCTCCCACTTGCACTACAGTCAATCATTCATGTATTTAATACAAATGACCTTAAGTGTTTTTCACGCTTCTGCTGCGATTGAGCCTTCGTCAGTGGATTGACGAGATTGTCATCAGTATGTACTTTGCAAATCTGCATATCTTTTCTCTCAACCATTTCTCTGATGAGATGAAATCGTCTAAATATGTGTTTGGATTGCTGGTGAGATTGTGGTTCCTTTGCTTGAGCTATTGCTCCATTGTTGTCACAATAGACATCTATTGGATCAACAATGGTGGAAAGCACACCAAGTTCAGTGATGAACTTCTTAATCCAAATTGCCTCTTTGGCTGCATCGGATAATGCAATATACTCAGGTTCTATTGTAGAGTTTGCTACAGTGTTTTGCTTAAAGCTCTTCCAACTCACTACGGCTCCATTGAGACAAAATACAAAACCAGACTGTGAGCGATAATCATATTTGTTCGTTTGGAAACTAACATCATTGTATCCTCTAACAATGAGTTCATCTTCCCTTCCATAAACCAAGAACATATCCTTAGTCCTTTTTAGGTACTTAAGGGGGTGTTTGTCTAAGCTTATGAAAATTAGCTTATAAGCAGCTAGTGCTTTTAAGCTAATTTGAGCTTATAAGCATTTGAAATTTAAGTAGTTATGTGTTTGGTTAAAGTGACTGATAAGTAGTTGACGTGTTTGGTAAAATGTGGCTTTTAAGTATATTTTATTATTAAAATGACTAAAAAGGGTACTATAGTAAAATGACCTATTTGAAATATAAAAATAAGGGTATAATATGAAATTTTAAAATTAAATAGGGATAATGCAGTAATATACTTGGTCAAACTAACTTATAAGCACAAAAAAAAAAAGTACCTTCCCCCCAACTTTTTTTTTTTTTTTTTTGGCTTATATGCCTAACTTATAAGCCCAAAAAAGTTACAAACAAACATGTCGCTTAATTTTAGAGCTTATAAACTAGTTTGACCAGCTTATAAGCTCAGACAAACACCCTCTAAGAATGTTTTTGATAGCTATCCAATGACACTCACCTAGATTCGATTGATATCTACTATATGCGCTTGATGCACATCAAACATCAACCCGAGTACATAGTATGGACTCTTCCATACTAAATCTCTTCAGTACTTTATCTATGTATGTACTCTAACTTAGGCTAAGCAACCTACACGGTCTACTACAATAGATCTTTATTTCGTGGGTGTAGGCTGCTCCTTCTAAGTTCTTCATAGAGAAGCACTTGGATAACCAAGTCTTTACTGACTGCAAGTGTGGTATATAATTCCCGATCAGAAGTATGTCGTCAACATACAACACCAAGAATGCAACTGCAATCTCACTTACTTTCTTGTAAACACATGGCTCATCTTCATTCTTGATGAAACCAAAGTCTTTTACAACTTCATCAAAACGAATGTTCCAGCTCCTTGAAGCTTGCTTGAGTCTATAAATAGACCTTTGCAACTTGCATCTCTTATCAGCTTGTCCATCAAGAACGAAACCATCAGGTTGTATCATATACACATTTTCTTCTAGGTTTCCATTCAAGAAAATTGTTTTGACATCTATCTACCAAATTTCGTAATCTTGATATGTAGCAGCTACGAGCATAATTTGGATAGACTTAATCATGGCAACTAACAAAAAGGTATCTTCATAGTCAATGTCATGAATTTGTTTGAAACCTTTGGCAACCAACCGTGCCTTATAGGTATGCACGTTGCCATCCATGTTAGTCTTCTTCTTGAAGACCCATTTACACCCTATGGGTTTTACCCCTTTAGGTGGATCCACCAAAGACCATACTTGATTATAGTACATGGAGTCCATCTCATATTTCATGGCTTCAAGCCATTTAACGGAATCTGGATCTGATAAAGCGTCATCATAGGTTCTGGGTTCATTGTCTTGGTAGACTAGTACGTTGCCATGTTGAGTCACAGGAAAACCATATCTCTCGGGCTCATAGCATACTCTTTCATACTTATACAGCTCCTGTACTACTTAAGGTGGTTCACTTTGATCCACAGATTGTGGAGTAACCTTCTCATGATGTTCAACTACTTCTTATGGCACATCATCTCGTCCTTCATCTAATGTATCCTGTGGTACTAGAACTTCATCAAATTTTACTTTTCTCCCACTAATACCTCTTAAAAGAAATTTATTCTCTAAGAAGACACTAGTACGAGCAACAAAAATTTTACGCTCTTTTAGGTGGTAGAAATTGTATCAGTTGGTCTCCTTAGGATACCACACAAATATACATTTATTAGATTTCAGGCCTAGTTTGTTCGAAATCAATTTCTTGACATAAGCTTCTCAACCCCAAATCTTCAGATAAGACAAGTTGGGTTTTCGCCAACTCCATAGTTCATATGGAGTCTTATCCATAGACTTTGACAACACATGGTTCAGTATGCGAGTCGTAGTCTCTAGGGCATAACTCTATTATGATGCGGGTAGATCACTAAAACTCATAATAGACCTGACCATATCAAGCAAGGTCATATTCCTCCTTTTAGACACACCATTGTGTTGGGATGTATAAGGAAGAGTGAGTTGTGATACTATCCCACACTCCTTTAGGTATTCATAAAACCTAGAGTTTAAGTATTCACCTCCTCAATCTGACCGAAGAGCTTTAATACTCTTGCCCAACATATTTTGTACTTCATTCTTGAATTCTTTGAATTTATCAAAGGCTTCAGATTTATGTCTCATAAATCTGATGAAGTCATCAGTAAATATGATGAAGTACAAATATCCACCTTTGGCTTCAACTGTTAGTGGACCACATATATCATTATGGATAATGCCTAACAATTCAGTAGCCTTTTCACTTTGTCATGTGAAAGACGACTTGGTCATCTTGCCTAAAAGGCACGACTCCTATACCTCAAATGACTAGAAGTTAAAAGGGTCCAAAACTTCATCTTTGTGAAGTTTTGCGATGCGGGTCTGATTTATATGACCCAGTCTACAGTGCCAAAGGTATGTTTAGGTATGTTCGATATGTTTAGCTTTCTTTGTTTCTACATTGAGAATATCTTTATTGTTTAAATTAAGAACATATAATCCATTATATAACCTTGTAGTTCCAAATAGAATATCATTCAAACTAAAGGACAACAATCCATTAGAAATTTCAAAATGATTTCCCATATCATCCAAAGCAGATACTGAAATAATATTTCTGGAAATTGAAGGTACGAAATAACAATTATTTAGTTCTAATAATAAGCCTATAGGCAAAGTCAAACAATAAGACCCTACAGCTAATGCAGCCACGTGTACTCCATTTCCAACTCATAGTTCCACCTCTCCCTTGGCAAGTAATCTACTCTGCCTTAGTCCCTACACATTAGTACAAATGTGAGTATCACATCTTGTGTCAATGATCCAAGATGTTGAAGGGGAAAAGTTAATCTCAATCGTGTACATACCTGAAGTCGAGGCGTCTAACTTCTCCTTACTTGCAAGGAAAGCCTTGTAGTGATTCCTCTAGTGGTTAGGCTTGCCACAATAGAAGCAAACTATCTTCCCAACTTTCCCAATGCCACTCTCAGGCTTAAGAACATCTTGTCCTTTGGGTTTGGACTTGGGATACACCTTGGCCTTTCCCTTACCCTTACCCTTACCCTTTTCCTTTACCAACAGCAACGAGTAAAATAGGTTTGGACCTTTTCAAGTCCTGCTCCGTAGTCCTCAGCATATTTAGGAGCTCTGACAAGGACTTTACCATTGTGTTCAATTGAAGTTCATTATGACTGGTGAATAAGAGTTAGGTAATGATTGCAGAATCAAGTCACATTGCAATTTCTACATCAACACCAAAACCCAAAGTCTCAAGCCTCTCTATGTACCCAATCATCTTGAGCACATAAAGGCTAACTTGGGCTCCCTCAGCCATTCAGTTACTAAATAGTGCCTTCGACACCTTGTACCTCTCATATCTAGCTTTCTTTTGATATAGCTCCTTGAGATGCAGAATTATGGCATATGCATCCATATTCTCATACTGCTTTTATAGCTCAGATGTCATTGATGCTAGCATAATGCATTGAACGTTATCGGCATCATCAAGGAACTTTTGATAAGTATCCTTAGATTTCTGAGTAGCATTAGGTTCAGGTTCAGGTTCAGGTTCAGGTTCAACTTCAGGCTCAGGCTCAGGCCCAGGCTCAGCTGGATAAGGCTTATCGAAGACATACAATTTCTTTTCGAACTTAAGTACAATTTGAAGATTTCGATACCAATCCGAGAAATTGGATCCATCCAACTTGTTGTCTTTCTCGATTGTCGATCACAATGATAGGTTAGTGTTGCTCATTTAATGAATCAATAAGTGCCAAAAAAAAAAAAAATTATTATCATGTTTATTGTTATTTAATAAGGTCTTTTATTAAACAATCACTCCTGTTATTTTTCTTCAAGTTAATAGCCCTCACTATTAACTCGGGAAAGCCCGTTGGCTTTTCTGGTGGACTGAGATCCCATCTAGCCCATTTCAAACCTTCGCTTTAGCAAACAAGCCAAAATGGGTTGATTAGGTAGGTCAACAAACTTAATTCACACCAGTAATAGCTCCAACTACCAATCTCAAATGCAAAATAAGCCAATAAACCAATTACACAATTCAATTGCTCAAACCATAGTCCTCAAGTGTAATTCTCAATATCAATAGAGTGGACACTACATATCATCACGTACACATAATCTAGTGTATTTCTCTCCTATGCCTATGATGTGTTTATCCACCTTCACTTTGGCGAACAAGCAAAACACATCATTTAAGTCGACCTATCACCATTAAGGAAAACTCCAATGATATTTGACTTCCTACTGGTAGAAGTATACCCTTCTCTTTTGCAAACAAGGTTCCAACGAATATTGGTTTGATCAAATCCATGGTGATGGAAGGCCTTTTAATTAATTGACTTAATATACTTTTGTTAAGGGGGTTTTATTTTATGTCTCACCAATTTTATCTTTATTAGCATGTTATAGTCTTAACATACACCTTTAGCATGCATACTAAGCATTAAGGAAATGTGTAGGTGTAGAGCCTTAACTAAAATTGAATTCCTCGAGCCTAGAGGAATCGGTAAGTTAACCTAGGTATAAATGAATAAATGAATTCTTCAAGTAATTCATCTTCTTCTTTCCATCGCTTCTTCCTCTCAAACATTACACAACTTTCAAAATAAAATTATATTTTACATAATTAAAAAGAAACCTCAAGTTACATTCAAGGGGAGTGAGATGAGAGAGAGAAGTTACACCAAAGAGTATAGAGAAAGGCAGGGCACGAATGCCCTATTTTAAATAATCGAAATAATTCTTAAACTAGGTTCATAGGCTTATGCACCAAACACCATGCATATTCACAAACAAGAAGATGCATAAACAAATCAAAAATAAATTTTGATTAAGTTGGTGAATTTTTTATTACCCCTTGATATTTAGCAATGTTACATTTTAGTCCAACAAATTTTAAAATTTTCATTTTAGTCCCTTGTTATTGGGCCTCCAGAACGTTTCTAACATGCAATAACATATAATAGAAAATTATGGATTAAAACTATCACGCAATAACACGAACATGGCCCAAAATTCAACTCGTTGCATCAATACACGGGCTACCCAAAAAAATTCCAAACTTGTTGCGCGTTTTAACGTGCACCAGATCAAGCACTTGGCTGAAAAACCAAGTGCAGGAAGCACTTGGCCACCTTGGGGCAGCCACACACGGTAAGAATCGTAGAGGACAATAGCAACACACTCGCATGCGTTGTTGTGCGCATTAGTAGCCTCTATGCCATCGCACAAGGCTTCCGTTGTGCTGTTTGCAGTGGCACAACCTAAGGCATGTGGCCAAAACTCCCCATGCATGAGCAGTGTTGTTGTTGCTGCTGTCGTGCAGTAGCGCATTGCCTTTCACAGCAGTGCACTCTATAGATCAAAATCAAGTTTTATTTGATTTCGATCAAACACAAACAGATCAATCATATGCAATATATATAATGCAGCACACCAAACAAACATGCAATGAACAATTTTAAGATTTAAATTAACATATTAAAACTCTAATCAACTATCATTGAAACCATATCATCCAAACGTTATTTTAAACAATGTAATCAGGTATAAGAGGCTTTGATACCACAATAGGTTTACAGATCAAGTGAACGCAGCATAATATAAAACTTTTTCCGATCCACAAACCAAAAACCCCTAAGATCCTTATACTCGTTTTACATTGTTTGCATATGATATAAACATTAAACAATTAATATAGTTTCATACCAGCATTTGGAGGCTTCTTCAATTGATTTGAATTGCTTCCACTCCAAGGTATGAATGAACGTTTGGTATCCACACAAAGATAGGACGACAATCACTAAAGTATTTGATGTGCTAGCCAAACCGATTGGTTCAAGGATAATAGTGCAGAATTTTTCACTTAAAAATTCTTCTCCAACCTATGACTGTTCACGGTTTTGGGAGAGAGAGAGAGGGCAGCTAGGGTTTTTGTTTATTGAATTATAATGTTTTAATTTTAAGTTGCACTTAAATAGTGCAACAATTAAAACCCTAATCTAATATGAAATAATCTTATACTAATTCCATATTTATATTATATTTATTCCATTACCAAATCAAGGTAATTCGAAACATGATATTTTAATTTTAAATTTGAATTTGAATTTATATTATTTTTATTAATATTAATATTAATTAACAATATAACGTGTATATATATAATTAAATACACAATCTCACTTATTTTAATTTTCATATGAAATTAAATATAAGCAACGACATCAGCAAATCTAATTGCACTATGAGATTACTAAAATATCCTTTCATCTTAAAAGACGAAAATACTCTTCTCACTTACTTATCATTTATCTATCATCTATGTGTGTGACCTGAAGGCTTCTCATCATATCGGTAGTGAGTAGTATCGCGATTAACACTTAATCAATCACCAAACACAACCAAGATTGGCATCATAGCTACCCGATATATTCGAATTCAGCGAAACAGCTTACCTATCAACGATATAGTTATTGTGCAATCAAATCCTTTGATCATACATTATCTCATCAAGACTGGGATACAGAAATAGTGTCAATCTCAATGTCCTTGATCCCTTTGTATTCGGTTATTAAACCAATAACCAAAATAGATTGGATTGAGCTACAACTTAATCCTACTGTGGTCACAAATCTAGTGTCATTGCCATTTTTCCAAATTGCTCAATGAGATAATTTCTCCCGTACCCTAGAGTGATGAATCATCTATTAATCCACCATAGTTTCGATACTCTTCTCGATGTAGCCAATCACTACCATTCTGATAGCCCTAAATAGAACTACATTGGGTTAGTGTCAAATTACACTAATCGGTACACAAGGTGCTTCAGTAATCTCAAGTCTAAGGATCACATGCACCACCATCCGTTAGAGAATTTACTCTCCAGACACTAGGGGTACCATCTATGTGGAATTTATGTGTTGCACCAGGTTGTTGGCAAACAATCTTAACAAGTGAGATTAGTCACTACCTTTCAACAGAGTCGTTCAACACTATGATAGTCTTACTATATTATTTGTGTCCTAAGTCAGAATAATACTGGGGTTACAAACATTTATAGAATGGCCACCATATGTGATCATACGGTCCTCACTATCGATATTTGAAACACTTGATATTCTCGTCACGGTTTTATCATTTTAAGGACATACATCACAACATATAATGAATATGAATTACATCGTGTAGAAAAAGCCTTTTATTGATTATAAACATTCTTATAAAGAGTCAATATTACAATAACGAATTGGCTCTAGGGCACCTACTCTAACATGTGGCGTCACATATCCAATTACATATGGATTACTTCATGCCCAAGATCACTTTCGAAACACTATAAATATGGGTCCCTCACCCCAAATCAAAGATCTAGACTTTCATTTTCTCAAGAGCTATAGAGCAACTCTCTCTAGAATCAAATATCTTTCATTATAAACACATCAATAAGATAACACTAGACGTAAGAATTGCTTACTACATCCAAAAAAACTGCTCTTGCTTGTTTTGTTATTTACTATTTCGCATTTCATTTTCTTTACACATTTCTCGGTCTTCAATAGACCGTTTGCGTAAACCTCCTTGAAGGTTTGTGTACATCTTGTTACTGTGAAAATACGCATTAGTCTAAGAAATGAACTTTAAAACTTATAATATAATTTTTTTTAAAATATGTTCAATTATATTCCAAACATTTTAATATCCAAAACCTGCATTTAGAGTTAAGTAATCCTAGAAATTTTGTTTAATTTTAAGTTAAAAAAAAACCATGTTTTAAGTCAATGTTTTTTTTTTTCAAATAAATAAATAAATAATAGTATATACAGTAAAACCTCTCTATAGTCATAACGGTGGGATGAACTAATTTTATTACTATGAGGAGGTTATAACTTAATAGAGGTGCAGTTACAAAAATTATTGTTTTGATTTCTTATTTTATAATTCATATTTTAGTATTACAATATTAAGATCTCAATTCATGTTTTAATAGTATTAGGATTTCAATTTAGCGCTTCAATTGTCTACTTTTGAAACAGATAGAAGATCGTGTCTTGAAACTAGCAAAAATAAGTGTCATTGATGGAACTGTAAATGCAGTTGATGCATGGTCAATTGATGTAAAGCCACAGACAATTGTCAATGGTTTTAAGCACTGCAAAATTAAGACCTCTGATGTCGATGAATTGCAAGTTACAAATGAAGTGGATAAAGAGAATAAAAAAGAGTCATTCTAGAATTGAGTGATCAAATTTGACAACTTCATTGCACTAATTGAATGACTATTCATGTCTTCCTCGATCATCCAAATGAGCAATAAATCATATATGTTTTAACTAAAGAAGAAATCATTGCTATAATTTAATAAGAAGAGAAAGGAAATAATCTTGAAGATGATCGTATAGAAATACAAAAAGTTTTATGCCATGAAGCTCTAAACATGCTTGAGAAGCTAAAAATATTTTGACTTAAACAAACAGGTGTCCATGCTAACGAGTTATTACGTACTCACAAATTAAAAGATGTGGTAACAACTCTAAAATATAAATCATTATCTCAAACAACTTTAGATAAATATTTTATTTCATCTTAAACCTTTAATTTAACATAAAATATATATTTTTGTAATATACATATAATTATTACTATGTGAAGACGACTTTCTTTTAGGTGGGAATTAAAAAAATTATAACTTATTACAATGTGAAGTTTATTCTTATTTATAACTATCCTAAATTAGAACTAAAATTTTTTATAACTATGTAGAATTTATTCCTATATAGAGTATCACTATATCGAGGTTTTACTGTATATGCAGTTTGATTCGAAGCGTTAAAGGTTTTTTTTTTTTCGCAAATAAAAGTTCTAAAATTAACGTTTTGACATATATACCCATTTGATGTTGACTGTAATATTATTTAAATAATATTTTAATTTTATAAACTTGAAAATAAAACATTAATGCCAAATTGAAATATATATATCGACATAATTCAGTCAATACAAAATAAATATCTCAATATTGGTTACTAAAAAAAATGTTGAATACTGATGACAAATGTGATTTTTAAAAAAATATTATCCTTAATAAGTCATATAATTTGTGGAAGTTTTATTTTTTTTTATATTATTTTTCTATTCAATCAAATATTAATCCACTAAATTTATAATAATTTTATGCATTTATATTTTAAATTATGAAAATTGATGGAATTAAATTTTAGTTCTAAAAAATTTAAATAAATGGATGATTTTAGAATAGAAAGTATCATAAGCCCATTCATATAAAAGTTACTGATATAATTTTATTTTTAGTTTCCAAATCTACTTAAATAAATGGATGATTAAAATTCTTTAATATTATACTTTTAAGTATTTTTATTTAATGTGAACAATGAACATTCTTACATTAGTAAATTTACCAAAAGCACCCCATTGGAGCGTGAAGAAAACACGCTCTTTATTGGTGGAGGTTTGTCATCGATGATTCGAGATGCAGAATCAACAGCATAAGTACGTTAATAGCTGTTTCCTGTACCTTGTCGTTGATCACCATCACTAATTTTTCTGAATCAAAAACCCCTTTTTCCCGAAAATTGAAATTCGTCGTGTTTTGAGGGCTTTCAAAATTCTTTCATAAACCAAATTGTCGAAAAATTTGTAGAAGAAAAATGGCCCAAGCTGTAGAGGAATGGTACAAACAGATGCCAATCATCACCCGCACCTATCTGACAGCCGCTATCGTCACCACAATCGGTTGCTCTCTCGATGTCTCTCTCTCTCTCTCTCTCTCTCTCTCTCTGTCATTCCGTTCTTTATGTGTTTTTTATTTTCCTTTCAATAGAAAGGGCTTGAATTTGTGATTTTTTTGGTGTACGTTTTTAGGGTTTTGGGGGTTTGATGGTGTATTGCGTGGTGATTTTGTTTCTGGGTAAATGGGTTTCTTTGTTTTGAGAGGATTTTAAGTGGGTTTGGTGCAAATTTGAGAATTTCGGTGCTTTCATTGAATGATAGATCCTAAGTTTTAGTTTTGTATTTAGCATGAAAATGATTGGTTTTGATTTTTTTTATTAAGATTTATTATTATTGTTTTGGTTTTTTGTTTTGATTGGGTGGTAATTTTGAGGAGCTATTGTTTACTATTCTCATGTATTTGCTGTTTTGTGTTACAATTTCATAGATAATATCGCCCTTTAATCTGTGCTTGCATCCGACACTTGTGGTTAAGCAGTATCAGTTCTGGCGCCTAATCACTAATTTTCTTTTCTTCCGGAAAATGGGTAAGTTTCTCAGTTTGATATTGCTAAAAATTTGTTGTTGCCTTTGAGTGTCTCTTCTGCATTTCAATTTTACTGCTTGAGATTTACTGTCGAAACTGGCATGGGTTCTTTAGCATGTAGAGGAAGGCACATCAGGTTTACCTCTACATTTACACAAATGCTCCACAGTAACAGCAATGTGCTATTTTGTCAAAACCTGTGAATTTTTTATCAAATGAAGTTACTAGGCTTGGAAATGATTTGCAGATTTTCTTCATACCTGTGGTGTCTGAGTATGACTATATGAGCATCTCTGCATTAAATTTTTTTATGGTTAATACATGATGGCAATGTAGGTTTTGTTTCTCTATAAAAGTCTAGATACTCAAGTTTGTGGTTAAGACATGCTGACTGATAGCTTTCTCGCTATTCAGCAACATTCTTGTCCTGCCTGATGCTGACCGAGGTTAGATCTTATTAATTCAAATAACTATGGGGAGTCTGAAGTCTATTTTGTCTGGGGAGTCTGAAGTCTATTTTGTCACTCTCTCATCCCCCTCCCAACTAAGAAAGTTATTTATATTCAATAACTTGACATGACTTTCATGCTGCAGTATGAAGTTTATTTATTCCAAAGAGGCATACATGATAACTTGACATGACTTTCATTCACCAATCGTCGAAATTATTGACATGACTTTCATTCACCAATCGTCGAAATTATTGACATGTTTGTTTCTTTGTATTGCCAGATTTGGACTTTTTGTTCCATATGTTCTTTCTTGCTCGATACTGCAAGCTTCTTGAGGAGAACTCTTTCAGGGGAAGGACTGCAGATTTCTTTTACATGCTTTTGTTTGGAGCAACATTTTTAACAGGCACTGTTCTTATTGGGGGAATGATACCTTATTTGTCAGAATCATTTGCAAAAATCATATTCCTTAGCAATTCATTGACACTCATGATGGTTAGTTTGCATTTTTCCAATTTGCAACATGGTTTTATTGGTGATATTGTTGTTGATAATTACCTGGAGGCCATTTAATTTTCTTAAAACTATACAGGTGTATGTGTGGAGCAAACAAAATCCTTTCATCCATATGAGTTTTTTGGGTTTGTTTACATTTACCGCAGCTTATCTACCATGGGTGAGTAAGCTTCTACTTGTTCTTTTTAATTTGAAAAAATATAAAGTATTAGTTTTCCTGGTGCCTTTTGTAGTAGAAATTGGAAATTTTCCTTCTCAGCTTTTATAGCAGTAATTTCAGCCTCTCGTCCTTTCCATTGTAGAATGTAATGCATATCTGCCTTCTTGATTGCAGGTGCTTTTGGGATTCTCTGTCTTTGTTGGTGCTAGTGCTTGGGTGGATCTGCTGGTGCGTTTTCTGTTAAAAAGAAGTTTCGCATCAATGTCAAAAATATTGAAATAATATTCAATTTTTAATGAACATTTTTGCACGTTCTCACCATGTGCACCTAATACAGTCTTACTAGTTAACAAGTAGGAATATTATTGTATGATGAAATTCACCATGTCATCACCATTCAGAATGAGTATATATACAAAGTAGGTGAAGATGGAATTCTTTGGGAAATTGGGTTGGGGAGATCTGTTGGGGTAGTGTGGGTATATTGTGGAGGTTGTGTTGTTTGACCCTGTAGGATGCCTCACTTTTAATATAAATGTCTCACTCCTTTTCTCTATTTTCTGTTTTGTGATTCCTTGTCAACTTAAAAACTTTTGTTTGTAATCCAGGGAATGATTGCTGGTCATGCCTACTATTTTCTTGAAGATGTGTATCCACAAATGACTGGTCGCCGACCATTAAGAACTCCATCCTTCATCAAAGCATTGTTTGCAGATGAAGCTGTAGTGGTGGCACGCCCTGCAAATGTGAGATTCGCTCCACCACCTGCCGAGGAAGTTCACCAAGATTAAGCGAGACCCTTGAAGGGAGGAGACTGGCAGAGTATGTTTTGGTCATATTGGTTTATTGCCCATGGGAATTGTGGGCCCTGCAGAAAGTTTCGTAGGGCCCATGTCCGAAGAATATCAACCAGGATATGCTAATTGTGGTCATTGTGTCTTGATTCATTGAGATTAACTTTGTATATGAAGTTGCTGGTGCTAGATCAGTGACTGGATTTAAGGTGAGTTTTGTAATTTATATAGAGATGACGGACTGCTTGTAGTTAGTATACGGTGCTTCCTTGTGCATTTGGTGTGACCGAAGCTTTAGCAATTACAAAAAAATAACACAATGTTTTCCCTCTTTTTACTGCGAAACATTTTTGAAAGTAATTTTACTGCCAATCTTGGGTTCCAAATATGACTCTGGTTGGCTTTTTATTTTATTTTATTTTAATGATTAGAGTGTTTGGGTCAATACTCAATTAATTTTTTAGGTCTATGAAACATTTTACAAACTTGAGCTAATGTTTTCAACCTAAGTCACAAATAATGTGGTGTGTGATTGACTGATTTCAAGGTAGTTCTAACTTAGAAGGTCAATGAAGAGAGTAAACTTTTTTTATCGATTAGTGCTAGTCATTGACATTTTTGTTTATGGTTTTCATGACGGAAATTAATGATCCTCAAAATGCTGAGTTATGCTCGAGCATTAATTGGCACTGAATTATGATTANTAAAAACCGGATAATTTAAGTGAACCGCCGGTCCAACCGGACCGGCAGAAAAAACGGCTCACGCTTTTAATCCCTAATCCATCGTCTTCTCCCTTCTCTGATCTCTCGCGCAGCCATTCGTCTCTTCTTCTCTGTCAAGCTCAAGCATCATCGCACCCTTTCTTCTCTTCTTCTGTCACGCCGCGCTGAAGCATCATCGCACCCTTTCTTCTCTTCTTCTGTCACGCTGCGCTGAAGCATCATCGCACCCTTTCTGCTATTTGAAATCTGTAGACAAAACAACGCACAGACCAGTGATGCCTGAAGTAGACTAGTTACGATGCGATCCCGAAGTGCCTCCACAATAACATCACATAATTGATTTAGTTCCTGCAGCAGTTAAGTCAAACAGCCCCAATCTCAGTATCAATCTATATGCAAGTTTGAATAACTTAGTCGTCTAATTAAACTTCTCAGGTGAGTATATGTTTGTTAAGTAGTCTTAAGACTGACAGGCAGCCTAGAGAATTCATTAAGTGGTTAAACTTCTCAGTTTTTGTCACGCAGCGTCACGGTTTGGTTGTCTTCTGTTCTCTCCCAAATTCCACCCAATTCGCATTTGAACTTGCCGAAAATCAACGACGAAGACTTCCTCTCTCGCCGGAAAAACTGACCCAGACCCAGAGTATTCAATTTTGCATGTTTTATTTTGTATCTTGAGTTTACAATTTAGTTCAATACTGTTATGATAAAACCCACGAAGCATAAAAGTCAAGGTAGATTAGTTTGGTTTTTTGGTTGTGGCTCAATTAGATGGACGAAATTTGATTAGTGTTTACATATATATAATCTTGGCCTTTTGTTATTACTTTCGATTCCAAAATGAACTTATGTCTGTTCTTCTTGCATCCAACATAAAGTAAATTATTCTAGTCTGTAGAGAAAAGATAAGCTGCAGCCTGCAAATTGATTGCAGCTTTAACACAAACCCACTAAATAAATAACTCTAAAATTAAGCACTTGACCCAGACCGAGAGTATTCAATTTTGCATGTTTTATTTTGTATCTTGAGTTTACAATTTAGTTCAATAATAGGATTTGTTGTCTCTTATTGGTTTTATTGCATCTTAGTGATTATGTTCTCTTGATTCATTTATAGATTAGTTGATGATTTCTACATGGTTCTTAACATTCATCGGGTGCTTTCCGTTTGCAGAGTATAGAACTGTTTCTGGTGTTGCAGGGCCTCTGGTCATTCTTGATAAAGTCAAGGTAGATTTACCTGTTCTTGTATTTAAAAGATAATTTTCCTTCAGAATTTAATGTCACTTGCCCAGTGGTATGATTTTTAACTTTTTATTGTTTCAGGGTCCAAAGTTTAGAGTTTTATACCTTGTCAATTCTGCAACTTAGTTCACAGTGTTATTATTTAATTGTGAATTGGGTGCCGAGAACCTATTCGGTGCAAAGTGTTTATTTTGATTTCTTTGAAGACGCTGACCAGGATAAAGCAAATTGGTTGTGACACGAGATTTACCAGTAGATTTCCAGAAGTAGGCACTTGTATTCAAACGAGTATTTGAAGGTAAACAGAAACAGCCCTATTTATTAAACTTGATTCTATGTGAATTGGAAGAGTCATAGTGGAAATAAATGTGTTTTGAGTATTTAATTTTTGGGCATGTTTCTGTCGGCATAATAATAAATAATATAATGTGTTGGTTGTTAACTTCGTCTTTTGCATGCTTCTAATAAATNGTTGGGGGAATGATACCTTATTTGTCAGAATCATTTGCAAAAATCATATTCCTTAGCAATTCATTGACACTCATGATGGTTAGTTTGCATTTTTCCAATTTGCAACATGGTTTTATTGGTGATATTGTTGTTGATAATTACCTGGAGGCCATGTAATTTTCTTAAAACTATACAGGTGTATGTGTGGAGCAAACAAAATCCTTTCATCCATATGAGTTTTTTGGGTTTGTTTACATTTACCGCAGCTTATCTACCATGGGTGAGTAAGCTTCTACTTGTTCTTTTTAATTTGAAAAAATATAAAGTATTAGTTTTCCTGGTGCCTTTTGTAGTAGAAATTGGAAATTTTCCTTCTCAGCTTTTATAGCAGTAATTTCAGCCTCTCGTCCTTTCCATTGTAGAATGTAATGCATATCTGCCTTCTTGATTGCAGGTGCTTTTGGGATTCTCTGTCTTTGTTGGTGCTAGTGCTTGGGTGGATCTGCTGGTGCGTTTTCTGTTAAAAAGAAGTTTCGCATCAATGTCAAAAATATTGAAATAATATTCAATTTTTAATGAACATTTTTGCACGTTCTCACCATGTGCACCTAATACAGTCTTACTAGTTAACAAGTAGGAATATTATTGTATGATGAAATTCACCATGTCATCACCATTCAGAATGAGTATATATACAAAGTAGGTGAAGATGGAATTCTTTGGGAAATTGGGTTGGGGAGATCTGTTGGGGTAGTGTGGGTATATTGTGGAGGTTGTGTTGTTTGACCCTGTAGGATGCCTCACTTTTAATATAAATGTCTCACTCCTTTTCTCTATTTTCTGTTTTGTGATTCCTTGTCAACTTAAAAACTTTTGTTTGTAATCCAGGGAATGATTGCTGGTCATGCCTACTATTTTCTTGAAGATGTGTATCCACAAATGACTGGTCGCCGACCATTAAGAACTCCATCCTTCATCAAAGCATTGTTTGCAGATGAAGCTGTAGTGGTGGCACGCCCTGCAAATGTGAGATTCGCTCCACCACCTGCCGAGGAAGTTCACCAAGATTAAGCGAGACCCTTGAAGGGAGGAGACTGGCAGAGTATGTTTTGGTCATATTGGTTTATTGCCCATGGGAATTGTGGGCCCTGCAGAAAGTTTCGTAGGGCCCATGTCCGAAGAATATCAACCAGGATATGCTAATTGTGGTCATTGTGTCTTGATTCATTGAGATTAACTTTGTATATGAAGTTGCTGGTGCTAGATCAGTGACTGGATTTAAGGTGAGTTTTGTAATTTATATAGAGATGACGGACTGCTTGTAGTTAGTATACGGTGCTTCCTTGTGCATTTGGTGTGACCGAAGCTTTAGCAATTACAAAAAAATAACACAATGTTTTCCCTCTTTTTACTGCGAAACATTTTTGAAAGTAATTTTACTGCCAATCTTGGGTTCCAAATATGACTCTGGTTGGCTTTTTATTTTATTTTATTTTAATGATTAGAGTGTTTGGGTCAATACTCAATTAATTTTTTAGGTCTATGAAACATTTTACAAACTTGAGCTAATGTTTTCAACCTAAGTCACAAATAATGTGGTGTGTGATTGACTGATTTCAAGGTAGTTCTAACTTAGAAGGTCAATGAAGAGAGTAAACTTTTTTTATCGATTAGTGCTAGTCATTGACATTTTTGTTTATGGTTTTCATGACGGAAATTAATGATCCTCAAAATGCTGAGTTATGCTCGAGCATTAATTGGCACTGAATTATGATTACCGAAAAGCAACAAAGCCTTTTCTATTTAACTGATTTATCATTTATGTATCGTTTTCCACTACCCCCACGGTTTGGAACTAATGATGAACAAATTATATTTAGTCTTGTTTCTATTCTTCCAATCATTTGAGATAAAAAAAAAAAATTGAAATATTTTTTTCTTCCATTATGTGTAGTGGATCATATAATGATTTATTATAGAGAGATGTTATATTAATTGAAAGAAAAATCACTTTGAAAATTATTGAGAATGTTTATAAAATATTTTTTGTTGGTTCGAATAAATTGGTAAATAATATATTTGGTTGGGAGGATAAATGAGTGGGTCTGTTATATATATTACTAAATTGTTCTCTTTTTTAAATATTAATATAGTATTATTTTTTAAATCATCCTTTTAACCCCCTACATTTGAAATTTTGTTAAAACATCTCATCATATAAAACTTTAATTTGTAGCAAAATCACCCCCACCCACCCTAAGCCACTATTGGTAGCCAACCACCACTTTCGGCCACCATCAGCGGTTGATGGAATGGCGCATGATTGGCCGTATATGGCCGATCGTACGTTGACAAAACCATTTCTAGCCATGGATCACAAATTCATGGTCGTTTCACAGCCAAATCTGTGGCCGTGAAACGCCATAGAAACGGCCAGATCTAGGAAAAGGCCTTACCAGCTGATGACCAGCCAGAGCTCGTTGGTCATGCACCATTACAACGATTGACGTCAGCGACCGACGATGGTAAGTAACGGTTGACAATGATCTTGAGTGACTTGAGGTATTTTGTTAACTTTTGAACATTTTTGTGACTGGTTGTTTTAGCTAATTACTCAAATGTAGGAAGGCTGGGCTAATTGATATTTGGTAAACATTTGAAGACAATTGTGTCTAAAATGGTATTTAATTAAGGATAAAATTAGTATAAAAATCAAATTACCCTGATAATGTTTTAATTCCAAGGGTGGGGGAGGGTATTGGATTATTCTTCACATTACCAATAGTAAACATTATTTACAATAAAAAATTCTCGTAATATTTTATTACTTACAAATAAAACAGCAGAGTTTTACAAAATAAACGAAAATTATCCCATTATTTTATACGCCCGCAATCCAAACGCACCTTGAATGAAATATGAATGACCAAAAAACAATTCATGTTTGGCTAATCATGTCTTAATAATGAATATTGAGTTTCATTCTTTGGACTTACAGACGAAAACAATATATATTTTTATTCAAACATGACAACAAATAGGCCTATTTTTTTTTAGTAGTATTCTTTAACTAGAATAAAGCAACAGCACATTTGATCACTTAAGAAAAAAATTTCACTCTAGTTTGTTGTAAGTGCACAGCTTCCACGTGAATGGCTGTAAGATTTATAATCAACTAAGCAAATCGAGGGGAAATCAAGTAACATAACAAAAAATGAAGATTAATAGTTAACATTAATTCAATTTATACAGGAAAAAACCTAACAATCTACTAAGGTGGAAAAGAAGTATAACAATTCAGTCAAAAACCTTTTATCACACAACACAATCAATGTCTACCATCTAGAAGTGACAGAAGCAGCTACCACGATAAACAAATGGAAAATTTCCTTTGTCAAAGTGACCAAATATATTACATCAAATAACCAATTCTTCACATATGCCATGAAGATACCGATGAAAAAGAATTCCCCTTCAGCAAGCTGCATACAGCTTCCTCATATGCATGTAAAAAAATTGCCGACAATATGAGCCTCGCCAGAATAATAAATCTGGATTGTCCACCTGGCTCTGCTTCTCTTCTTCAATTCCAATACCATCTAACTCTCAAAACATTAAAAACCCCTTGTTCTTTGGATGGGGGAGGGACGGAGGGTTAAACAACAAGAGAAAAAAGGAACGTCTTACTACCGGATAGGATGATATTGTGCAGAAATTCTCTTGGGAGGCAACTTGCGCAGTATGTAGAGGACCAGAGCTGAAGGTAGGATCTCAACCAGCTGACATCAAAACATAATCCCATACGTAGATAAATACATAAGACTGAGGAAATACAAATAAACAAGCTAAGATGAATACCATGTAGTAGATCAAATTCAAAACCGGGTGATCCAAAACATCCAGTGATGCATCTGTATCAAAAGCAGACAGAAGATCCTGCAATTTGAGAACTGTGTTAAAAACACATCTGAGTTATCTAATGTGCATTTAAGAAAGCAGCACTATCACAGAGCAAATGAAGTAATAGTATGTTATCATATGACCTATTTTTCTGATTCACAGAAAACATTAAAATCAAGATTTCTGAATCATGTTTAGATCAATTATCGACACTTCACAGTACAGATAGTTCAAGTAGAGATGGCTAGGAACTCCCTCATGCGTATTCAAATTTCACAGCCTATAACTCTCCTGTGGGTAATCTAACAATAAACCAGGGAATTAAACCCTTTATGTAATTTAATTACGATCATCTACTGAAGAGTCTGTGATCTGTGTATGTTATCTCTGAAAGTCAAACTGGTTAAACTGTCTTATAACATGTCAAAGCCAACAAGATTGAAAAATCATATTTTTGATTTTATTGCATCAAATAAACCAATAGTTGAAATTATTGAGTGGAAAAGCTCATAATTAAGCAGTAAATGACAAATCAACTCAAAAGAGTGATTTGAGTTACTTGGTACTTGGGCAGGCCACTAAGTCCTTGTTCATCAACCCAGATCATTTCTTTTCCTGTCAAGTATAACACTTGATCATTGCCTATTTCAGTCCGTGAAATCCGGTCGATAATATCATCAACCCACTGGTGCAGCCAGTGTTGTTTATGGAGGTAGAATAAACCAGCTGAGGATACTATCTCAACTTTAAATCACATTTTATAACATCTCCTAAATGAATTAATTTAGGTTTAAAGTACTAAACCTAAAATATTATCATCTTTAAAGTATTAAAATCTTATCATCTTTAAAGTATCAAAATATTATCATCTTTTTCACACAAAGATTACTTTTTCAAGTCTCTGGGCTTCCTTTTAATTCTTAAACATAAAACTAGAACAAGTTTATTAAGGAAACCCAGGCAAGATATAAAAAGATCGAACTCTTCTAATTGTTATTCTTCCCAAGAAAGTGCAATCAAATTGATCACATTTCCGCAGTTAAAACTGAACTATAACAAGAGTATGACAGGTATAGAAGAGTGGAAAAAGTATTAGTTTCTTAAGCACCAAAAGTTGAAAAAATTTTAAAAGCATGAGAAGATATTTATTTGAAATCACCAGGGTGCAATATAGTTTGAAACATACCACAAAGCACCGTATCAGGAAGCAGGTGAAACAAATGGCTGTAACAGATCCAACCTGCAAAAAAGCAAATATCACATATATGATACACTGATACTCCTTTAAGCTTAATGCTCCAAGGTAATCCCGTAACCATCAATCTTTCTAAGTTTCCCAAAAGAAAGGGCTGTTGCAGTCCCTTAAAACAGGTCCACATTGAATCTTCATATTGTGATGAATAATATTAATCCCACCTATATTGTTCCCTTCCATAGCTATGGTAGTATCATAGCACATCAGTGAATTCCTCCCATAGACACAGTGCATGTATACTAACAGTGGATTGCAATGAATACTCTGTGTAGCTTCCACTTGAATAGAATTCATGCAAACCCATAGAAAATGCAATGCTTATATGACAAAATGGACAGAAAATATTCCCACCCCATCTTGCTCATAACTGTAGCTATGGTACCATCATGAGAAACAATACACAACTGCATGAATACTCTTCCGGACTGCCATGATACAGGTCTTTGTAAATTCCACTGAATAGACAGACATACAAGCACACAGAAAATATAATTCCTATATGATACCTAACTGTCATGGAAAAACGTCAGACCATGAGCAAATCTATTGACAACAACAATACACAAAATTCTATTTCTCCAGACTGCCAAATACAAAACCAATCATACACATGAACATAAGTGCATCATCCAAATATATAAAATTTTCAGTGATCCAGAAGATGAACAGTGAAGAAAGGGAACAAACCTCGTGAAGCTTCTTTCTTCTCCCTTTTGATTCAATAGGGAAGCGTCTCAGCATGAAAAATAACCTAAAAGCGCAGTATGTGATAATCCACAGTATGGAGATGCACAAACAAAAGAAACATATGTAATTCAAGTGAGCAAAAAGAATTGAAACAGCTTTAATACTCTAAACACTACATAGCTTTTCAACAAGTGGAGAAGACTCACCTTCCTCCATATAGCAAGAAACCTAGTGCAGCAATAAATGATACCACTGGAGAAAAGAGAATAAATTTTAGCGGTTAAATGGAAGAACATTACTTAGAATGCAAAAATAATCCGAGGAAAAAGAATGACAAAATAAAGTGCTATTTCCAGCAATGGACATATGAAACTTAGCTGATAATATGATACCAGACTGTACCTGCAATAAATATCTTTCCAATGAATTGCACCACTGTGTTTTCATCTATCCAGAGATATACCCAGATGCAAACCTGATACAAACGCCTCATTACAGCAATATCTTACATAAATTACCAAGGTAAAACAACTTTTCAGAAGTAGATCATACGGGGCTTCATCAGGGTTCATACAAAACCTTGGACTAGAATTTCTACTTCTAAGTTAATACTCTATCAGAAGCATAATGAGCATCTTGAATCTTTTTAGCACAATATTTAAGGGGCAAAAATTAGTTTTCACACCCAATTCCAAGAGATTAAACTAACCTGCACAGAAAAAAAAGAGAAAAGAATTCTGGAAAGGTGAGCCAGGTTTCTGTCTATGTTTTACTACTCAACCGGTGGTCAAAAGGTGTTTACTCTGATATAGGCCATGAAGACTCAAAAGGGAATTTAGAAATTTTAATCAAGCTTGCAAAGAGGCAAGCAGGACCCTCTGTAGATTGAGTTTGTCAAGAGATTCCATTTACTGGCATGAATTGAAGTTCAGCTTATTTTCTTCTAAATATTTCAGTCATTATCAAGTAACCAGTGGGCATACCTACCATGTCATGTTTCAAATCAATCAACACAACAATGCAAGGAAGCTTCTAGTAAATAAAAAAAAAGAAAAAGTGATAGCTACTGCCCTAGACCTAAATATATCAACCAGCTATAGAATTTACATTTATGTTCATGCCATGTAAGAATGTGAGATCAAGCACACCTGTATAAAGTACATAGCAGCATTGACTGAGATATAAACAATCCGGAGTTTATCAGTTGGTAAACTTCTAGCCTGCTCATCAATAAAAAAATTTTAATTCATCAATAATTTCAAACAAATAACAGCATCCACATGTCTGCAGAAATCACTAAGATGGCTGTACTAACAACCATAACAGAAAAACACCTGTAATGCAATACAATCATGAACATTTACTTGCCTGGTGATATATCTCTGCCCAAAAGAGGACAAGTAGCGTGTATGTAGAGAAGAACAGAAGTCCAGGAAGATCCAATAATACCCATGTCAGTACCTGGTTAAATATACAGCAGAATTATGTCAGAAGGAAAGCCTTAGGCATTGTAGATGCATATGATGCAAAAATCATATTAAAATATCATCTAATTCCAGTTTAACACAGAGATGCAAAATTCACTGATCAAGAAATTGAATTTACCAATAGAGTAGATGGCTAGGCCAACCATTGAGAGCAAATATTAATACAAATAATCTCATATTATACAACTAACCAAACAATCTGAAATTTGCAGACTTATCTCCTAACCCTACAATCCACGAGGATGCCAAACCTTCAGCCAAAATAATCAAAAAATTAATTGGTGGATGAACACCTCTCTTCAGAGTAATGTTCTTTGTTTTACAGTTCACTTTAACCGAACAATGATCATAAAGCTTTTTGCAATGAAAGAGTTCAGAGTTCCTGTTAATGCAATTTTTTTTGTTCTTATTGTACAATCATCTAAAGAACATCCTAACATAATGTGACAATACTTTTTACTGAACAGAGGATCTAAAAACTGCTACTCGATCCTTCCCCTACCCTTATAACCAAAAACACAAAGCACAGCATATCATGAGAAAGGCCTTCCAGGGTAATTATATATACATATCAGAAAGTCATTTTGCTGTTAATTGAATTTGTAGCATATTACATTTCTGATTGAGAAATCATGAATATGGACGTTGATGCGAACAAATACAGTACAACTTCCCATCTAGAAGCATTGTATCAAAAATCTTCATCCGGTACACATTGAAGTTTGAGAGTCTCAACCAAAGAAAATAAATAGAGAGAATGATCAAATCCTATTGTATTATTTTAACATTTTCAAAGGGGAATTTGTGGATAATTATACTATGGATAATAACATCCTCATTTTGAACATATCATCGAATGTTTTAGCTCTTTTACAATGAAAGCAGATCATGTTATCATCTGAATGAAGGATGGGAAGAAGAGTATTTCGTAAGCATATAAATTCCACAATGTTTTTAGTCATAGAACTATGCTCTGCACTAGGTTCTTTAAAATATGAGTCAATACAGCTTATTTAAGAAACATCGTTTTCAAATTGCTCAACCTTTTTCAGTCACAGCATTCAAAACACAATTTTAGCCCCAATGCATCCAAGAATCCCCAGCAAAATAAATAGTAAGGAATAAAGTAATATAATGTTTAGATCATACACATGAGGATGAACAAGTTCAATAAAACTAAAAGCCAATGCATATATGACAGTTAAGAATTAGACATAAACAACAAACTGACCTTGGGATGCAGATTAAACACTTGATGGTGAAATCCAAACACGATAGCACGTACTATAACAATAAAGAAATCAAATCAATTTCTGACAAAGAAAAACTGATAAACAAAACTCTTAATATATCAAAGACTCCAAATCATCACCTCCATTAACAATGAAATTCATAAGATGGAAAACCTTCTGCGTCGTCCAACCATATTCAGGCACTCTTAACTCGATTCTAATTAATTGTATCTGTACATCATAAACACTCATTTAACAGCCTCATAATTTCCGTTAAACAAATCACACCACAACATCATAGCAGAAGAATTTCACAATTTTGAAGACAGTTAGAAACAAAATTGAACTGCAATGTCAAGACCTAATAAAACAAAACGGGCTATGTACTTATTTAAAAATTATCTGCGATTACATAACAGTAAATATGAAATAATAATTGAGAGAAACGGTTGAAAAGAAGAAGAAAGAGAGAGATTGCAAAGAGAACCAGAGCAACAGAGGAAACAAGCGCGTAAGCAGCACAGAGGGTGTAGAAGATCCCGTCCTGCCACCCCGAAGAATCGTTGATCTCGTCCCACCAGTTGCCAACCAGAGCTCCAAACTCAACAGGCGTTAAGCTCAGTGGCATTTTCGTAAATCTTCCCATTCTATACAAACTTTCTCGAGAAGCTATTTTCTCGAGAAAGTCAAAATCCTTGCTCCAAACAAGTACCCACTAGCTTTGAGAAGCCGAGAAACGTGACAACACCTCAAAGACAAAGGAAAGAGAGAGAGATAGTGAGTATTTGCTATAACTCTCCACCAGACGGTCTTGCTCTCTCTGTCTCTCCCACCTAAGCTTCTACGAGATCAACGGATGTGGTTAGTTGTTATAGCTGTTACTCTTGTATTATTACACGCTCGCTTTTCTTATTGGTTGGTCATTTTTTTTACACGTGTTATTATGTTTATCTATTTGTTTATTAAGGGTCCTGAAAGATGTTTTCGACTTTTTTCAAAAGTATAATTTTTTTTTTTTTTCATAATATATTGCGGGAAATTTAACTTTGTAAAATAGGCGGCAAACAAATTATAACCAGCGGAACTTGATAACACGTTTAAAATTCCAATTTAAAAAAATGAGATATTTATAACCAATCATTATTTTTTATTTATTTCTAAAGAAGATCATATTTGAATTTTGACATACTGTATAAAACAAGATCAGTACCACCTGATTTCTGGGTCCACGAATTACCATTTCTTTGAAAGAAGTTTTGGTGAAGAGAAACTTAGGTTGACAGAAGCAAATAAATAACTAGAGAAATGTTTAAATATAAATTAGAGATTCGATTGGTGGGTCCAAAGTGTACAGAATATGGAGGCGGAGAGGGAGTACTAATTTAACAGGGAGTGAGGCGAAGTTTCGTGAGTACCAGCATCAGCTTGAGCCGGTTAGTCCTGGTCGGCGTGATTCGGTTTGGACTGTGGTTTTATCATGCACACGGCTATTTGTGCTAAACTAAATGCTTATGCATTAATTAACCTGTCATATTAAGGGAATATCGACATTTGTTGTTTCGTCTAAATTTGGTTGAAGCATGTACAAGAGACTGGGCCCTTTCACACCACCGACGGTGAGCTAAGTCAACGGATAATGTTTTATAGTTTTGTCACTCTCTTTGGATAAGCTTCAAATGTTCATAACAAGAGATAGCGAAAGTGATGAAATTATCATACTTCCTACTCTCAACACATTTCAATTTTTGAATGAAATTCTTATTTTCAACACATTTCAATTTAATTTGTTTGCATAATACATACTTGTTATATATAAGTTAATATACTACTACCCGTTAACAAAATTTAATTGTCTAAATTATTGAATCCACCATAATTTCAATGGAAAAGATGGCACGATCATGTCAAATTGAAAGGCTTCTGGGACATCAAGCTAAAATTAATATAACCAACATAAGAGTGAGGATTCTGTAAAATATAGAATTTTCTTCTTCTTAAATAAAGTGATTATAATTAAAAACATCATATATTAAATTAAGAGTAAACGACATTTTCCCACCCAAGGTTTCGCGAATCTACCTCCCGCCCCTGGTTTTATAAATTCCAGTTTCCCACCCTTAAAATGAACAGAAATCGTTTAATATGACAGTCGACGGGTAAAATGGTCATTTGAACAACATCAAATCCGAAATGAAAATAAATTTTTTTATAAATCTCCGCATCATAAATTTCTCCACAAGCACCCTCCCCATCTCAAATTTCTTTCACTTTCTCTCTTCTGACCTTCCTTTCTCTCTTCTCTCCTTCTCACCAAATCACTGTTACTCTTGACATCAATGCCAAATTGCCAATCACAAGAGCTAGAATAGGAACAAAACACTATCAACATTGGCCCAAATATCAATATCAATCAAAACAGTGACGATTTCCTAGCACAGACCCATAACTTCATCTCAATGAAACCATCAAACACATTAAAATGAGGTAATATAATGTTTCAAAGGAAGAACCATTTTTGGACAAACCAAGAATATTAACCATCAATATCAAAGCCCAAACAACACAAAATTCATATTTCTGAGAACCCACCTTAACAATCCAATCAACAGTCTCTTTTCGAGCCACCAAGTCCAAATCAGGCCGCCGCGATTTGGCCAAAATTCAACTGCGACGAGGCCCTCATGCGGCGACCGAAACCCACGCGAGGGCCAAGCAACCATGGAGAGAAGGAGAGAAGAAAGAAAGGAAAGAGTGAAGAAGAAAAAAGAAAGGAAGAAGAGAAGAAAGAAAGGAAAGAGGAGGAGAAAGGAAGGAGTTGACTGGAAAGAAATGAAGGTTCAATAGAGAGAGAAAAATTGAAAGAAAGATGTGAAGAAGAAGAGAGTGGAAAAAGAGACAAAAAAAAATATGAGGGGGAAAAGAAGATTTAACTTTAGTGGACTGATGGTTAAAAAGGTAATTTAATAATTTATTTTAAGAGCAGTTTGATAATATCATTTTCTATATTCCATTAGAGTTAAAAAATTAGTAACGTGTTGATATAAGGGTGGGAATCTGAAATTTAGGAAACCAGAGGTGGGGACTGGTCACTTCGCTTTACCTTGGGTGGGAACATGTTCTTTACTCTTAAATTAATTTATGAAATAATGATATATAAAAAACATGATTAAGTAACGTTCTACTCAATATAATGTCCCCTTAATATTATAATTTAAACTTGTAAGAAAGTATCAAAACTCCTTGATAGGTGGATATATAATACTTTTTAGAAACTATGGGGACCTTTTAACGCCCTTATTTCTCAAGGGCTTGGTGGCGGTTTGATACCATCCATTCCCTTATCTAAATTGTCATGTTAGTTAGAGTAATACTATATTAATAATTATTTCTCACAAATTTTTTTTCATAATCGTAATGTGTTTTTTCTTAATTTATTAGCTTGTAATTAATTAGTTGGATCCATTTTAGACCCATGTTGGATCTATTGTGAACTGACCAATTGCAAGTTATCACATCAAGATTGTGAGAGAGGTTGTTGATGTAGAATTATTCTAGTAGATTTAAGTGTTAAGATCTATATTTGTGTGAGTCTTTTTGTAAGATAAACTTTTAATTTTGAAGTAATTATAGATTAAATAATATATTTTAAGAAAATGTTTATCAATTATCTCTTTTCAAATACGAAAAACAAGGAGTAATTTTTAATAGATCTGATTGTCATTATGAACATTTAAAAAAATTGAAATAGTAAATATGAGATTTTATGATAATGTCTATTAGACTCAACTACTGAATGAATTGGATTAATGTTACTCCCCAAAACATTAGCTAAACTCAACAAGTATGCATATAAATACAAATTATATAAGAAAATATTTTTTATTATAAAAATAAGTACATTTTAGTAAAATATTGATATATTTAAAAATTACTACAAGCATTAAAAGTTTCAACAGGATCCGTGGCGCAATGGTAGCGCGTCTGACTCCAGATCAGAAGGTTGCGTGTTCGATTTACGTCGGGTTCAAGCCCTACAACTTGATTATTTTTTTTTTTTTTTTTTTTTTTATTATTTTTCTTTTTTTTTCTTATAGTCCAAACTGTGCACCAGTGAAAATCGGCAACTACTGTAACTCAATACTTATGCGGTAATCAAACGAAAAGGAAGAATTAATACATGAATTTAAGATTGAAACCGAAAAAATTGCAAAGGTTGGATTCCCACAATTTCAAATATGAGTGGAAATGAGTTAAAATTATGAAAATTGTATATGAGGGCCTTTTGGGGATCCTGAACGTGTTCACTCATACGGTCTAGGGTTTCAAAAGGTTATGAATTTAATAATTTTGTTTAACCCTTCCATTTTTGGCTAATTCTTTAATTCCCCTATTTTTTTTATTTTTCTGTTTTGTCAATTCACGTGTACAACCACCCTAGATCACGACCGTCTATTATCAAACAACGACCAAGGTTCAGATAACAATCACTTATTATTGAGACTGTACTCTCTTCACTTCTCCTCTAAACCCAAAAACCCTAAATCTCCATCTCTGATCATCAAACAGCAATGGCCTTATTCTCACGCCTCCGCACAAACCTCAGCCTTAACTCACTTAAACACCGCCACTTCTCGGCGTCCTCAATCCTCGCCTCTGGTGATTCGTCGCCGTTAACCAGCAAAGAAAAGACACGCGCCGCTCTCTCTCTCCTCAGATCAGAATCCAATCCCGAACGTATTCTCGACATCTGCCGCGCCGCCTCTCTCACTCCCGACTCTCATCTTGACCGCATCGCCTTATCAAATGCCATCTCCAAGCTATCCCAAGCCAATCACTTCAACGGCATTGCTCAGTTCCTTGAAGAACTCAAGGCCCGACCCGATTTGAGACGAAACGAACGTTTCATTTGTCACTCTATCGTCCTTTACGGCCAAGCGAACATGATGGACCACGCCGTCCGTACATTCAAGGAAATGGAAAACAACGGTTTTAGTCATTCCGTCAAGTCACTAAACGCGCTGATATTCGCCTGCATTTTGGCGAAGGATTATAAAGAAGTGAAACGGATATTCGTCGAGTTCCCGAAAATTTACAAAATCGAGCCGAATTTGGAGACTTATAACACTGTGATTAAGGCGTTTTGTGAGTCAGATGAGTCGAGTTCGGTGTATTCTGTGTTGGCGGAGATGGATAGGAAATCGGTGAAGCCAAATACGACGACGTTTGGGACTTGGTTAGCAGGATTTTATAAAGAGGAGAAGTATGAAGATGCTGAGAAAGTTTTGGAATTGATGGAGAAATACAAAATAAAGTCAGGGCTTAGTGTGCATAACATAAGGATTCAGAGTTTGTGCAAGAAGAAAAAATCTGTGGAAGCCAAAGCATTGTTAGATGGGATGTTATCGAGAAGAATGAAGCCGAATTCGGTAACTTATAAGCATTTGATTCATGGGTTTTGCAAGGAAGGGAATTTGGATGAAGCTAGGAGATTGTTTAAGAGCATGATTAACCGAGGGTTGAAACCGGATAGCGAATGCTATTTTACATTGGTGCATTTCTTGTGTCAAGGTGGGGATTATGAGACGGCATTGAAGGTATGTAAGGAGAGTATGGAGAAGGGTTGGGTGCCGAACTTCTCTACAATGAAGTTACTTGTGAATGGACTGGCGAGTGTTTCGAGAGTTGATGAAGCGAAGGAACTAATTGGGGCGGTGAAGGAGAAGTTCTCTAAGAATGGTGATATGTGGAATGAGGTTGAAGCGGGCTTGACACAGTAGAGAAATTAAGGTATGCAAGTTTGTTAGAAGACTATGGAGATTTTTTAATAATACAAGTTTCAGAATTTTGTATGAAAAATCTCATTTTTGTTTAATCTATTGGGTTATGGAAGTTTTATGTTTAACTGATGAGAGCCCATTGAAGGAGCCTTTTAATACATGTGGATTTATTGATTGTTAATTAACTGTGAAGGGATATGATTAGTTTCATTTTCCAGAATACTTGAACGGGATTTATATGACAATTTGGGTCAACAATTCAATTGCTACACCTCAACCAACCAATTGTGGAAATTATTTATTTAATTCTTAGTTATTTTTTTAATTATAAATATAAAAACAACTTCTATAAACTTATTTTCAAAATCCGTCATAGAATGGTAACTTAAGAAATGGTAGAAACTCCTTTAACCCAAACTTGGATCGTAAGTCCAACTATACAAAATTTGTCGTATAAATACAGGTAAAATGGAATTTTTTTTCATACATTAACAAAATTGTTTATGTAACCAATTCATGGTTGGTTAATCTCTATTCAATTTCCGTTTCCAGTAAATGCTATACAATTGGGTAACTCTTCGTAACAGTCCTTCCACAGCTTGAACAGATTAATATCTGCCCACTTTTGTTAATTCGTCCAATTGAATAGTTGTATCATTTGGGCAAGATAACATGAAATGGCAATGTTCTTGTTTCAGGTCACAGCTTGTCTGTAACATAATGGTCAAGGGTCTACGGATTGAGGAAATCCAAAACGAACTTCCCTTTGACCTCTTTGCATTTGCATGACAGCCATACAAATGTCTTTTTTGCATCAGCAACTCAGAAAAACTGGTACAATCATCAATCTCCAAGGCGACCAACCAGTCTTTCTTTAAGGTTTATGCCGTAAGATTCAAACTACAACTTTCTTGTGATGAGAGCTGATCTCTTTCTCATGTACTGTCCACCGTATGCTATAGTAGAGGCCACAGTAGTTGAAGCAACCAACAAGCTACACCACGTTCCAGGAAAAAAAAACCAGTCTTAAATTTTTCAAAAAGATAAACTGGGGCATTTCAAACTGGCGATGATTTTTGAATTACCTCAAAAATGTGATGTATGATTGAGTTTCTGGGGTTCCAAACTCAGGTTGCAGAAGGGCTGCAGCAATCAAAACCAACTGGAATACCGTATTAACCTGCCATTATTTGTTGTTAGAAGCATACAGGTTTCAACTTTCAACTAAATTAAGGCATGAAAACTTTCATATTTCTTCATCATATGAGAACAGGATTTACCAATTGCCTGTACGAGAGTCAGCTTAGCTCTATTCTCATCAAAATATATAACATTTCAAATCCCAATTTTTGCTTCTATTATTACATCAATAGGACTCAATTTCTAATATACATACATGAAATTATTAGGAATTTCATTTTAGAGAACTTTCAGAAGAAATAACCATCTCCTCTCAGCTTTCAGTCATTGGTAAAATATTTCTACATCCTCTTGTCATCTATGCATACATTGGTGAAGGATAAAAACTAACAAACAGGACTTTACTAACTTGAGTTGTCACCTAGACCAAATTATCAGACTCTACTATTACTATTTATAACAATCCTATATCTAAACAAGATTCAGAGAATATTGACATGAAGCTTACCTTGCTCAGAAAGAGAGGCTCAACCTTCTGGGGAGAGGTTCCATCAAGATTGATGAAATCCGACCAGCTTTTCCACTACAAGAACAAATTCGAAATAACTAGGACCTTTGGCTAAATAACACCAAAGTTTGTAATGTTTAAAACATAAAAAAGTGTCTTTAACCAAGTTTGAAGTTTAAAAATGTCACCTTCCATCCCAAACTACTAGCTCTTAGATAAACTGCCCCACCAACAAGGGCAACATCTCTCAATACAACGATTCCAACAAGTCCAGCTTTGCAACAGCAAAATTAAGCAGAATCAGTAACCCACAACAAACAAACAGTATATAGAACTATGTGCTGGTAAATTAAGTGTTTAATCAAGCCAAACTCTTCAACAACATTAGGGTAGGGGTTAATATATCATTCATTGACAAAAAAGTTAAAGAATAAGTTGTTCCAGACATTTATGATGCATCTTATATTACATGGCTTTAGGACCAGTATAGTTATATAATATGAAAAATTTAAGATACCAAGGCTAACATGGAGTTAAAAGCAGCTCTGGGCTACATTTTTTAAATAAGAACATCAATGCTAGAAACAAAAATTGCTGCTTAGAGAGATTGTAAACACAAAGCAGAAATGCAACTCTGGCTGAACATAGGCATTTACTTCTCTATGCCATACCATAAATAATTTACGAATGGTGCAAAAGAGAGGGGGACATATTTAAAATAAGGAGCTTCATATTTCAATTATTCATGTAGTTAATATACAGTCCATTTAGGAGAAAGACATTCTACTGCACATTCTAATTCCATTATTTTCCTTTCTAAGTTTTCTCCTATAACTGGTCTCCTATACACCAGCAAGTTTTTCAAATTAAAAGTTTCTCTTGCTAAAAATAGGGAAAAAGCTGAGACAACTTACGGTGCAGCAGATCCATATGTACCATTGCCAGAGCAACACACCCAATAAGGACCTGAATGCAAGACAAGAGATTAAATGTCGAGGAACACTTGTCTCCTCAAGAGGTTCACCTAACAACAAGTGAACTGAAACACTAAGCTTGGAAGAAAAAGTACCTTGTCAGCAAGGGGATCAAGGTAAGAACCAACAACTGAATTAATCTTCATTCTCCTAGCCATATATCCATCAAGCTACATGATGAAAGCCAAAAGAGAATCAAAATACCATTTCTAAAGAACCGTAATTTGCTTACTTAGATGATAAAACCTTTGTAGTGACATTACCCAGTCAGTCGCTCCAGAAATGGCCAAACACACAAATGCAGAAGAATACATTTCATTTGTGATCATCCTGGAAACAAAGTCGTTAGTCACCCTTCCATTCTAATGGTCTGAACCCAGCATTCATTTCAAAGAAAGAAAACAATTAAAAAAAAAAGTGGCAGTTCTAACAAACATCGACATGTCAAACACTAAGAATAGTAGCAAATGGTTTGAACATCTGCAAAAATAAAGATGACTACGCGGTTGCCACCCAAAACGGAAACTAAATGTTTACACCACTTTAAGGTCCACCATCTGAAAAACAATACAACAACCAGAATGCAACCATGCCAAACCCAAAACATGCTAAACATTGTGAATAGATTTAAAATATATAATATAGCAATTTGTTCACTGTCCACATAAACTTCGTAAGCTAAAAATTTTAACGGCATTATTGTATCCTATTATTAGTGTTTCTTATTATTCTCATTTCTCATCACATTTCTTTTTCTTCTGTTGTTCATCACAACTTTATGAACGTTCAATAAACAAGAAAATCACATTAAAGAAACCAAAATGTTATACCATCCAATGAAAGGTCCCGAAACCAAACGACTCATTGAGACCAAATTGGGCAAATTCACGAAGCTCTTCAATAATCCATGTCCGCCAACCTCATCCTCAGTTCGATTCAACACGTCCGACCCGAATTCCAACTGGGAGGGAAGTTTCGTACCGCCATGAATCAAGTCCAAATTCAAGGCCTGAACTTTCCTGAGAAACACGCCGTTTAGTGGAGTAGCGGATTGGGATAGCTTCCAGGGAGGAAATGAGAGGAAGAGAGGTCCCTGAAAGGGAGCGATCCAAGGGGATCGGTGAGAGAGAGGAGTGTATAAAGGAGGGTTTAAAAAGAGAGCGGTGGCTGTTGAGGTGGTGGTGAAGAAGGGGCGACTTTTAGAGTTTTTGGTGATTAGGGTTTTGAGGGATCTGAAGATCGCCATTGATCAAACATCAAAGTCTGCTTCACATTTCACAATTCATTTTGGAGGGGTTTAGGGAATACGTCGATGAGCTGCATACGTGTTTTCTGTCTAAGAGTTACACGTGGGAACTTCTCAAAACCTTTTAGAAAAGAGAGAAAATCATTTTTCCCCCCAAGGTTTTAGAAAGTTATATTCGAGCAACTATGTTAATTTTGATCTCTATGCCCCCCACAGTTTCTAAAAGGCATCAAATAAGGACCACAACCGTAACTCCGCTAAAGCTGCCGTTAATTATTTACGGGCCAATACCATTACACTCCTTGTAACTCGAAAAATTGACATATTGCGTCCCATAACTACAAAAACTACCAATAACAATTACTGTCATTAGATTTGCTATTAAAAGCCAAATTACCTAAGTTAATTAAATCGTCTTTTCACCTACAAATTTTTTTAATTAAAGAAAGTAGGAAAAAAACTAAGGTATTAATAAAAAATAAAGTGTAAAAGGAATTAAAAAAACCAAAATAAAAAATAAGAAGGTATCGTAGCTAGTGAGAAATCACAATTGGATCGCTAGCTACGATCTGGGATCACAATAGGATCATCGGCTAATATTAAGATCACTATCGAATCACCGGTTGTAATCTTAGATTGCACCAGCAAATCGTAGATCGTCGGTCTACATACAAAGATCGCGACCAATGATCTAAGACCGTCGGTTGTGACTTAGATCGCCTGACGACTTTTTTTTTTAAGTTCTTTCTTTTTCTATATACTTTGATTATTTTATTAATTTTTTTAATAGATAAATAGTTTTTTGAAAGGTTTTTTTTTTTTTTTAATTTCTTGCATTATTTTAATTTATTTTTGCAATTTTCATTTAATTTAAATATATTAGTTAATATGTATTCTTTGTAAAAAATTTATTTTATTCATGGGTTTTTTCATAAATTCCGTTAGGACTACTCCAAACAAAATTTCATTATTTTTTATATTTAAATAGTTTTTGAATAGATAGATTTTTAAAAGGATTTTTTTAATTTTACATTATTTTTTGATGGATACACACACCACACACATATATATTCTTTATAAAATTAGTTATTATGTTAAAGGGTTTTTTCTTATTTTTTTTGATAAATGATTGAAACAAATTAACCGTTTAGTTTAAGAAAATACCTCAACTGAGTCAACTTGGACTCAACTGGGACAGATAGAGTTATAACACCCAGGGGGTATTGAAGAGTTTTCAAAAATCTTAGGCTGAGGGGGATCCTTAGTTGTGAATTTTAGAACTATAAGGCGCAATTTTATTAAAAAAGCCATAGTTTCCTGGGCCGAATTGATTCTCTCTCCTTTAGAAGAACAAAAGTTTATATTATTTTAAAACATTATTTGAATAACCCAAAGTCTAGGATATCGTAAACTCCAAAACTTGAGAGCTTAAAAACAAAACCAACATTCTAAACCCTAGACAATTTTCGCAAATTAGCCGCCAGATTACAATTTTCGCAAATTACCTGCTATAATCAAAGTTTTTACAATTATGCCCTTGAAACTAAAGCTCTGAGCTCCCACCAGCTTCAAAAACTATGAGATACACCCCTTTCGTGAGGCCACAACCATACGATTTGTGGCTACGATCTGTATCTGTAGTTGTTGCCACAGATTGTAGTTGTGATCAATGTTCTGAAACCCGGACTGGACCGACCGTCCGATACGGTTTTGTACAAACTCTGTTCACTAAGATTGAAACCCGATTTTTTTATTTGAACTGTTTCTTACCGCTTTTGGACTAGCTGAATAGTGTCAGACCATCGGTCCAATTGGACTAGATGAAAATCCGGTCCAACAAATGTAAGTGTTTTAAAGGCAAAATCCATAGCTTTTTTGCTTCAGCCTTCGTTTCTTCAATCTTCATTTGATTTCACTCTTTTCGCTTCCAATCTAACTCGTTATCTTCTCTTCCACCTTCATTCTCTTCGTTCGATTTGAGCTTAGAAAGTGAAAGAAAGAAAGATGAAGGAGAAGATCTGAAGAGCAGAAGAAGAAAGAGAAGAGGAGGCGAGAAAGAGAAGAGTATATGGAAGAGTAAATAAGAAAGAGAATAGGACAAAAGAAAGAAGAGAAAGAGAAAGAAAAAAAAAAAGATGAAGGAGAAGATCTGAAGAAGTAGAAGAAGAAAGAGATGAGAAGTGAGAAAAGAGAAGAGAATATGGAAGAAGTAAAGAGAAAGAGAAGAGGACGGGGAACGAGAGAAAAAAAAAGATGAAGGGAAGATCGAAGATGCGGAAGAGTAGGTGTGAGAAAGAGAAGAGAATATGAAAGAAGTGAAAGAAAAAGAAGAAGACGGGGAAGAAAGAAATAAAAAAAAAAAGATGAAGGAGAAGAAGATATATATATATATATATCTTCTTGATTATTTTGGTAAACAACCTGGTCAAGTTGATTGGTTTCTACGCTTAGTTCTCATATTGAGTCGCCAAATGTTAAGGTGCAATCTCTGCACTACTATATAGGGAGCATGGATAGCGGGCAGAAACAGAACTGGTGGGTAGAACCAGAGCGGAACCAACATTGTGCGGGAGGTTCTGGTTCTAATTTTTTGGAATCGATACTATGCGGTTGGTTCCGATTCTTACATGTGCTAGAACCAAAACCAGAACAGTGGATGGGAATCGATGGTGGGTACCTGAGATGGAACCTGCTTGAATCAATGGGACTACTTGGAATGGAACCTGTTTGGAACTGAGGGCGGTACTCGGGATGGAACCTGCTTGGACCGAGGGTGGATACCTGAGATGGAACCTGTTGGAACCTGGACTGAAAAGATATTATAAAGAATGGGGGGTCTCATAATTTTACATTTAGGGATTAAGACACGTGTGGGTGACTGTGTGCTGTGGAGACCCATACTTGGTTGGTGTAGTTATATTAAAAATAAATATTATTATTTTTTTAAAATGTTTTTTTAAATATATAATATATATTAAGTTTGATAATTAATGTATAATGAAATTAGATCCAATTAAAATGTTTAAATGTTATTAAAAGATTTTTTTTTTTTTGAATAAAATAGTATATTTGTTGAATAATATTTAGTTATTTACTTCATTATAAGTTCTAACTTTTTGTATACCTATAGTATATTAGTAATTAATTAATTAATTGTATATGATAATTGATAAACATTATTACATTTTATTACTTAATTAAATGATTAGAAATTTAATTAATTATAACATTATTTATATATGTTTATGACAAGTGACAACTCATGACTCATGAGTCTGGTTATTAAGAAAGGTAATGTTTAATTAAAGATTTATAAGCAATAATGTTAAATTTACAACAAATCTTATAAGATTTGTGTAAAACTGATGTGCACAAATGAATGGAAAAGTCAATACAAAAAGTCAATTTCATTATATTCACTATTCATTTATTTTGTACCAGTGAGTTATACAAAACTTTATAAGATTTGTTTGTACATTTAACATTACTTATTCATAAAACATATTAATATATTTTTATTCTTTTATCACAAATTCATAATTAATGTTAATTTAACTTATAGCCAATTCAAAAACTTCATTTCCACTCTAGTAATTATAATATTATAAATTATTTTATCTATCATAAGATCATAAGTAATTAAATATAAATTGAAGTTCAATGAGTATCAAAGATAAATAATAGTCGTTAATTTATTAAAATACAAATACAGAACCATCTACTAATTGTGTACGACACTTTTTCTCGAAATAATTTAATTATTAGTAATTATATTTTATTTCTCTATTACAAAAAGATATTATATGTTAAAGTTTTGAGGGCATGTATTAAAACTTAAGATAATTAAAATAGATTAGATTAATTAAGTGTATAATTAGAATTAGATTAATTAAAAGTGTTTTATATTATTAAAAGAATTATTTTTGATAAAATAGTATATTTGATTGAATATATTTAGTTTTTTACTTCAATTAACAAGTTCTAAGTATATTATAATAACTTAGAAATTAATTATTATATATAATAAATTAATAACATTAGTACATATATTATTAATTAAATGATTAGAAATTTGATTAATTATAACTTATATTATAGTATGACAACTCATGTTCATGAGTCATGGTATATTAAAAAATCATAAAACAAACTTAGAGTTAGAGTCATACTAATTATTAATTAAAGATTTATAAATCATATTAATATTAATTTTAATTGTATTCATTTATCACAAATTCCCAATTAATGGTAATTTACTTATGGGCAAATTCAAAAACTCATTTTCACTATAGTAATTTAATCTTTGTATTTTTTGATAATAAAGTTCACTAAATTTTAATTCCCTTAAATTAATTCCATAACTATACTTTGATATAATCGTTTGTGTTTTAGTTTTAATTGAGAAATTTTGTATGAATTGTGACGAATTGATTGAATTCAAGTGTCGCTAAGAGATTAGAGGATTTGTGAGTCACATTAGACACAAATGAATGGGTAACGAAAAATTAAAAATTATTAAATGCAGATTTTCTTAATTTGTCAAGGGTGTATTTGTACAATTTTAAGGTGTGTTTGTAATTTTTTTAAACTAATAGCGAGTAATTGATTTTTTACAAGAACTTGCATTTCAAGTTTTAGTTTCAAGAATCAAAAAAGGGAACCGATCGATTCCGATTGCGGTTCCTTTTCCCAAGAGTTGATTGGTTTCGGTTTCAGTTCTGATTCTCTAAAAAATCATAGGATACTTAGAACCGCTGATCCTTACTACTACATGCTAACAAATTGTAACACACAAAACTTGAAAATAATTCCGAAATTTGTGGTGTCATCGCTTTATTAAACTTGCCGTCACCTTATTTTTTGTGCGTTAGTGTTGAGCCCGCAGCTTCCTAATAACAGGAAGCCTGTTAAAACATTGTATAACCTGCAAACTAATCTTATGGAGGAAATATTTCTCTTATTTTAAAAGATAAAATCACCTCCACTAAATGTACATCCTCCTATAAGTTGTTATATTCAGAGAAAAACTGGATAAAATCCTATTGGAGTTGGATTTGGTCACTCTTATCTTTTTAAATTCTATTTTTAGATAACATCATTTAAAACATTAAAAAACTAATTATTTTATTATTTTAAAGCTTGTTTTTAAAAAAACTATTCATGGAATGAAATAGTGCAGTTAGTTAAGAACAACTTAGCATAGTCTTTTGAAAACCAAACACAACTAATTTTAGAAAAACATACTCCGAATCAAATGCCTATCAACATTAAAATCAATCAAAACTAACACACTTACTGTCCAAACAAGCCGAACAATTTGTTCTTCTTTTTGTAACAGTTTCAGTTTTTTTTTTCCCATACTTTGATTCTTAATCTCTATAATGTTTCATGTTTGTACTTCAGTTTCAACAAGATTCTTCTGGTTATGAAAATAAGATTTATTTTGTTTAAAAAAGATGAACTTCTTTCAATGTTGTAGGGGAGATCAAAGTCCTTGTAGCAATGACAAAGATACAAGCACTTTTGCCTCCTTTGTCAATGCCCTCTCTCTCAAAACTGGTATTTTTTTTATATTTATATTCACAATATCTTCAACCCCATCTGGTTTTTCAATTCAATTATCAATGTGCAGATAGCGGCAAGCAGAGGAATATAAATGCAGCTATTCGAAAATTTGGGAAGTCGAAAAAGACACCTCATGTCTTCAGATATCATGAACTTGCTGCTGCAACTGACGACTTCCATCCTGATTATCTAGTGGGGGAAGGAGGATTCGGAAGCGTATACAAAGGATACATTGAGAGCCTTGATCAGGTCTCTCTCTCTCTCTCTCTCTCGAGAATCGATGTTCAGAAATGATTTTGTAGCCTAATGTTTTGTTTGATGTTATGCAGGTTGTGGCTGTAAAGCAACTAGATAGGAATGGAACTCAAGGAAGCCGGGAATTCTTTGCAGAAGTTGTGATGTTAAGTCTGGTTCATCACCCAAATCTTGTCAATCTGATTGGGTATTGTGTTGATGATGATCAAAGAATTCTTGTTTATGAATTCATGTCAAACGGATCTTTGGAAAATCACTTTCTTGGTATGCAAAAATTATTATCTTTTGGTAATAAATTTTATTAGACATTTAAGGCTTAAAAGACTGAAATGTGATTGTGCTGTTCAGATTTACCTCCTGATAAAGACCCTCTGGATTGGCCTACCAGGTTGAAGATAGCTGGAGGAGCTGCGAAAGGATTGGAATACTTACATGATATTGCTGATCCCCCAGTGATTTATCGTGATTTCAAAGCATCAAATATATTAGTAGATGAGGAATTCAATCCAAAACTCTCGGATTTTGGACTTGCTAAATTAGGTCCAACGGAAGGCAAGGACCATGTGTCTACAAGGGTGATGGGGACCTACGGTTACTGTGCTCCAGAATATGCATTGACAGGCAAGCTGTCTACAAAATCTGATGTTTACAGTTTTGGTGTTGTGCTCCTGGAGCTTATCACGGGTAGGTGTGCCATTGATTCAACAAGAGAAGCTGAAGAGCAGAACCTAATTGAGTGGGTAAGTTCGTTAGAAACAATTTATAAGACTTTCCATCCAGGACTACTTTACCTGGTATCAGTTGGACGTTCACATTACTCTTTTCTATTAGAAAAGCATGTGATTTTTGCAATCTGATAAGTTTTTTACATGTAAATTGAATTTTCATTTCTGTCTTGCAGGCAAAGCCATTGTTAAGGGACAAGCAGAGGTTTACATCATTGGCAGATCCATTACTTGAAGGAAATTGCCCTCCAAAAGGTCTTTATCAAGCTCTTGCAATTGCAGGAATGTGTCTCCAAGAAGATGATCACACTCGACCTTCTATGAGTGATGTTGTAACTGCTCTTGAGTATCTTGCAAATCCAATGATGGATGAGAAAAGTGCTGAAGATGATCAGATCACTGACAATGGCAACGAAAACCTCTAGCGTCAAGGGGTGAACGTAGGTTTGGCAAGTTACTAAAATCAGACTTAGAACTTAAAAATTGTTGTATGTAGATGAAAGCCAGCCCCTCCTCCAGATCCCCACAAGTAAATTACTTAGTTTTAAGTGCAAGTCTATCTGTAAATTACAGATCATTCATTTCGCTTTCAGTAAAAGCATTTTCATTAGTTTAGTGGTTCTGTGTAGACAATTTAAATGAAGTAGTATACAATTTTCTGGCTAATCTTCACAACCATTTTTTTTGTTCCAACTCAGAAAACGACGGAATTTCCCTTCTAATAACGAAAAACCTTTTACAGATCAAATATGTACGCATTCGTATTACAAACTTGTTCAGTAACTGATGATTTATAAGGTTCAATCCAGCTCCTCCTTGTCCGGACATATGTTGCAGAGCTGAATGAAAACATTATATGCATAACAATCTGCACACAAAAGCTGTAGAGGGTGGTTAAGGTTTTATCAGAAGCTGGAATTTTTAAGGAGTATTCTGGGAACTTGATTTCATGAAATATTTACCACAGACAACTCGGAAAGTTTATATGAATCGATGCTACCTCACTGAAACCACAGTGAAGATCATCACTGGTTGACTTGTGCGGTAGTAGAAGAATAAGCAACAACAACTTGAGCAGATAACTTAAACAACAAAAATCATGAGCATTTACTAGAGATCATGCTGATGCTCATCTCTAAGAAGACAATCTGGTAATAATAATGGTAGGATTGCAATCAAAATCCTGCAGTAACTATAAAGTTTGCGGCCTGAATAACAAACAGGCTCAGATTTAAAAAGCTATAAAAGCATGATTTACTTGAGTCTACAACAAGACCAACTAAATATGAACATCACTCTTGAGGATCATGTAATTGAAGCCAGGTTTAGTATTCAGCCGATTACTATCCGCAACTTCTACAGCAGAGCAAATGCTCGGTAGGAACCCACTGCTGCTACTCCTTCGCTTCTTTCTTTTCCAGCTCATTATCATGAACCAGAAACCGTGCCTTGAATGGCCAGGGTCAAGAATTTGTTCCTGAGTTTTCCTAAAACTTGTAGCACACCGCTCTAACTCAAGTTTACTGAAGTACTCGATTTCCCTTCTGACAAGGGATCCTACAGTGCCCCTTGTGCCTATAGCAACTGGTGCAGTAGCAGCCATTTTCTCAGAAAACTTTGTGTTTCTGGTGCAGACTTTATATTGCATTTTATAAAACTATAATGTATAAGTGATCTGATATAGGAGGCTTCTGGATGAAGAAAGTGGATGCCCCAGCTCATTATCTAGGTGGGCCAATTTCTCTTTGCCCTTTCTCTATAAAGCTACAATTCGATTGCTTTATTAAAAGTGGACAGCATGAATTTTTGCATGATTGAAGGCTAAACATATTGTCATCATATTATTCTTCTTCTGCTTTTAATTGTCATCAAATTATTCTTGCATTTGCAATCAAAGCATGCATGTTATCTGGGTAATTTATTTTTTTAACCCTCTAATTAGGGTTAAATTTGAACAATTTTATTATGATTACGGGGTATGGCCGAGGCCAGTTGGTCAGATGTTTTGAATTCTTTGTTCTAAAATTACAACATGTTGATGATGGCTTACTACTAATTTGTGTTAGGTTAAACTTTCTATATTACTTGGAAAAGAAACAGTGGGGGTTGTTTTCATTATCTTACTTTACAAATCAGTAAATTAATGCTTTTGTAAATTATTAAGTTGTGTCCTGGATGTTGGTTTCTCTCCTTTCCATTTGTCTAACTTTATTCTTTGTTTTTTAAAGTGAAATGATGCAATAGTTTGAATGGAAACTGCTTTAAGTGCATTCTGGGGGTTCACTTGATTAAGGTAGTGACAGAAATCATTTTTAAAGTTGAGGGGATTAGGATAGGATAACATTTGAAGATTTTATAAATCTAACAAGTGCTTATGATGGAACCATCCAAAAACTCTAGTTAATTGTGGCCCGGGGAAAGTTAAAAGTAGTCAAGCTTCATCATCCAGAATGCAAATCCCTCAAGAACAAAGATATAAAAACTATAAACTATATAACGCCATTTTCTGTTTTCAGACGGATTCAAATTCCTGGTTACATAAACTAAACCCATAACAATCCTACTATTGATTTGAATTGTTACCATACGATCGAATTGAATATATTCTAATACAACCATACTCTTGCAGAGGGAAACCGCAGTTAAAACCCAAATCCCTCTAAAAGCAAAAGGCATCCATTCAAAACTGCCTAGGGATGACCACATTTATACAGGATACAACCTGAAGACAAAATGAACCAAACTCTAATTTTCTTATTTTTCTGGCTGTTTTAACTTCAAACTTTCACAGTATGTAATCTAAATGAGCCTATTGACTTTTTCTGCCCATATTCCCCACATTTTCTTCTTTGTCAATACTCCCCATTTTGAAATTCCAATTAATGATTTAACTCTATACTTCAATGTCTTAAAGCTTTCTGCCATTAATTTCAAGGTCCTTCACTTCTAGCAGCTTGCCAACAATATATTATGTATCTATCAAACATCTATCAATATCCGCAAAAGAATTCAGAAAAGAAAATGGTGTAAGGGAATATTTATCAACAGGCTCTCACTGAAAATTAAGATCATCTATCAATACTTAGAAATGCTTCACATTAGGGCTTCAAACATAATATATTTGCACCAAAAGGTCATTAAAAGTTACACATATCTGGGAAATTAAATCTACATATATTATAATCGGAAAATGTGAGCTAATATACTCATATTCATGTTATCAATAACAAACAACAAATTTTTCTGTAAGCCTCAAAATTGTATGTCTCCTCTTATTTTTTGTATTATTCACACTCATCTGTATTCTTATTTCCTTTCTATTTTTCTAGATCTTTTTTTTTTTTGGTGTATGAAATTATTCATCGATCTACTGTATACCAGGAAGATGGCAAGTATAACTCTGCTTCCGATGTGAGGCAAGAGCATTTTGTAGAGCAACATCTACTCTCACACCCTCTCGAAACAGTGAATCATAAAAGTGACAGATGAACTTGGACAAATCCTCTTCATCATCATCCCAAAGACCCATCAACCGGTCTCCAGTCTTCTCAGGTTCACTATCTTCCCAGTCACTTATTGGACTAATAGGTTCAGCATCTTCATCCTCTGCCTCTTCCTCTCCAATCTCAAACCTTCCATTTTCCAGTGCACTGAAGTCTCCTGATTCAAGAGCTGATGTCATCGAGGTTTCCTGTGGTTCAGCTGAAGGACATATGATGGCTTTAGCACCAGAGTCTAGAAAGGCCTTAATTAAAGTCGGGGTAGGCCCATAAGTCCCTGTGCAAATTATGATCCTGTCCCTCCAAGCTCCAATCTAGAGAATTGCACAACACATATCAGCTACATTATTGGGGAGGAGGAAACGAGAATCAACATTAGCAGTGCTCATCACAAAAACGATTGAAAACTTCAAACAACTAGGGAACTGTTCTTTAAAGCATCAGTCATGGAAAGAAAACTGAGAACAGTTCATGATAGCTTTTCTCAATAGTGACTGTACGCTTCAAACAATATGAAAATATCCCAACCCCACAAGGGAAATTAGATTAACCAAGTTAACAATGATGCAGATAGATCAACACCACACAGGAGAACAAAAGAAGTTGAATAGTGATGAGATGTTAAACTTACAACCGTTTCTCATTTAAAAGCTTAAAGCTCAATAGACGTTAAAAGGGAAAGGAATATTTCACTAAAAATACATACCATCCAACGAACATCATCTGGTGTTAAGTGCATCGAAGGGACAGTCCTGCGGAACATATATGCAGCAATTTCTTGGTCATCTTCCATAACCTTCCCGAACATCACAACAGAACTATCAGTGATAACTTCTGATAGATGGCATAAGTAATAATCTGAAAGAGATAAAAAAGTAAAGGACGCATACTTGGGTTTGGCGTCCTATATAACGGTGGACTACATTGCCAACTTGGAAGTATGGTCTGCACCGAACCAAATCAGCAATAGTTGATATATTGGCAAGAAATGATGCAGCCTTTCTGCGGTTACTCTGCATCACTGATAACAAGCTTAGTTTAACGCTCTGCAAAAACTTGTCAGCATGTTCCCCAGGTTCGGCAACCACAAAAACATCATTCTGCCAACTAAATAAATAAGCATACAGTAAGTTAGGACTAGGAGTGTAACTACACCGACGTAAAAAAATAATAATTAATAAATAAACCAACAGAGGGTCATGTTGACCTTAATATTAAGCCAACTGAGTCATTTTGAAGGGCCAAATGTATAATGCCAACTTGTGGTAAATTTTGTAACTTCTCATGTAATGATCTGACATGTAAGGAGAGCTGCCTTTGGGCCTTGGGAGATAGAGGCGGTGATGAAAATGTCTTTCCGGATTGTAGTCCATCCAGGCTTAAAGGTGGAACCATATCTATCCGGCCAATCCTCTGTGGGCCAACATCAGGACTATATAAAAGTGGGCTCGACGGAAAAGTTCCAGTGATCAAAGGTGAGGTAAATGGTGTTGGAAATGTTGTTCCTGGCATTGTTTTCCACATTCCAGATGCCCCATGCATAAGAGATAACTTTATTCCATTACGTGCACAAAATGACTCAAGGGCTCTGGCATGGTGTCCAACTCTTCCTGAATCCGGACTATGCATAGCTTCAACAAGTAGTATGTTACGCCTCCAACCTAAAGATGGGCTCTTCTCATCTAGAAAAGAATGAAACCAAAAAGCAATTAGTGTTAAGCTAAACATTATCATAAACAAAAAGACAGTACAGAACGAGTAAAGAAAATATAAACAGTTCTACCTGCATTTGACACCTTTGCCCTGGGGAAATGCTGAGCTTTCAAATTCTCCGACCACTTCTCATCGTGTTGGAAGGGAATAAGCAGTCTCTCACAGACATCCTTGAAGGATTGTGAATTGTTTTGGACATAATCATCAACTGCAGTTTCCAACTTCAGCCAGACTGCTGGATCAGTCTCGTCCAGCTCCATATCACAGCGTTCATCAACTGCAGGGGCAAACCATATGGAATACTGACTGAGAACTATAACTATTTCACAAACTTAAAATGTCTATGAACAATGTCATTGAATAATAAAAGAAGACCATAAATGAAATAACAATAAATCCAAATGATTTAGGATTTATCTGAAGGTCAAATACAGGAGGTCTTCACATGGGACACTCATGTAAACTACTTTAATTTAAAAAAAAATAAAAAAATAAAAACAAATATAATACCTGGATTAAACCGAAAATACTGTATCTCAGGAAGCATCGGCAGCACTGTGCTTAACGCTTCCTCCACCCTATCCACAGAGCAGGCACTCTCAATCAATACCTGCCCAGTATCTAGATAACGCCAACCACCTCTCCGCACCTACAAAATATTTACAAACCAATAAAATATATGTCCCTGAGTTTTCCTAAAACTTGTAGCACACCGCTCTAACTCAAGTTTACTGAAGTACTCGATTTCCCTTCTGACAAGGGATCCTACAGTGCCCCTTGTGCCTATAGCAACTGGTGCAGTAGCAGCCATTTTCTCAGAAAACTTTGTGTTTCTGGTGCAGACTTTATATTGCATTTTATAAAACTATAATGTATAAGTGATCTGATGTAGGAGGCTTCTGGATGAAGAAAGTGGATGCCCCAGCTCATTATCTAGGTGGGCCAATTTCTCTTTGCCCTTTCTTTATAAAGCTACAATTCGATTGCTTTATTAAAAGTGGACAGCATGAATTCTTGCATGATTGAAGGCTAAACATATTGTCATCATATTATTCTTCTACTGCTTTCAATTGTCATCAAATTATTCTTGCATTTGCAATCAAAGCATGCATGTTATCTGGGTAATTTATTTTTTTAACCCTGTAATTAGGGTTAAATTTGAACAATTTTATTATGATTACGGGGTACGGCCGAGGCCAGTTGGTCAGATGTTTTGAATTCTTTGTTCTAAAATTACAACATGTTGATGATGGCTTACTACTAATTTATGTTAGGTTAAACTTTCTATATTACTTGGAAAAGAAACAGTGGGGGTTGTTTTCATTATCTTACTTTACAAATCACTAAATTAATGCTTTTGTAAACTATTACGTTGTGTCCTGGATGTTGGTTTCTCTCCTTTCCATTTGTCTAACTTTATTCTTTGTTTTTTAAAGTGAAATGATGCAATAGTTTGAATGGAAACTGCTTTAAGTGCATTCTGGGGGTTCACTTGATTAAGGTAGTGACAGAAATCATTTTTAAAGTTGAGGGGATTAGGATAGGATAACATTTGAAGATTTTATAAATCTAACAAGTGCTTATGATGGAACCATCCAAAAACTCTAGTTAATTGTGGCCCGGGGAAAGTTAAAAGTAGTCAAGCTTCATCATCCAGAATGCAAATCCCTCAAGAACAAAGATATAAAAACTATAAACTATATAACGCCATTTTCTGTTTTCAGACGAATTCAAATTCCTGGTTACATAAACTAAACCCATAACAATCCTACTATGGATTTGAATTGTTACCATACGATCGAATTGAATATATTCTAATACAACCATTCTCTTGCAGAGGGAAACAGCAGTTAAAACCCAAATCCCTCTAAAAGCAAAAGGCATCCATTCAAAACTGCCTAGGGATGACCACATTTATACAGGATACAACCTGAAGACAAAATGAACCAAACTCTAATTTTCTTATTTTTCTGGCTGTTTTAACTTCAAACTTTCACAGTATGTAATCTAAATGAGCCTATTGACTTTTTCTGCCCATATTCCCCACATTTTCTTCTTTGTCAATACTCCCCATTTTGAAATTCCAATTAATGATTTAACTCTATACTTCAATGTCTTAAAGCTTTCTGCCATTAATTTCAAGGTCTTTCACTTCTAGCAGCTTGCTAACAATATATTATGTATCTATCAAACATCTATCAATATCCGCAAAAGAATTCAGAAAAGAAAATGGTGTAAGGGAATATTTATCAACAGGCTCTCACTGAAAATTAAGATCATCTATCAATACTTAGAAATGCTTGACATTAGGGCTTCAAACATAATATATTTGCACCAAAAAGTCATTAAAAGTTACACATATCTGGGAAATTAAATCTACATATATTATAATCGGAAAATGTGAGCTAATATACTCATATTCATGTTATCAATAACAAACAACAAATTTTTCTGTAAGCCTCAAAATTGTATGTCTCCTCTTATTTTTTGTATTATTCACACTCATCTGTATTCTTATTTCCTTTCTATTTTTCTAGATCTTTTTTTTTTTTGGTGTATGAAATTATTCATCAATCTACTGTATACCAGGAAGATGGCAAGTATACCTCTGCTTCCGATGCGAGGCAAGAGCATTTTGTAGAGCAACATCTACTCTCATGCCCTCTCGAAACAGTGAGTCATAAAAGTGACAGATGAACTTGGACAAATCCTCTTCATCATCATCCCAAAGACCCATCAACCGGTCTCCAGTCTTCTCAGGTTCACTATCTTCCCAGTCACTTACTGGACTAATAGGTTCAGGATCTTCATCCTCTGCCTCTTCCTCTCCAATCTCAAACCTTCCATTTTCCAGTGCACTGAAGTCTCCTGATTCAAGAGCTGATGTCATCGAGGTTTCCTGTGGTTCAGCTGAAGGACATATGATGGCTTTGGCACCAGAGTCTAGAAAGGCCTTAATTAAAGTCGGGGTAGGCCCATAAGTCCCTGTGCAAATTATGATCCTGTCCCTCCAAGCTCCAATCTAGAGAATTGCACAACACATATCAGCTACATTATTGGGGAGGAGGAAACAAGAATCAACATTAGCAGTACTCATCACAACAACGATTGAAAACTTCAAACAACTAGGGAACTGTTCTTTAAAGCATCAGTCATGGAAAGAAAACTGAGAACAGTTCATGATAGCTTTTCTCAATAGTGACTGTACGCTTCAAACAATATGAAAATATCCCAACCCCACAAGGGAAATTAGATTAACCAAGTTAACAATGATGCAGATAGATCAACACCACACAGGAGAACAAAAGAAGTTGAATAGTGATGAGATGTTAAACTTACAACCGTTTCTCATTTAAAAGCTTAAAGCTCAATAGACGTTAAAAGGGAAAGGAATATTTCACTAAAAATACATACCATCCAACGAACATCATCTGGTGTTAAGTGCATCGAAGGGACAGTCCTGCGGAACATATATGCAGCAATTTCTTGGTCATCTTCCATAACCTTCCCGAACATCACAACAGAACTATCAGTGATAACTTCTGATAGATGGCATAAGTAATAATCTGAAAGAGATAAAAAAGTAAAGGACGCATACTTGGGTTTGGCGTCCTATATAACGGTGGACTACATTGCCAACTTGGAAGTATGGTCTGCACCGAACCAAATCAGCAATAGTTGATATATTGGCAAGAAATGATGCAGCCTTTCTGCGGTTACTCTGCATCACTGATAACAAGCTTAGTTTAACGCTCTGCAAAAACTTGTCAGCATGTTCCCCAGGTTCGGCAACCACAAAAACATCATTCTGCCAACTAAATAAATAAGCATACAGTAAGTTAGGACTAGGAGTGTAACTACACCGACGTAAAAAAATAATAATTAATAAATAAACCAACAGAGGGTCATGTTGACCTTAATATTAAGCCAACTGAGTCATTTTGAAGGGCCAAATGTATAATGCCAACTTGTGGTAAATTTTGTAACTTCTCATGTAATGATCTGACATGTAAGGAGAGCTGCCTTTGGGCCTTGGGAGATAGAGGCGGTGATGAAAATGTCTTTCCGGATTGTAGTCCATCCAGGCTTAAAGGTGGAACCATATCTATCCGGCCAATCCTCTGTGGGCCAACATCAGGACTATATAAAAGTGGGCTCGACGGAAAAGTTCCAGTGATCAAAGGTGAGGTAAATGGTGTTGGAAATGTTGTTCCTGGCATTGTTTTCCACATTCCAGATGCCCCATGCATAAGAGATAACTTTATTCCATTACGTGCACAAAATGACTCAAGGGCTCTGGCATGGTGTCCAACTCTTCCTGAATCCGGACTATGCATAGCTTCAACAAGTAGTATGTTACGCCTCCAACCTAAAGATGGGCTCTTCTCATCTAGAAAAGAATGAAACCAAAAAGCAATTAGTGTTAAGCTAAACATTATCATAAACAAAAAGACAGTACAGAACGAGTAAAGAAAATATAAACAGTTCTACCTGCATTTGACACCTTTGCCCTGGGGAAATGCTGAGCTTTCAAATTCTCCGACCACTTCTCATCGTGTTGGAAGGGAATAAGCAGTCTCTCACAGACATCCTTGAAGGATTGTGAATTGTTTTGGACATAATCATCAACTGCAGTTTCCAACTTCAGCCAGACTGCTGGATCAGTCTCGTCCAGCTCCATATCACAGCGTTCATCAACTGCAGGGGCAAACCATATGGAATACTGACTGAGAACTATAACTATTTCACAAACTTAAAATGTCTATGAACAATGTCATTGAATAATAAAAGAAGACCATAAATGAAATAACAATAAATCCAAATGATTTAGGATTTATCTGAAGGTCAAATACAGGAGGTCTTCACATGGGACACTCATGTAAACTACTTTAATTTAAAAAAAAATAAAAAAATAAAAACAAATATAATACCTGGATTAAACCGAAAATACTGTATCTCAGGAAGCATCGGCAGCACTGTGCTTAACGCTTCCTCCACCCTATCCACAGAGCAGGCACTCTCAATCAATACCTGCCCAGTATCTAGATAACGCCAACCACCTCTCCGCACCTACAAAATATTTACAAACCAATAAAATATAAATACAACTCCTATAAAGATTAAAAAAAAAAAAAAAATCCTAAATTATAAAATAGACTGAGTCTAAATATTTGTTTTCAACGATAACTAAGGAAATTAGAACCTCTAGGTTCCATAATGCAAATAGAAACATGGCATACTGACAGAAGAAGAAATTGCACATGACTAGTATTCAAGTGCATCAGAAGCTATTTCTAAGTAATTATTGTTGTCAAAAGATTCTCCAAAAGGGAAACCAACCACTGCAAATGCAGACTATATGAAGAAAAAACTTCAAAAGAGTTCAAAATTTAACTTTGTATAATCATCTGAATTTAATTCTTCATTATCATATAGACGTGCCTCAGAGGTGTGCAGAGGACCTCCCATAAGAAGTGTGATATGGTTGGAGTTCCAAGCTTGATGCTTCAGTCAAAGTTACAACAAGGTGTATTTGTAAATTTAACCAAAATACCATGACCACAGGGGAAAAGTTCAAAACTCAGGCTGTTTGTTTTGTCATTTGAACACTTAATAAAAGTGGATCTTTATTATTAAGACGTTTGTGGCTAATTAGTTGGTGACTTAAGACTTAGAATTAGACATACTTTAAGAAATGGAAAAAGCTAAAATTTTGGCTTTAAATTGAATAAAAAAAGTCTTATTACTTTGTCTTAAATAACTTCTCCACAAATATCCCTACTTTTATTTTTAAATTTCAATCATACCCTTTTAAACTCTAATGTTTATTAACCAAGTTTATTCACGTTATTATTTCACTTTCATTGTAATTGATTTTTTCTTGTTCACGTTATTATTTTATTACCTTTCATAACGTTATATTTATAATAATTTACTAAGTATTGTTATTTCTTATGTATATTTATTATTCTAATAATTTGAGAACTTTATATATTTCTTGTAAATTTTTTTTACATGATTTCTTAAGCTAAAAAGAATTTAAAACATTAATTATTTGCAAAATTTAAATATTTTTTATATTTTTTCAAATTCATGATTTGTAATACAAACTATAAATATATATCATATTTAACATTCATAAGGACATTTATGTAAAAATACTAGATTTCAGATGTTATAATTCATAAAAACAAACACTTAATACTTATAATCAGATATTTAAAAATTACAAACAAACATATCACTCAGTCTTATTCCTTCAAAGTCCTTCAGTGACCAGAGCTATTCAGTTATTAGACAAAGTAACAAATACCAACTATGACTTAAAGCCAGAATCTTATGATTAACTCTCAAAAAATAAAACAAATAAATGCAAGTAACTGTTTACCTTTGTCGGAACAGAGCCACACCCAATGGAAACTAAGCAATCTATTCTTGTGTCAGGCCATAGAAGTTGTGCTTCTCTTATGGCAAAAACAGTAGGATTGTTTGCTACTATTGCACCATCTTGCCAGCGATACACGTCTGCAAAAGTTGTTTTAGAATATAAATAAAATTAGAGCAATATCGTGGTAAAAATTCAAAATATTCTAGTTAAAGAGAAACAAGTAGGCATAACAATGGCTAAGCACTAAACTAAGATATTGGAGAACAAGAAGGGAATACCATCTGAAAAATCATCAAGATAATATGGTGCAGCAGAAGATGCTCTTATAGCTTGCCATATGTGATGCTTACAACTTCCAATAAAAGCGCTGCGTTTATAGCCAACTTGAGCACCGGTTGTTGGTGAAGCTAGCATAGTGATTCCAGAACTTTCTGAAATTGAAAAAGGCACTTCTGGTGTTCCAGCAGGGTACTGCATGTTGAGATTACAAAACCAGATTTGAAAATAAAAAAAAAAAATCCACCCAACTATTCTAAATATTTATGATGTTTAACACAAGCACTCTGCTTCTTTGCAATGGAACAAAGAATACAAGACAAATTTTGACAGTAAAGTAACTGTCCATATTAAACAAGAGAAGAAGTATTGCTATCAAACCTGATAATTGCGGAATACGAAAGGCTGGGCTGGCATCACACTCACCAAAGTTGATACAACAAATACTTTGGGAACGTTCTTCACAGCTGACTCTATCAACAAATCTCCATCCTCATCGGTACACATTTCCTTCAACAACCTCTCAAACTGATCTGCACTGTGCTGCAAGATGATATATGAGCGTCTAATTTCAAGGAATCTGATGTCTTATAGAGTAAATGGTATAAGTATTTGAACTGTAACTTCGTGTTATCAGCTAATGCTCCACTTTATCAAGAAAATTACAACAGATGGGAGACATCTATGAAGGTTCATAGACTGGAATAAGTGTAAGATCAACAATCACATTATCATACTTGTTCAGCGGATGCATAATATTTATAGCAGTAGCAACTTCACAGATCAAACATGAAAACAAAAGACATTCTTGATTTTTCTAATGGATATATTATTCTAAATTATTAAGCTTATGCATGCCTCTATCCACATGTGAGTGCACGGTAAAAATTTCAAAGAAAACTGGACAGCATCTGTAGTTGTATTGAAAAAGGAAAAGCAAAAATAAAAACAATAATCCATACTTTAGATCCATGTACAACAACTCTAAAACTCTGTGATGAACTTTTATAAAGTTGATCCAACTTTTCTCTCCAAGTTGCAGCTTCATTGTCCTTTGGAAAAGGTTCAGCGAAGACGAGTTTTCCTTAAGAACCACAATTACAGTAGGAGATAAGTGAATCAAGCCTCAAATAAAGAAATCTGAATACTAATTCTTGGTACACCATACCCACCAAGATTTTTGTATATTTCTTCACACTGGTCCAAGGTCATTAGCTTAATACCAAGAGCAACAGCCAACATGCCACCTGTTGATGTGCCACATATAAGGTCGAACAACTCATGTATCCGCTTTCCTGTTCCTTTCTCAATTTCTTTAAGCATCTGCACTGTTGCCAGACCTTTCATGCCACCTCCATCCATTGAAAGTATGCGCAATCCTTGTTTTGGAACTTGTCTCCCTCTTATGGCACGCCGCAAATTTTCATTTTCTCCTACAAAGGCACAAGAAGAATGGACTCAATTAGGTTAAATAACATCAATATAAAAAATTAAAAATAATAATAATAATAACACAAGAGAAAAAGATCCATAAAACATACCAAGAATTGCCAGAGCTCTTGCTGCAGCTCTGTTTACATGGGGTTCAGGCACAATGGTCAAACGCAATAAAAGATCCCGCAAACTTTCAGAAGTAACAAGAATATGCCGATTCTCCAAACAGAAGGCCAAATTTCCGACTGCTAACAAAGCTAACCTTTGTACCTAATGAATGGTAAACCTTTCAGCATTAGACGCTCCACACAAGAAAAGCAATCAATACAGTACAAGGAGGTGAAGAACTTGCCTCTGGGTTTTTGTGGGCACATAAAGATTTTAATGACTTCAAAACATCCTTGGTCAACATCTTCTGAGCTGCAGTATCAGATGCAAAAGCCAACTCGACCACAACATGCAGAACAGAAATAACTTCTTCTGGAGAAAAAGATTTGAGGACTGCTTCAATAGGTTTCATAATGTCACATTTCATCAACTGCATTGCGACAGAAATATCTCCGGCAAGAGATGATAGAGCAGAGCAGGCTTGTTCTACCTGCCAAAAGTCATTCTTAAGGAAGTGCCAAGCAGAAGAACAAACAAAAAGTTAAGGTTTTATCCATTATAGTAAGGATGAAAAACGTACAACATGACGGTTGTCACTACTTATCATACTGATAAGCTGCCGGACTGCATTTTCATCTTTGCCAACAACAACACGGTTTCCTTGGTCTTGCATTATCTTCCCCAGTGCAGATGCTAGCAAAGGATGATGACAAGAAGAGAAACGAAATATAAGAGCGAAGAAAGCACTAAGCTTGTGTCTAGATGCACCAAAATAAGAACTGTTCTCCATCTGCAATCAAATTAAAAATGTAAAATCCAAATTAATAATTATTGCTTCGTATAAAAGCATAATGCCAAATATTGCTAAAATATCTTCATGAACCACTACCTCGATTTGAACATTCACTGATCTTAGGTTTTCATCAGCCACAATTCTAATATTTGCAAGAGACAAGTGGCGAAGTTTATGTAGTGGCAAAATTTCAGGAAGGAATTCAAGAGGATTACCAAACAGCCTAAGAATTTGTAATTCTGCCATAGCCCTGCCATTCAACTGGAGAGCAACATTAGAAACAGAAAATTATAGACTTAAAAGCTTAATTGAACAGGAAGCAAACAAGGTATACACTTAACAAAAATGTAAATTGCTAATAAATGACCTGAAATCTAGAAGAGGCCGAACAAGCTTGTTGTGTTCTAATGACAACTCCACCAGTCTCACACACTCTCGCAGTTCCACTGCTCATGATTTCGAAACAGCGTCAATTAAGCAAAAAGTTGCAAAAAATATAAAGACACAACACATCCAGATCAGGAGATGAGTGTTGTCTGCGCTCTTGGAACTTATATAGTTAAACTAGTCATATGAAGACACAACTTAGATATATAAAACAATTCCATGATTACCAGGAACAGAAACAAGCATGTTGTTGTCAACAGTGAGAACTTTCAAACTCTTCAGCTCACCAAGCTCAGGTGGCAAAACCGATAGCTTATTGTTATCAAGGTACAGTTTCTCAAGAAGTGGCAAACGGGTCAATTCAACTGGTAATACCTGCCAATAAGCAAGCAACCAGTTTATTAAAATACTAACCATGCACCTACAGTCGAAGTAGGAAGAAAAGCCAAACACCCATTCTGAACAGCATCCACTTGATTTAGTCAGTAAAACTTAGTTTTACCATTCATCAATTTTACATATAACATAGTAATTTGGATGACTGATTAAGAACACTCAACGAAACTAGAAAACATGATTGGAATTTATAAAAGATATCAACAACATAAACGACACAGTGACCACAAGATTCAATTTGATATGTAAGAATTAAAAAAAAATCAATAGGTTCACATAGCAATTTTTCTATAATCTTCACATTAGTCTTGAAATCATCAAATACACAGAAGGATAAAAGAAAGGTTGAAATCCACTATTTGCCATGAACATTATATTTTCAAAAAAATGAGGGTTGTTAATAAAAAATAAAAAAAAATAAAACGAAGTACATTGTGAATATTTATGCAGCAAATATATCAGCTTCTCTGATAGTGAATGAATCAACACCTAACAATTAAACTAGGTTAATTGCGTAAAGATCGTACTTTCTTAATTCGCAAATGGTTAAAAAAAAAAAAAAGTAAATTTATTCCATTTTAATTTGACAGATCTTCTCAACTCCCAAAGGCCCCTAAAAATTAAAAACAACATAGCACATAAGCGTGAATCCAAATTCAGATGAAGACATAATTTTTTTTTTTCTTTTATAAGAGAGAAGAAACTGACCGACAAAACAACACCACAGATGCTAACAAGAGTGGCAGTCTTCCAATGGTCACCGCAGGCAGGGCCCACCCGATCAGCGGACCCACATGGCCAGGTCAGATCTCAAAAGCCGAGTCAAAACTCCGATACCGTCGCTCGTTGGCCTGACCCGGCCCCCTTGTCAAGATCACAGCTCTTAACGGCTCCCTCCTTTCACCACCTTCATTTCCACGCAACATTTGCCACGTCACCATCCTTCACCATTTCTGGCGCCAGTTGAACCACCAGAGTCTTGAGGTAGGGCAGTGCCACCATCACTTGCGACTGTAGCTTCAACGCCACCTGCTCCTCCTCCTCGCCACCTGTCCACTCGAGCTCGATATGAAAACCTAATTCCGGATCTCTCGCCGAATCATCTCCAGATCTTCGCTACCATAGTTTGTGTGAGTTTAAAGATCTCCAGCGGCCGCTTCCATCCCAAACCCCACGACATTGTGATCGGAAAGGTCAAATTATATCAAAATAGTGATCTGATGAGATGGTTGCAGTGCTAAATTCGGACGATCATGATGACGATGATTATGAATGATGATGGTGTAATAACTGCTTCATTATATTGTTAATGTATGTAAAAAAATTAATAAATTGAAAGAATTAAGCGAATCGAAAATGAGATTGGTTAGGGTTAGGGTTCCTTAAGTGTGATGAGATTTTAATGGCGGGAGGAAAACAAACTCAAGGCATTGTGTAATCTCCTGAGTCTCAATGCTTTGTTGTCAGCATTGTTTCCCAAATTGCAAATCGATGTCGTTTTGGATGACGAGAAGAATCTGCTTGGATTTTGTTTCTATTCGGTTTACTGTAATATAACTGTAATTTGATATTGTCAATGTAATGTACAGTACAATCACTATAATATGATTCACTAATATTATACATGCAAAGAAAACTTACTAAAAATTCTACACAAAATTATCGACAGAAAATAAATTAAAAAATAAATATAAAAAGTAAATATATTCATTCATTTTTTACTATATCATTTTATATATAAATTATTATAAAATTTATTTATATATGTAGTATTATTCTTAACTTATCATCCCTCCAATTTTATTGTATTTGGTTAAAGTTAAAAGTTTACATATCTTGCCAAATAACAAAAATAGATATTTTTATATAATAATCATTTTATAATTATTTCATTATGTATTAAAATAAGAATGTAAATCTCTTTTTAGAAAATGATCTGGTGTGTTTGTTTCACTATTTCAAATCTTATCCTATCCAGTCCTATTCAAAATATATTTTGTTTCAATATTCCTAAAATCTAATCATATTCTATTTAACTCAAAATACTTAGATTTTTTAACCTCATAAGTTTGTTAATTTAACTAAATACCCCCAATAATAAAAGTTTATAAATTAACAAAAACACCCTCATCCACCCACATATTCCCAATAACAGGCCACTACCGCTGGAAGGTGGTCGAAATCTATCGAAATGGCGCACGACCAACTAGATGTGGCAGATCGTGATCTGATCAGGCATTTTTTGGCCAGATCCACCATGGATCTGATCGGAAAAGGTCAGATCTACGATCAAATATTTGACAGTTGACGACCAGATCGTTAATCATAGATTTGATCGAAAAAGACCAGATTGATGTACTACCGATCGTACACCATTCTGATAACTTCCAACCACTGTCCGATGGTGGTGGCCAATTGTCGACATTTAATGGGTAGGTGGAGATATTTATGTTAATTTTGAAATTTTTATTGTAATGAATATTTACCTAAATTAACAAATGTAAGAAATTAAAAAATAATTTAAGTATTTTCAGAAAATATTTTCTAAAAATTTACTAAACACATTTTTAAATTCAACTCTTATTTTTGTAATAACAATCAAACTCAACTTTTTTTTAAAATTATATTTTTAATACACCTGAAATTGATTAATGTAATCTCATTAACAATGGTCAATGATGACACCACTGAACATCTTCGTAAATATTGAGAGAAAATAAATGNAAGGCATTGTGTAATCTCCTGAGTCTCAATGCTTTGTTGTCGGGATTGTTTCCCAAATTGCAAATCGATGTCGTTTTGGATGACGAGAAGAATCTGCTCGGATTTTGTTTCTATTCGGTTTATTGTAATATAGTTGTAATTTGATATTGTAAATGTAATGTACAATATGATTCACTAATATTATACGCACAAACAAAACTTACAAAAAAATTCTATACAAAATGATTGACAGAAAATAAATGAAAAAATAATACAAAAAGGAAAACTCTTATATATACTATTTTATTCATTTTTTACTACATTATTTCATATATAAATTATTATAAAATTTAGTTGTATGTATACGAGTAATACTACACACACATCATTTTCATACAATATTTCTCACACAACATTATGTGGCAAAATATGATTGGCTAATTTAAAGTTAAAATTAAACTTTCATCCAATCATATCTTATCACATAATATTGTATGAGAAATATTGTATGGGAATGATGTATGTGTAATAATATTTTTTTATATAATAATCATTTTATAATTATTTCATTATGTTTAATTAAAATAAGAATGTAAATCTTTTTTAAGAAAATGACCGGGTGTGTTTGTTTCACTATTTCAAATCTTATTCTATCCAGTCATATTCAAAATACATTTTGTTTTAATATTCTTAAAATCCAATCATATTCTATTCAACTCAAAATACTTAGATTTTTTTAACCCTATAAGTTTGTAAATTTAACTAAATACCCCCAACAATAAAAAGTTTATAAATTAACAAAAACACTCTCACCCACCCACATATTCCCAACAACCTGCCACTACCGCTGGAAGGTGGCCAGAATCTATCGGAATGACGCACGACCGGTTAAATGTGGCTGATCGTGGTCCGATCTGACATTTTCTAGTCAGATCTATCATGGATCTGATCGGAAAATGTCAGATCTACGACCAAAGATCTGACAGTTGACGATCAGTTCGTTAATCGTAGATTTGTTCAGAAAATACCAGATTGATGCACCACCGACCAAATCCAACTGATCATACGTTATTCTGACAACTTCTGACCACTATCCGATGGTGGTGGCCAACTGTCGACATTTAATGGGTAGATAGAGATATTTTTGTTAATTTTGAAATTTTTATTATAATGGATATTTACCTAAATTAACAAATGTAAGAAATTAAAAAATAATCTAAGTATTTTCAGAAAATATTTTTCAAAAGTTTACTGAACTCATTTTTAAATTCAACCCTTCTTTTTTTAATAACAATCAAACTCAATTTTTTTTTTTTTAAATTCTATTCTTAATACACCCGAAATTTATTATTGTAATCTCATTGACAACGGTCAATGATGACACCACTGACATCGTTGTAATTATCGAGAGAAAATCAATGCTGTTAATATTAATTGATTATATATATATATAATTGTGAGGTTAGTCTTCTGAGTGAATTAGAGTGACCTTATACATGAGAGTTTATGGTAACGGTTACGAAAGTAAACTGTCGTAACGATTTTAAGAGATTTTTAATAACGACTTTTAAAACACTCAACCTATATTTAAAAGTTTATTTTCTAATGATTCTAATAGATTTTTAAAATGATAAATTTACATATATACTCATAAAAGTAGTCAAACTCTAACTAGTACTTAGGAGTTTTATTTTTTCATTTACAAAGTAAGAGTTCTTTACTTATTTTTTATTTATTACTATTTTATAACTANTATAGAGAGAGAGAGAGAGAGAGAGAGAGAGAGAGAGAGAGAGAGAGAGAGAGAATTGTGAGGTTATTCTTATGAGTTAATTATAGTGACTTTCTTAGGGTATGATTGGAAGTTTTTTTTTCATTGATTTTGGAGAGTATTTAATTAGACTGGTTTTGAGGTGTTTAAAAACCCTTATTTGCCAGATTTTTAATGGACTGGTTTAAAAACTCTCCAAAACCAGTATAGTGTATTTTTGAAGGGTTTATAAAACACCCCAAATCGGAGTGTTTTGGTTGGTTCAAAAATTTTATCCTAAAAAAACTCATTTCCACTCCCTTTGCTGCACACAACACTCTCATTGCTGTTGACTTTTCTGAAGCACACAAATCTCTTGCTGCTGCACACGAAGTGAGTAAATGGTTTTAATTTGTGAGTGAATGGCTTTAAAAGTATTATTAGAAAAACCCCTTCTTATGGGCTTTATCACTGGGACGGTTGAGACTGAGCTATCTCTCTTGAGCGTGAAGGAAATTAACCCAGACAGATATGAATGAGTAATACAGCCTTTAATCTTATCATTCCAAAAACAGTTCAGCTGGGCAATGTTGAACCAGCTTTTTTGGCCATATGGAGTCAAGTTTGACAAACTGCAAAGTACTATAGTACTCCATTCTAAAATTTTATTGCAACTTTGGCTTTCTGTGAAGTACAGAATTTTGAACTACAAATGCTACTGTATGATCCATAACACACACCCATGAAAAAGAAAACTAGATGCGTGGTGAATTTGACAACTGTGCCAATTACATAAATATTACCAGAGCAATTGTAAGTAAAATGCGTGGTGAATTTGAGAGTTAACTCCGCCGTTCTTATGATGGTAATGGAAATCAACACAGCAAACTTCTATCATTAAGAGCTTCCTTACAAATCTTAATAGAAAAAAACAAAAATATATTCCATCAAACCAAATACAACTGCAAACTAAAACTAATGACCTCCAATAACGGAATTTGTTGAAGCAATCATAACTGTCAGAGAGAGCCTCTTGCTTGATTAGAGAGAAAAAAAATAAAAACAAATAATGTAGGCATTATCTATATTTATCAAAATTAATTAAGCAAAAGAGAGAGGTTTTAACTTTATAGGCATTTATGTAAATTTATCATTTAAAAAAACTGTCAGAACCGTTGGAAAATAAATTTCCAAGCATAGATTGAGTGATTTAAAAACCGCTATTGAAAACCTCTCAAAACCGCTACGATGGTTTACCCTCAAAATCGTTACGATAGTTTACCCTCATAATCACTATCATAAAACTCCCAAACAAACACAGAGTCTACTTGGGAGTTTTATAATAACAGTTATGAGAGTAAACCACTGTAACGGTTTTGAGAGTAAATCATCGTAACAGTTTTGAAGGGTTTTTAGTAACGATTTTTAAAACACTCAACCTATGCTTGAAAGTTTATTTTCCAACGGTTCTGACAGTTTTTTAAAGTGATAAATTTACATATATGCTTATAAAAATAGCCCAACTCTAATTAATACTTAGGAGTTTTGTTTTTTCATTTATAAGGTAAGAGTTCTTTACTTGTTTTTTTATTTATTAGTATTTTATAACTTCAAATGTGATAAAATCTCTTTATTATTTTTCGTCATTCTTTGCGAGACCTAGAATAATTGAAAAATGGTAGCTCCACTTCTTCAAAAAAAATCTAGAAATGAGATTTTAATAATTTTTTTTTTTTTATAATTGTTTAAAATTATTTTATATTTAATATGGTTGGAAAAACACATAATATGGTTAATTTGTTTTTTTTTTTTTAATATAATTAGGATATTTTTATAGTGGATAGGGTATTTGTAGAATAAAATTTTAAAACCAACCAAAACACTCCGATTTGAAGTGTTTTATAAACCTCTCAAAAATATACTACATTGGTTTTGAGGGGTTTTTGTGCCAGTCAAAACCAGTGTATAAAAATCTGACAAGTAATAGTTTTAGAACACCTCAAAACCAGTCTAATTAAAAACCCTTAAAAACCAGCGGAAAAAAGACTCCTATGCAAACCCAACAGTAAATGGATTAGGCTAAGACAAACTCCCTACTCCATTAACTCTTACTTTATATATAATTATATATAATGGAGAGAGTAAACTTAAAAAGCCAAACTATGTATCCTCCTTACGCATTAATCTACGACGCCTATTTTAAACTAAAATCCAACAACTGTTTGATATTGACTCCTCAAGAATACTTCCATCCTCATCTGAATGGTCATTTTCAACGCCATGTGATTCTGTACAATGTAATTTCATTTAATCACCAACTTCAACTTTCATTTATTATAATTTCTCCACCTTCTAGGTAACATTATGTAAAACTAAAGAATGATGAATGAGAAATGCATCAGGTTAACTATCACATAACCAATTAGTCTCAACTGCAAATAAACATACTACCAGTACTACCCATATAAGCTCCTTCAGAGTCATACATACAGTTTCTTTTCAGCCAAAAAGAAAATGTCTTCCAAATTCCGCTTCACTCCCCCGTCAGCAAATATAAACTCCACTGCAGTTTTTGCTAGCTGAAACATTTCCCTCTTTCCAAGACCTTGCCAATGATAAAATAACCAATTTCATTATGCATTTAACATGATTACAGTCACATACACTAGTATCATAACACTCACCAAATGCTGATGCAGCAAGGCGGTATTCCTGAGAAAGGGTGGTGGAGAAAACCCCTGAGTCATCGGTGCACAGGACTATCGGGTGTTTTGCATTGTACAGATCAACTGCATCACCAACACACTGTGTTACGAGATAGACACCTACACAATAATCTACAACAAACAAAAAGGTTTCTAGAGGCTTGTTTTCAGGTTAAGTGAACACCAAAACTTGTTTATTTCAACCTGACTTCATCTCTAATAGTTGAAACAAAAGCAGAGACAAGTCTAACCAAAATGATGAATATCTATTGAAGAAATTGTTTCAGTCCTGAATCTTCTGATGTTGGATGTCAAACAGATCTCAACCTGCAAAATGGTATATAAACCCCAATCAATTTAGCAAGTGGAACACGGCAAATCTAACAAGCCTCTAATGTGTTTTACTAATTTTTAATGTTATACAAAAACTTCTGTCACCACAAACATAAATGTAATCCAACCATTACTAAAAAAAGAAAAAAAGGCATAGCCATGGCAGAAGTTGAAGTTTCCAGTTTGAATAATTTGCTAAAGTAATATACAGAAGGTTTTATGAACAAAAACCACTCGGACTCGATAAAGACATGTAGAACACAAAATTGATTGACCAATAATCTATTAGGAAACAAGAAAAACTATTGAACCTCTTAAAATTTGACCTTCCCATTCCACTGGAACAATCAATAAAAGAGATGTTCATAAAAATCTAACCGGGATTTCAGATGATTTCAACTTTGTCCATTCTTCCTCTTCAAAGCAACAAGCATGCCCAATTCTGTGGGGAAGAAAGCCTAGCATACTTTGGATCTCCTTCTTATTAGGTACCTACAAGCACTAAGTTAGGAAATAAACTAGTCAGGATCTATACATATCTAAAAAACACACACGAACTGAGTAATAAAGTAGGCCTTCAAAAGGCAAATGCACCTCTCCACAATGAAGAGTTATCTGAAGGCCTTGTTCCTTAGCAAATTCTAATGCTGGGAAGAATGTATCCCTGCCTCAGATGCAAAAGCAATTTGCAATTGTAAACGATTTATAATAAATAAAAAGTCTAAAACTTGTTTATATAGAGAGTTCTGTATTAAAGAAGCACCATTGGCCCACAATAGGATTTCCAGAGAGGTCAATACCAACTACCCCTAAATCCCTCATTTCCAATGCAAGCTTAACCTGAGAAAGAGAGAGGCAATAGAAATTAGTTGCCATACACATGGAGTTGGATGATATACAACTTAAAAAATTGCATACCACATTTTCCTAACATACAGTTTCTAAAGCAGCTTCAGTGCTCTCACGACGGTCAATGCTGAGAAGAAGTCTAACATATATCTTTTTCCTAGCAGTACCACTAAATGTATCCATATTCATAGTGGTCACAGGACTGCTAACATCCATACTACGAGGAACAAAATCAACATCAACCGCAGTGATAGCCCTTAAACCCTCCAACACTGCTTCCATGTAAGAACGTTTGCTCATTCCAATAGAATCATTTTTCTGGATGAAATAAAAAATCCAACAGATTGCTCTATCAAATGAATTTCTTGTTATTCTAAGTTTCTAACAACATTTAAGAAACGACTAACTACCGAAAAAAGAAAAAAAAAAATGTTGACAACTCAAGTAAGTACCTTTGGAGTTGTTCTTAACTCTAGATATACAACATTCTCAGAAGCAAAATCTTCAACAACCTGATTTTCAAGAAGAGAAAAAGTGCATCAAAAGGTTGTGTAGGTGGCAAAAGAAATGTAAATTCAGAAATTCAGAATTTGTTTGTCATACTTCTTTAGTAATTCTCGTCACAGTTTTGTGATCGGTAGTGATTACATGGATCAGGTCAAATAACTTGAACACTTCATGTAAAGTACGATCACCTGAGTTAAACAAACTTGCATAAATTCTTCATTTCAAGCTTTACAAGTACCCAGATCATAGTATAAGAAAAAATAGAACATTGTTGTAAAAATCGTGTCCCCTTACAAGATTGCAAAAGAGTAAGTTTTTGTTTCCATGGAGAACCAGATAATGTGACTTCAACATTTCCAAAATTTCAATATTTTTTTTTCTTTAGAAAAAAAAAAAAAAAAAACAACATCAAACAACCAAGAGCACAAGGTACATACTTTTCCTGATAACATGCTCCACATCTGAGAAAACTATGACACCCTTTTCACCCAAACCTCTAGCAAGTTCTCTGTTAAAATGAAAATATAGTAAGAAACAATCATAAATCAACCTTAATATTACTCAAAAAAAAAAAAAAAAATTAAAAAGAATAAATTAAAAACACACACACACAGAGACATACATATATATATATATATACACACACACACACACACAACAAAACTTGCCTTTCCTTTAGAAGTGAAACCTGAAACTAAGATTTTGCATATGTAAAGGAGAATAGAAAGAAAATGGAAGACTTACAGTCAGGGGTAAACTAAGATTTGGCATATGTAAAGGAGAATAGAAAGAACAAGGAAGACTTACAGTAAGGTGGAGTCTCTAATGGAGCCATTGAGGTGAGCGTGCAGTTCAATCTTTGGCATGGACACACACCACTCCATCTTTCTCTTTCTTTGAAACTGATCTTCTTCTTCTCGTTGATGTTGTTCCTGTTGTTGTAGATCAACAGTGTTACAATCTTAGCAGTGATTTTGGTATGCTACTCATTATTTTGTACTTTCTCATCACTTCACTCAACCAAATAGTCAAACCACACAATTGCTTTATCAAGTGGACTCATCCACAACTCTAACCGGCTCATTGGGCTCTCTGAACATAAAGCCTAGGCCGAACATCAGTCAGGGCCATCTCCCTTTACTTACTCCCTCTCTAATAATTGACTATTGACACCCACAACTTATATAGAAAGGACTGTCTTCACAATAATTTGGAACCACCAATTTAGTCCCATGTTTTTTTTTTCTTTTGTGTGTGTAATGATTGAGGGTGTTTAGGTCAATTTGTGTGTACTCCAATTATTTTCCTAAAACCTTGAAATTATCGATTAGGTACGAGCTCTAGTGGTCACCCTTATTAAAGGTCGTGAGGACTCAAACTCAGGAGACCATATAAACTTAGATCATTTTTTGTTCTTTTATCATCAGATCACCCACTGATAGCTATTTTAGTCCCACTTAACCTAATTTACCCACATCCTCCACTTTTTATTTTATTTTTTTCTAGTTCGACATGTTTTGCCTTAATGTTTTATTTTTAACCTTTAGTTCTTATATAAACTTTAACTCTAAATCTTCACAATCATTAAAACCTTTTATTTTATTTCAAATATTTGTTTGTTTGGTGAAAATATATTATTAAAAGTAAGTAGAATGTGGTCACACAACATGATAGGTTTGAAAAAACAATGAAGTTTTAAATTTGAAATTAGGGGACAGGTGTAAACGAAATATTTTTAGTATTAAATGGGTTTAAATAAGTTAGACGGGGGCTAAAAAAGTACTTGTCAACTTATTGTAGTTAACCATTAAAAAAGAGCATTATTTCATTGATGTGTCTATAAAATCACTCTTTGTTTTCAATATAAAAGAAATTCCATTGATCTATCTTTAATTATCAGAAGGCCCCTTTGATTTCAAAAATAGTTATAAATATCTTTTGAAGTCGTAAAAATCATTATTAACCTCCTCTTAAATTCATTAGTAACCTCATTAGTCGCTTGTGGGAACTAAGACTAGACTAATTTCCTGGGACTAAACTCTGATGTCAATATGGTATTGGATTGGTCAAAAATATATTATATCCAAAAATTAATTGATAAATTTTAAAACTAATTTAATATTTGTTTTAAAATTATTTAATTATTTAAAAAATAGGTAAATCAAATTTGTATATAAGATAATTAGTTATAATTATATATAGGGGTAATATCAATTTGCAGCCAGGTTTTTTTTAGAAAGTAATTAGGAATTGAAATAAGTTTAAAAACACACAAAAAAATGATAAAATTGTTTAAAGAATTTATATTTAACTTTTAAGAAGGGTAAAAATGTAATTATTAATTTCCAAATAATTCTTAAATTTTAATATATTTAAAATTATATAATTAAATTTACCTAAAAATAATTAAAAAAATAAAACATCCTTAAAAAAAAAGAAAAAGAAATGTAAACCACCAACGAAGCCAAGGCTACTACTGGCTATTCTTTGCCCCAGCCTAACCTGGCTTGGCTAGATAGATCTTGTGCCAGACTCACTGTTTTAAAACCCGGACCAGGCCGGTCGATCCAACCGGTTCGATCAGGACCCGGTCCTATGTTTGGTCCGAGCCAATATAAAACCTAGTTATAATAAAAAAACTGTGTTAACCTGCCATTGAACCGGATGAACAGTGCCACCTGTCCGGTCCAACTGACCTACCAAGTAATCCGGTTCACTGTTTCAAATGAAAAAAAAACTAACTCTATGACTCCGTTTGGTTCATTTTTTTGCAGTTTTTTGAAAAAAGTTAAAAAAAGTTAAATTAGGCGGGTATTACGATGTAGGATTTGAAAATTAATAAAAATACCCTCTATGTTTGTTTATTTACTAAACACCTCTATAATAAAACTTTGAAAGTTAACAAAAATACCCCCAACCCACCCATTGAATAATCATAGCCGGCCACCACAACTGGATGGTGGTCGGAGTCGCCGTATCGGCGCATGACCGATTGGATCTTGCCTGTCGTGCGCCGATATGACCTTTGCTGGCCAGATCCACGGTGGATTTGGCCGGCAAAGGCCAGATTTACGGCTAGATTGACGAGTGAATGAGGTCAGATCTGGCCGTCAATGGCCAGATCTAGCCGTAGATTTGGCCATTGACAGCCAGATCTGGCCGTATTTGCTCATTAACGACGGCCAAAGATACGGCCGTCATTGATGGTTAACGACGACTATATGTTGGCCGTCGTTGACGTCTGGTTACGGCCAAAGATCTGGCTGTCAACGACCAGATCGTTGGCCTTTAGCCTTAGATCTGGCCTTTTCCAGCCAGATCCACCATGGATCTGGTCGAAAAAGTCTAGATTGGTGCACTACTGGCCAGATTCAGCCGGTAGTGCACCATTATATTAGATTCCAGCCAACTTTCGGTAGTGGTGGCCGGAATCTGGTATAATGTGGGTTTAGTGGTGTTTTTGCAATTTCGAAAAAAATATTTAGAGGTATTTAATTAAATTAACAAATTTAGGGGGTTTAAAAAAAGTTGAATAATATTGGATAATATTGTGAGTTTTTGGGCATTTTTTTGTTTAACTTTTTTGGGAATACTAATAATAGTATTCCTAAAAACCAACCAAACGGAGCCTATACTTTTTAAGTTTTTCTACGCAAAACACCAGAGGGAATCACACACAGCCACTCTGAGCACTCTCTGAAATCGCAACCCAATCTCAATTAACTCCACTCTCTTAAGTCTGAAATCTCAACCATTGTTCAATCTCAATTGATGACAACAACATCTCCCTTCCTCGTTAGAAATCGACGATGACATTAACTCCTCGCGGAAATTGAGACTCGACACCTCCCTTGCTCGACGACAACGACGCCTTCCTCCCTCTCTGGAAGTCGACGACAACAACACCTCCCTTGCTCGAAATCGACGACGACAATGCCTTTCTCCCTGCTTAAGCTTTTAAAGGTATTCCACTGTAAAAAATGCTTAGTGTGATTTGGAAACGACAACACCTCCCTTTTTTTGGATTTTGCATGTTTCGGCTGAGTTGAATTGTAACGCCCCACTTGAGGTATGTAGCTAATTTACATTGCATTGCTTGAATCTTTATTGTTTTGCTTTAATTGAGTTGTTATATTGTTAACATTGTTTGGTTGGTCATTGGTTGAATGGAATGTGAGTTGGTTGAGTGGTTGCCTGAAATTGTAAGACTTGGTGAATTTTGTGTTATAGACTTCGCCGGGGCGAAAAAGAAGCTTTGCCACGGCGATGAAGTCCTGCAACCTACGGTGTAGGTTCTGTTAAGTTTTCGCCGGGGCGAAGAAAGATTCTTCGCCGCGGCGAGGGCTTGACAAAATGGTATGAGTTTCTAGAGAATTCTTCCTTTGGGGCAAAATAACCATTCTATCCCTAATTAGCAGGAAAAGTGGGGAGTGAAATACAAGGAAATTACATGGAAAATAGTTTAAATGGGGGTGCATTGCAAAGAATTCAAAGGGCAAAAGTGAAATTCCTAAGAAAGTGTAAGGGTAAAATAGGAATGAATGAAGATAATTTGAGCTAAAAAGGGGTTAAGTTTAGCAAACCCTTCATTCTCTATTCTTCCATCGCCTCTTCCATTCTCCATTTCCTCTCAATTCTTCCTTCAAGCTTTAAGGATTTTTGAGGGTTTTAATTAGATTTGGTAGAGAATGATCTAAGGCATCCTAAGGTAAGAATCCTTGCTCTAGATGTGAAATTTACCTATAAAGGTGTGAGGTCTTAAGTGTTATTGTTTAAAGGTGTAGAGAAAAGACATCTACCAAAGGAAAAGAAAAGTGTTAGTGGAATCACACCATCACAAGGTAAGTAAATCCCAATCCAAGTTGATATTTGAGAAATCCTTTGAGTAGAGATTTATTTAGCATGATATATGTTATGTTATTGAAACTGTGTTGAGATGAGTAGTTATTTTGTGGTTGTTAAATCACTCATGAGAAGTGTGATGTGTGATGAGAATGTAGTTTGTGATGAAATTGGAAGTGTTAAGTTATGGGAGGGATTATAGCTTGGTGAGGGAGTTTTCTCCCATTTTGGATGGTTTAAGAGAGGGATAGACTTGTAAATAAAGTGGAGTATAGGTATGCACACTAGTTGTTTGATGAAATGCCTAAGAGAGTATGAGCATGAGTTGTGAACCTTAATTTTTGCAACATTAATATTGGCATTTCCTAAGTGCATTAATGAACCTGAACCATCTATATGCATTAATTGTGCATTTGAGAAGTAGTTTGAGAAAGAGTAGAGAAATTGTGACTAACCTAATCTAAGCATTAAGCTACACTATGAATACTAATTTGAGAAAGAGTAGAGAACTTTGTGACTAACCTACTTTAAACATTAAGCTACACTATGAATACTAGTTTGAGAAGAGTAGAGAAGTGTGAATGAAATACTCTAAGAGTAGAGAGAATGAGAAGAGCATAAGAACGGGTTGGTGCTTTGTGATCTCCACCCGATAGTTTGAAAACGGGTTGGTGCTTTGTGATTTCTTCCCGATAGTTATGAAAAAAAGGTTGGTGCTTATGATCTTCACCCGATCACGAAGAGTGGGTTAGTGCTGTGTGAACTCCGCCCGGCTGTGCCTCCAATAAGATGAGACCGTGACATATAACAGAAGTGAAGAGGCTGTGAAAAAGAGAAAATAAATGAGATGAGAAAGAGTGTAAGGAAAGAATTAAGAAAAAGAAGTATGGGGACAGTCGTAGAGGTATTTACTTACTGAGCATTATTTTGTGCTCACCCCGTTGTTTTTTGTGGTTGCAAGATATTAGGTGAGAACTGTGGGACGGCATCGACAAGCGAGGAGAAATAGCTACATTGTCCACTGTTAATATCATTTTGTAAATGATAGTTTATTTTGTATAAAAAAATGCTTATATGTAATAAAAAAAAAAATTTGGGCCCATTTACTTTTGCTAATATTCATGTCTTCTACTTACTATGTTTCTATGAGTACCCTAGTATAAAGCCGTCATTACATGAATTTTGTTATCTCAAAAATGCTAGGAAGTTTGTATTTGTCTTTGTTTTGAGAAGGGAGATAAGAGTCCGTTAATTAAAAATGGAAAGCTTGCTTGTTGGGTGAAATTTTTGGCGTTGGTCTGGACTCTGATGTGGTTGTCATTAATTCTGCTTGGGGGTGAATTTGTGTTGGGTGGAATTGGAAACAATGAGTGAGAGACAAATGTTTGGCTCGTTCATAATTCTGAAGTTGACTCCCTTTTGGCAAAATTGTTATAATAAAGAAAATTTTTTTTATTATATGTATTTGTATTTTATATGTTATGGACTCCATGAATTGTGGATATTGAAGGATAAGGACTTGGGTTTTGGATTTAATTAAATTGATGTTTGGGTTCAATCATTAAATTGGGGTTCAATGGAAGTAATTGGGTCAATGAAACATAAGAATAATTATTTAAACATATATATGAAGGATATTGACAGATATGATGATGTACCGATCCAACTGATTGGACTGGTGACTCATGACCCGAGCAGTAGAACGAGTTGTCTTCTGATCCTAATTTTAAAACTATGATCGGCTAACGAGAGACCAAAGTGTTGGCGTCGCCAGTGGCTACTCGTGGCCATCTTTTTTTTAATTTTTTATTTAGTATTTTTAATAGTTAATTTTAAAATTATTTACAATATATTTTTGGTTTTTTAATTTTTTTAGTTTTTAATAGTGATCTGATTTTTAATTTTGGAAATATATATATTTAATTTTCATAATAATAAATTTGAATGTTTTCCTTCAACTATATGTTAAGGGGCATTTAGTCTTTTCTCATTTCAGTTAAATTTAACATAATTTTGCCCCTTTTTTTGTTTTAAAACGTTGTCTTTTATCTTTGAAACATTTTTTTATTCATTTTTTTTTTTTTTGTAATTTCCATGTATTCTTTCAAAAATCACTAAGGAGGATAAAATAAATGGAATCAAACAATAAAAAAGCTTTTATCCATAAGCTTCAATGGGTAACAAAAACATCGAATAATAAGGCGAGGAAATCCAAATAATTTACATAGTGGAATAGAAGAAATCAATTAATGGGCCAACAGCCAACTGCACAGAAGACCTTTACTAAATGAACCGTGAAATTCATTGAATGGTATGGGTCATCCTCATTCATTTTCATAAACTACCACAGCATGCATAAAATAAAAGCCAATTAGCAGAGCAGTAATGGCGGGGGCAGAGTGAGAATTTTTGTGTGGAAACATGACTCTGTCCAATCGGTGAATCAGTAAATTAAAAAACAAATACAGAGAGATATTGTCGACAATTTTATTAACTATAGACTTGGTCATTAATTTTGTGAAAACTTTTTATGGCAACTTATATGAGTCATTTATAAGGTGTGTTTTATTACAACCAAAGCACATAAATTGGTGGCGGTTGGTTCCGAAACCTGTCTTTCCTTAAGCTGGTAATTGAAATAAACCATCAAGAATGAGTCTTGGTTCGGTTAACTCACACATCATGGAAAAAATGCTTGTCCTCACATAGGCAAACGTGAGCAATGGGGAAAATTGCGTCCGATTCACATCTGTTATATAATCGGTTTATTGATTATTATTATTTTTGAAACCGGGTGTCGGGCTAGCTTTCGGTTTATTGTTTTTTTTTTTTTATATTTGAATACTCTACAAATCCAAAGATTATGTAAACACAATATATTGTAATAAATGATCAAATATTTGAACCTAGAAACTTACAAGAGGAGTAAACCTTTGACTGTCATTTTGTATTTATTGGGTGGAAAAATAAGAAAAATGGTTGAATATGAAGCATTCAATAATTATTGGCATGACATATTAAATGAAAGGATGCTAATCTCTCTCTCTTTTATATGTTGATAGTATAATTGTAGTTGCAATGTTTAATTAATTTGACTATAGATAGATTTTTTTTTGGTTTATTATTGACCTATTACTATTCTCACTTCCTCAGTCTATTCCTACCCGTTTTAACTCAAATAATCAAGTAAATTATTTCCTTATCGACATTAAAATAAACAAATAATTTACTAATAATTGATGGAATACGGACCACCATTAATTCTTTTTAAAATTGGAAATTACAATGCTATTTAAAATAGAACAACTACAATGCTTTATTCTCTCAATATTGGAAATACACTTGAAAATTCAAGCACTACATATATCTATTAATATCAATCCATCATTTATATGCTTTAATTCACTAATTAATATAACTTAAAATTATATCAAACATTTCCTTTTTTGTAAATTATCCGACATATGATCTTGGCAAAATAATAGCTTTGAGAGGATGCTTCATGACAACAGTGAAAGCATAAGTCTCTGTCGGGTCGGGTGGAGCCCCGGGAACCGGCAACCACTTGAAAGCATGCACCATTCTAGCCAGCAACAAATTAATATGTAACATTCCCAGGCTCCACGCTGGACAAATCCTCCTCCCAGCCCCAAACGGAACCATCTTCACTCCACGTGTCCCAGTCACATCCACACCAACCCCATCCCCGTCCACGAACCTCTCGGGTCGGAACTCTCTCGCATCCGACCACAGATCCGGATCCTCAGTCACCCAGGCTGTGTAAAACTCCACATAAGCTCCTGCTGGAATAGCATACCCGCCCAGCTCAGTGTCCTTTATCGCCGCATGTGATAACAAAAAGTGCCCCGGCGGGTGTCGCCGAAGTGTTTCTTTAACTACGGCATCAAGATAAACCATTTTCTCTACATCTTCTTCTTCAACCAGCCTATCTTTCCCAACACAATCAACGATTTCCTTATATAACTTTTCTTGAATCTCTTGGTTTAACACCAAGTGAAGCAACGCCCATTCAACGGTTGTTGCACTCGTATCAGTGCCCGCGCTTATCACTTCTGAGCATAATGTTACGATCTCTTCGTCGCCTAACTGGCCTCGACCATTCGGTTCCAAACCGAACAACGAATCCACATACGCTGCCCCAACTGGACTCACCATCTCCGAATTAGGGTTCTCCCCTTTTTGGACAAAATCTTTTCTGTTCCTTATAAGCGGAACCAAGCAATCCAGTTGTCTTTTCCTGAGTTGTTTTGCTTCCTTCATTTGGCGGTGAAATAACGGAGTGAGAATAGGCAAGAAATCCGGGAGTTGAGGTGATGTTATGAGCATTACGTCCTTTAGTATGCTTTCAATATGCTTGATCCTTTCTTCAGAGATCTTTGCACCAAAGCACAAACAAATCAATATACTGCAAATGGTGAGCCTGCAGTTACTCATTACCTCAATGAAGCCATTCTCTGAGGCCTCATTCTTGATCCTTTTCATGTGGTATTCCATTGCCCATTTTCTTATCCAGCTGCATTGTTTGACCCTGGTTGGGGTTATCAACTCTGTGACGAAGTTTCTCCTGAGAGTCCTCCAGAGAGACCCGTATTCGGCCGAGTTTATGGCGCATTTCCCGACGCTGAAGACTAGTCTGATCGGAGAATCGGGTGGGCGGGAGGCAAATGCAGGTCCCCTTTGGACAAGAGCTTCATGGATAAGCTGAGAGCTTGTGACAATAACCATAGTACGTTGACCCATTTGCATGGTGAAAATTGGACCATATTTTTTACGTAACTCACGTATTATAAAGATGAAATGGCGGCGTTGGAGGATGACCTGGATCAAGTTTCCGACGAGAGGCCAACCGGGAGGACCTGGTGGCAGCTGGTTCTTGGAGCCACGACGGATTTTAGACAAGTGTCGCCACCACAAACAGAGAAAGAAAAGGGCTGAAAAGATGATAAGGAGGTCTGTTAACTCCATTTTAAGTTGTGGAGAAGAGAAATGAAGGTCAAAAGAAAACAATTAAGTGCACTGGAGGCTGTGACGATTGTTATAGATGGTGAAGGAGGGTGAGTGAATGAGTTTGGTCCAACAACTTATTACTGTATTTATTTTTATTTCAGAGACATTTACTATACGTACGGCGAAATATTAATTGGTTATGTAACTAGACATGGCGGGTAGATATGCTAATTCAATGTTTTTTAAAATAAATCGTGAATAGATTTATTCTAATTAGATTAAAATATAATCATTGTCCAATTATATAAATTTTAAAGTAAATATAAATTTTATATAAATACAAAATTATGTTAAGATGAAATTAATAATTGTATCGGTATAATTATTAATATCAATTATAGGTAAATGTTATTAAATCATTCATCAATTTGAAAAGATCACATGAATATTATATGGTTTAATTATATTTTCAGGATCATCACCTTGTACAATTAATATTATTTTTGCAGATATGTCTTTGATATTCGATATCAGTATTTTGTAGTGAATCATGTATGATATTTAAGATCACCTGAATATTATCAAGATCAACTATTTAAACTTAAAATTTATACTAACATTCCGCAATTTTTGTAACTTATATTCATTTTCAAGTTGCGTTACGCGGGCATGTTTATTATATTTTTTTTACATTATTATTGGTTTTTTTGTGTGTTTAAATATATATTTTTTATATTGAAATTCATTTTATATTAAATTGATAATTAAAAAATCAATAAATAAAATATCCACAAATTGAACTCAAACTCTATATCATCATGGTTCTTCTCAAATATGTCACTATTTGAAATTCGCAATCAAAGTTTAAAACTTTGTCAAGAAAAGCAAAAAAAATTGTAGGATAACCCAATGCGTATTATTGTAAGTCTATAAATCAATCAGAGAAAGAGAAACTTTATTGAAAAATGTAAACTTTTAAGTAAGAGACTTGCAGAGCCAAAGGAAAGAACTGATTTTAATTGTTGAGAAGAGAAAATGAATTATTTTTTTTATTATTATTATTTTAGAAATTAAAAAAAAAAATTAAGAATATTGAGAAGAGAACTCACATAGAAAGCAATAACAGCTCCAGCAGTATAATATGAAAGTAACTTAATTGAAGCATTGAAGAAGCTATGAAGATAAAGGTCCTGTGATACAAATCTATTTGCTGCAATTAAAATTGACCACCACCTATAACAAAAAAAACATTTGATGATAGCATCCTAAAGAAAGATGATAATTGTAAAACCCACAAATCAAACAACAAAATCAATCCAAAAATCAACAAAAAGAGATAGAACAAATACAAGTAAAACTACATATCAATATTTATTTTTCTTTATTATCGCTAAAGTTGAATTTGTTATATGTGTGTGATGATAAAATGAATGGTTCAGTAGCAGATCTATAGTTAATCTAATTTATCGTATAATATATCAAATTAAAACCATATCTTTCTAGTTTCCAAAGATTTAAATTGCTCGTCAATTGAATTTTTATTGAGTAAGTTATGGCTAATTTACTACTGACTGTTCAGTGGATATCGAGATATAGGGAAAACTGAAATGTGTATGATAAAAAAAGGAATGGTTTGATAGTAGGGCTACAGTTTTCTAAATTAAGCATATAATATATCAAATTAATGCTCTGTCTGTCTAGTTTCTAAATATTCAAACCTCTCATTAATTAGATTTTTATTGAGCAAGTTATGGTCAATTTAATACTGACTGTTCAGTGGAAACCGAAATATGCGTGATGATAAAATGAATGGTTTACTAAAGCTATATGGTTCAGTATCAAACATCAGTAGATATTAAATGAAATTAGTTATATTTAGCAACAACCCCTTTTCATGATATATGTATGTAATATAAAAAGATATCAACAAAAAGAGTTAGAACAATTACAATTAAAACTACATATCAATATTTGTTTTCCTTTAAGGATAATAATAATGGTTCAGCATATTATAAATGGTTTACTCAATTAAGCTACATGGTTTGGCAACAAACATTAGCTGATATTTGTGATACAAATAAAATTTGTTATATCTAGCAACAACCTGTTTTTGATATATGTAACATAAAAAATATCAACAAAAAGAGATAGAACAAATACAATTAAAACTACATATCAATATTTGTTTTCCTTTGTCATCACTAAAATTGAATTGTTTTTATGTGTGTGATGATAAAATGAATGGTTTGGCCGCAGGTCTATAGTTATTCAAATTCATCATATAATATATATTAAAGTCTATCTTTCTAGTTTCCAAAGATTCAAACCGCTAATCAATTGGATTTTTATTAAGTAAGTTATGACCAATTTACTATTGATTGTTTAGTGGAAATTGAAAAACAGGGAAAACCGAAATGTGTGTGATGATAAAAGGAATGATTCGAAAGAGGGGCTACATTTATCAAAATTAAGCGTATAATATATTAAATTAAAGACCTATCTATATAGTTTCTAAATATTCAAACCTCTCATCAATTAGAGTTGTACTGAGCAAGTTATGATCAATTTATTATTGACTGTTTAGTGGAAACTGAAATGTGTGATGATAAAAGGAATGGTTTGGCAGTGGAGCTACACTTATCCAAATTAAGTGTATAATATAATAAATTAAAGACCTGTATATCTAGTTTCTAAAGATTTAAACCTCTCATCAATTGGAGTTTTATTGAGCAAGTTATGATCAATTTACTATTGTCTGTTCAGTGGAAGTTGAAATGTGTGTGATGATGAAAAGAAAAATTTGGCAGTAGAGCTACAACTATCCAAATTAAGTGTATAATATATCAAATTAAAGCACTGTCTATCTAGTTTCTAAAAAAATCAATTCTCTCATCAATTGGATTTTTATTGAGAAAGTTATGATCAATTTACTACTGATTATTCAGTGGAAACTGAAATGTGTCTGTTAAATAAATGAAATAAGTTATATTCAGCAACAACCTCTTTTCATGATATATGTATGTAACATAAAAAGATATTAACAGAAAGAGATAGAACAATTACAATTAAAACTACATATCAATATTTGTTTTCCTTTTGGGATAATAATAATGGTTCGGCATATTATAAATGGTTTACTAAAGCTATATGTGTAATATCCCACTTGAGGTACGTATTTAAGAGTTGTTGTATTAGTTAAAAGTTTATTGTTTCAACTTAAATTGAGTTTGTATGTTGAGTTGGTTGAATTGTTGCCTTGAAAATTGGTTGAGTTTTGGTGAAGTTGGAAATCCAATCTTCGCCGGGGCGAAGAAGAAGCTTCGCCGTGGTGAGGAGGAGAAGTTGCATTACGGGTAGGTTNAATAATCGAAAAGGATTTGTTTTTGAAGAAACCTGTTTTTGCCGAACTTCGCTTCTGATCTCTCTCTGAGCCTTTATTTCGTTACCGAAGTGACGAAGTGACGAATATTAATCGAAGAAGACTGATGAGGCGATGACTGATGAGAGACTGATGACGAAGTGACGATGCGGCCGCGATCTGAGACTGAGAGTCGAGAGATCAGAGATGAGATGGATTCGTGATGACTGTGACTCCGTGAGAGGGAGGCGTCAGGCGTGAGAGGGAGGCGTCAGGCGTAAGAGGGAGGCGTCAGGCGTGAACTGTGAAGTCTCAAGTCTGTGATAAAAAATAAAAGACTTTTAGTTTTAGGGATTCATTCAGTTCAAAACAGAATAGAAGGCTTATACGGGTGCCCGCGGGTGCTCACGGGTTCACCCGTATGACCCGTAATTTATTGGACCGGGTACGGGTACGGGTCAAACAAAAATGGGTTTAATTTATTGAACCCATACCCTATATTTTTTACCCAGGTACGAACCGACCCGCGGGTCCATACCCGTTTTGCCAGGTCTAGGTGGAATTGGAAAGAATGAGTGAGAGACAAATGTTTGGCTTGTTCATTAATTCTGAAGTTGACTCCCTTTGTTGGCAAAATTGTTATAATAAAGATAATTCTTTTATTTATATATTGTATTTGTATTTTATATGTTTATGGACTCCATGAATTGATGGATATTGAAGGATAAGGACTTGGGTTTTGGATTTAATTAAATTGATGTTTGGGTTCAATCATTAAATTGGGGTTCAATGGAAGTAATTGGGTCAATATAAACATAACAATAATTATTTAAACATATAATATTAAAGGATATTGATGGATATGATAATGTCACCATCCAACCGATTGACTGGTTGACTCATGACCCGAGCAGTAGAACAAGTTATCCTCCGATCCTGGTTTTAAAACAATGGTCAGGCTAACGAGAGACCAAAGTGTTGGCGTCGCCAGTGGCTACTCATTGGCCATCCTTTTTTTTTTTTTTTATTTAGTATCTTTTTATATTTAGTATTTTTAATTAATTAATTTTAAAATTATTTAACAATATATTTTTGGTTTTTTAATTTTTTTAGTTTTTAATAGTGATCTGATTTTTAATTTTGGAAATATATATATTTTTAATTTTCATAATAATATAAATTTTGAATGTTTTTCCTTTAACTATATGTTAAGGGGCATTTATGTCTTTTTATCATTCTCAGTTAAATTTAACATAATTTTGTCCCTTTTTTGTTTTAAAACGTTGTCCTTTTTATCTTTTGAAACAATTTTTATCAATTTATTTATTTGTAATTTCCAATGTTATTCTTTACAAAAATCAGTAAAGAGGATAAAATATAATGGAACTAAACTCATTATAAACCTTTGTAATTATTATTCCAAGAATCCTAACTTTCATTTTTATATAATAATCCTTTGTATTCTTTATTCAAAATTTCGTTGAAATCTTGCTTTCATGAGAAATAAAATCAATTACTCTTAAAAAAGCTTTCATCCATAAGCTTCAATGGCTAACAAAAACATCAAATAATAAGGCAAGGAAATCCAAATAATTTACATAGTGAATAGAAGAGATCAATTAATGGGCCAACAACCAACTGCACAAGAAGACCTTTTACTGGAAATTCATTGAATGGTATGGGTCATCCTCATTCATTTTCATAAACTACCACAGCATGCATAAAATAAAAGCCAATTAGCAGAGCAGTAATGGCAGGGGCAGAATGAGTATTTTTGTGTGGAAACTATGACTCTGTCCCAATCGGTGAATCAGTAAATTAAACAACAATTACAGAGAGAGATTATTGTCGACAATTTTTTATTAACTATAGACTTGGTCATTAATTTTGTCAAAACTTTTTATGGCAACTTTATTATTGAGTCATTTATAAGGTGTGTTTTTATTACAACCAAAGCACATAGTATTGGTGGCGGTTGGTTCCGAAATAAGTGACCTACCTGTCTCTCCCTTAAGCTGGTAATTGAAATAAACCATCAAGAATGAGTCTTGGTTCGGTTAAACTCACACATTACTGGAAAATATGCTTGTCCTCACATAGCCATAACGTGAGCAAAGGGGAAAATTGCATCGGATTCTACATCCGTTTATATAAATCGGTTTATTGATTATTATTTTTTTTGAAACCGGGTGTTCGGGCTAGCTTTCAGTTTATTGATTATTATTATTTTTTATAATTATAGTGGGTCTATTGAACACTCTACAAGTTTAAAGGACTATATAAACTATAATATTATTGTAGTAGATGGCCACAATGTTTGAACTTAAAACTCAAAGGGAAAAAGTAAAGACATGTCATTTTGCATTTTATTGGTGGAAAAATAAGAAAAATGGTTGAATATGAAGCATTCAATAATTATTGGCATGACATATTAAATGAAAGGATGCTAATCTCTCTCTTTTATATGTTGATAGTATAATTGTAGTTGCAATGTTTAATTAATTAGACTATAGATAGATTTTTTTTTGGTTTGTTATTGACCTATTACTATTCTCACTTCCTCACTCTACTCCTACCAGTTTTAACTCAAACAATCAAGTAAATCATTTCCTTATCGACATTAAAATAAACAAATAATCTACTAATAATTGATGGAATACGTACCACCATTAATTCTTTTTAAAAGTGGAAATTACAATGCTATTTAAAATAGAAAAACTACAATGCTTTATTCCCTCAATATTGGAAATACACTTGAAAATTCAAGCACTATATATATCTATTAATATCAATCCATCATTTATATGCTTTAATTCACTAATTAATATAACTTAAAATTATATCAAACATTTCCTTTTTGGTAAATTATCCGACATATGATCTTGGCAAAATAATAGCTTTGAGAGGATGCTTCATGACAACAGTGAAAGCATAAGTCTCTGTCGGGTCGGGTGGAGCCCCGGGAACCGGCAACCACTTGAAAGCATGCACCATTCTAGCCAGCAACAAATTAATATGTAACATTCCCAGGCTCCACGCTGGACAAATCCTCCTCCCAGCCCCAAACGGAACCATCTTCACTCCACGTGTCCCAGTCACATCCACACCAACCCCATCCCCGTCCACGAACCTCTCGGGTCGGAACTCTCTCGCATCCGACCACAGATCCGGATCCTCAGTCACCCAGGCTGTGTAAAACTCCACATAAGCTCCTGCTGGAATAGCATACCCGCCCAGCTCAGTGTCCTTTATCGCCGCATGTGATAACAAAAAGTGCCCCGGCGGGTGTCGCCGAAGTGTTTCTTTAACTACGGCATCAAGATAAACCATTTTCTCTACATCTTCTTCTTCAACCAGCCTATCTTTCCCAACACAATCAACGATTTCCTTATATAACTTTTCTTGAATCTCTTGGTTTAACACCAAGTGAAGCAACGCCCATTCAACGGTTGTTGCACTCGTATCAGTGCCCGCGCTTATCACTTCTGAGCATAATGTTACGATCTCTTCGTCGCCTAACTGGCCTCGACCATTCGGTTCCAAACCGAACAACGAATCCACATACGCTGCCCCAACTGGACTCACCATCTCCGAATTAGGGTTCTCCCCTTTTTGGACAAAATCTTTTCTGTTCCTTATAAGCGGAACCAAGCAATCCAGTTGTCTTTTCCTGAGTTGTTTTGCTTCCTTCATTTGGCGGTGAAATAACGGAGTGAGAATAGGCAAGAAATCCGGGAGTTGAGGTGATGTTATGAGCATTACGTCCTTTAGTATGCTTTCAATATGCTTGATCCTTTCTTCAGAGATCTTTGCACCAAAGCACAAACAAATCAATATACTGCAAATGGTGAGCCTGCAGTTACTCATTACCTCAATGAAGCCATTCTCTGAGGCCTCATTCTTGATCCTTTTCATGTGGTATTCCATTGCCCATTTTCTTATCCAGCTGCATTGTTTGACCCTGGTTGGGGTTATCAACTCTGTGACGAAGTTTCTCCTGAGAGTCCTCCAGAGAGACCCGTATTCGGCCGAGTTTATGGCGCATTTCCCGACGCTGAAGACTAGTCTGATCGGAGAATCGGGTGGGCGGGAGGCAAATGCAGGTCCCCTTTGGACAAGAGCTTCATGGATAAGCTGAGAGCTTGTGACAATAACCATAGTACGTTGACCCATTTGCATGGTGAAAATTGGACCATATTTTTTACGTAAATCACGTATTATAAAGATGAAATGGCGGCGTTGGAGGATGACCTGGATCAAGTTTCCGACGAGAGGCCAACCGGGAGGACCTGGTGGCAGCTGGTTCTTGGAGCCACGACGGATTTTAGACAAGTGTCGCCACCACAAACAGAGAAAGAAAAGGGCTGAAAAGATGATAAGGAGGTCTGTTAACTCCATTTTAAGTTGTGGAGAAGAGAAATGTAGGTCAAAAGAAAACAATTAAGTGCACTGGAGGCTGTGACGATTGAGATTTTTTTTATAGATGGCGAAGGAGGGTGAGTGAATGAGTTTGGTCCAACAACTTATTACTGTATTTATTTTATTTCAGAGACATTTACTATACGTACGGCGAAATATTAATTGGTTATGTAACTAGACATGGCGGGTAGATATGTTTGTTCAATGTTTTTAAAATAAATTGGGAACAGATTTATTCTAATAAAATAAATAAATTAGATTAAAATATAATAATTGTCAAATTATATAAATTTTAAAATAAATATAAATTTTATATAGATACAAAATTATGTTAAGATAAAATTAATAATTATATATGTATAATTATTAATATCAATTAAAGGTAAATGTCATTAAATCATTCATCCAATTTGAGAAAATTACCTGAATATTATATAGTCTAATTATATTTGCAGGATCATCACCTTATACAATTGATATTATTTTTACAGACATGCCTTTGATATTCGATATCAGTATTTTGTACTGAATCGTGTATGATATTTAAGATCACATGAATATTATTAACATCAACTATTTAAACTTAAAATTTATACTAACATTCCGCAATTTTTATAACTTATATCCATTTTCAAGTTGCGTTACGCGGGTATGTTTATTATATTTTTTTTACATTATTATTGGTTTTTTTTTTTTTTGTGTTTTAAATATATATTTTCTATATTGAAGTTCATTTTATATTGAATTGATAATTAAAAAATCAATAAATAAAATATCCACAAATTGAACTTAAAGTCTATATCATCATAGTTCTTCTCAAATATGTCACCATTTGAAATCCGCAACCAAAGTTTAAAACTTTGTCAAGAAAAGCAAAAAAAATTGTAGGATAACCCAATGGGTATCATTGATAAGTCTATAAATCAATCAGAGAAAGAGAAACATTGTTGAAAAATGTGAACTTTTAAGCAGGAGACTTGCAGAGCTAAAGGAAAGAAATGATTTTGATTGTTGAGAAGAGAAAATGAATTATTTTTATTATTATTATTTTAGAAATTAAAAAAATTTTAAGAATATTGAAAAAAGAACTCATATAGAAAGCAACAACAACTCCAACAGTATAATCTAAAAGTAACTTAATTGAAGCATTGAAGAAGCCATGAAGATAAATGTCCTATGATACAAATCTATTTGTTGCAATTAGAATTGACTACCACCTATAACAAAAAAAACATTTGATGATAACATCCTAAAGAAAGACGATAATTGTAAAACCCACAAATCAAACAACAAAATCAATCCAAAAATCAACAAAAAGAGAGAAAAAAATACAATTAAAACTACATATCAATATTTGTTTTCCTTTGTCATCACTAAAGTTGAATTTGTTATATGTGTGTGATGATAAAATGAAAGGTTCGATAGTAGGTCTATAGTTATCCTAATTCATGGTATAATATATCAAATTAAAGCCCTATCTTTCTAGTTTCCAAAGATTCAAACCGCTAGTCAATTGGATTTTTATTGAGTAAGTTATGACTAATTTACTACTGACTGTTTAGTAGAAATCGAGATATAGTGGAAACTGAAATGTATATGATAATAAAGGAGTGGTTCGATAGTAGGGCTACAATTTTCCAAATTAAGGCCTTGTTTGTCTAGTTTCTAAATATTCAAACCTCTCATTAATTGGATTTTTATTGAGCAAGTTATGGTCAATTTACTACTGACTATTCAGTGGAAACCGAAATATGCGTGATGATAAAATGAATGGTTTACCAAAGTTATATGATTCAGCATCAAACATCAGTAGATATTTGTTAAATAAATAAAACTAGCTATATTCAGCAACAACCTCTTTTCATGATATATGTATGTAACATAAAAAGATATAGAACAATTATAATTAAAACTATATATCAATATTTGTTTTCCTTTAAGGATAATAATAATGGTTCAACATATTATAAATGGTTTACTCAATTAAGCTAGATGGTTTGGCAACAAACATTAGATGATATTTGTGATACAAATAAAATTTGTTATATCTAGCAACAACCTGTTTTTGATATATGTAACATAAAAAATATCAACAAAAAGAGATAGAACAAATACAATTAAAACTACATATCAATATTTGTTTTCCTTTGTCATCACTAAAATTGAATTGATTTTATGTATGTGATGATAAAATGAATGGTTTGACCGCAGGTCTATAGTTATTCAAATTCATCACATAATAGAGCAAATTAAAGCTCTATCTTTCTAGTTTACAAAGATTCAAACCGCTCATCAATTGGATTTTTATTGAGTAAGTTATGACCAATTTACTATTGATTGTTCAGTGGAAATTGAAAAATAAGGAAAACCGAAATGTGTGTGATGATAAAAGGAATGGTTCGAAAGAGAGGCTACATTTATCAAAATTAAGCGTATAATATATTAAATTAAAGACCTATCTATATAGTTTCTAAATATTCAAACCTCTCATCAATTGAAGTTTTATTAAGCAAGTTATGATCAATTTACTGTTAACTGTTTAGTGGAAACTAAAATGTGTGATGATAAAAGGAATAGTTTGGTAGTAGGGCTACAGTTATCCAAATTAAATGTATAATATAATAAATTAAAGACTTGTATATCTAGTTTCTAAAGATTTAAACCTCACATCAATTGGAGTTATATTGAGCAAGTTATGGTCAATTTACTATTGATTGTTCAGTGGAAGTTGAAATGTTTGTGATGATGAAAAGAAAGATTTGGCAGTAGAGCTACAACTATCCAAATTAAGCGTATAATATATCAAATTAAAGCACTGTTTGTCTAGTTTCTAAAAATTCAATTCTCTCATCAATTAGATTTTTATTGAGTAAGTCATGGTCAATTTACTACTGATTATTCAGTGGAAACCGAAATGCGTGTGTTAAATAAATGAAATTAGTTATATTCAGCAACAACCTCTTTTCATGATATATGTATGTAACGTAAAAAGATATCAACAGAAAGAGATAGAACAATTACAATTAAAACTACGTATCAATATTTGTTTTCCTTTTAGGATAATATTCGGCATATTATAAATGGTTTACCAAAGCTACATGGTTCGGCAACAAACATCAGATGATATTTGTGATACAAATAAAATTTGTTATATCTAGCAACAACCTGTTTTCGATATATGTAACATAAAAAATATCAACAAAAAGAGATAGAACAAATACAATTAAAACAACATATCAATATTTGTTTTCCTTTGTCATCACTAAAATTGAATTGGTTTTATGTGTGTGATGATAAAATGAATGGTTTGGCCACATGTCTATATTTATTCAAATTCATCATATATTAAATTAAAGCTCTATCTTTCTAGTTTTCAAATATTCAAACCGCTCATCAATTGAATTTTTATTGAGTAAGTTATGGCTAATTTACTATTGATTGTTTAGTGGAAATCGAGAAACAAGGAAACCAAAATGAATGTGATGATAAAATGAATGGTTCGGCAGTGGGGCTACAGTTATCCAAATTAAGTGTATAATATATCAAATTAAAGCATTGTCTGTCTAGTTTCTAAAGATTCAATCCTTCGATTAGTTGGATTTTTATTGAACAAGTTATGGTCAATTTACTACTGATTGTTTAGTGGAAACCGAAATACGTGTGATAATAAAATGAATGGTTTATTTGACCAAAATTTAAGGGATTATTATATTAGGATTGATAAGAAATATTTCAAATAACACCTATAAATTAGAAAACAAAATCAACCAAAATTAATTCATTTAACATATATACTCGCACATCAGCAGGACATAAACAATTAATCATTCATATAACAAATTAAAATACATGAATTTTTTTATAGAAAACATATTCAACACAAATGAACCGTTTCTACTAATATAAATATGACACATACTCACAGTTCGGCTGACAATAGGATCATCCTCGATTTGATCTTAGTAAAGTACATGAACATTTTCTTGAAAACAAACATAACAAAATTTAATTGATCTTTATGTTAAGATTGTTAAGGAACAATTATTCATTCGTATAACAACTATTACCTGAAAACGAAATCAACAAATGTTAATTAATCTTTATATTAAAATTGTTAAGGAATACACTTACCGTTCAGCACGACTAACACAATTAATCATTCAAATAGTTTGACTGATAAAAAACAATCTTTCAATCAAATAATAACCGTTAAAATAGTTAGGAGATATACTTACAATTTCGTATTAAAATAGTTAGAAGATATACTTACAGTTCAGAAGAATGAATCAAAATAACAATTCACTTGACAATGTCAATCAGACATCCTTCCTTTATTCCACGCCAATTCATGAATCTTTGACTTATAAATAACAACAAAAACATAAATAAATAAAACATCATCGATTAACAAAATCATGAAGAACATACGTATTATTGACATAAACAAACATGACCTATAAATAATTAACAAAAGATTAAACATATTATTGACACCAACTAACATATTGTGATAATACACAATTAAACATACGCCCTTTTTACAACCCTTTATTTAGACCTTTCGAATGCCAACACAATTAAATATGAAGAAATGTTTGCAATGTCAATACATTGCACCTATATAATTATTAATAAACAGGTATACTTTTATATCAATGTAATGCACCTATGTAATCCAATCTTTATGTTTATTTATTTAGACTTTGGAATACCAATGCTAACATTATTATTATTATTATTACATATCACTTTTTTTAAATTAATTAATAATCATATATGGAGCAATAAATGCCAACCCAACGTGTTAAAATAGAGCAATTTGATTGGCTTATTAATCCAATGTGTCAAAATGGAGCAATTCTAGAGCTTCCAAAATGTGCCATATGTTGATTAACCCATATATTAGTTTGTATATATGCATGCATCCAGTAAGATTTGTATATATATACTTGTTAAATTTTATTTGTGTTTGGTAGAGTATTTTTGAAAAAGTTGAGTTAGGTTGTTATTACGAGAATATGATTGGATTTTGAAAATGTGTTTGGTAAATTTTTGGAAAACATTTTCTAAAAATATATAGATTATTTTTTAATCCTCTACATTTGTTAATTTAGCTTAACACCCCCTATAATAAAACATTGAAAATTAACAAAAACATCCCCACCCACCCATTAATTGCTGGCAACTGGCCACCATCGCCAAAGGGTGGCCAGAAGTCGCATGGCACACAACCGGCTGGATCTAACTGGTCGTGCACCGATTTGACCTTTTTTGGCTAGATTTACCATGGATTTGGCCAGAAAAGGTCAGATCTTCGGCCAAAGATTTGGCTGTTGACGGCTAGATTTAGCCACATCTAATTGTCAACGATGACCATATCTTGGCCATTATTGATGGTCAACGACTAGATCTGGTAGTTAATGGCCAAATCTTTGGTCGTAGATCTGGCCTTTTTGGGCTATATCCATGGTGAATCTGGCCGAAAAAAGCTAGTTCGGTACACGACCGACTAGATCTAGCTAGTTGTACACCATTTCGGCGACTTCTGACCACTCTCCGATGGTAGTGGCCAGCTGCCGGCACTGAATGGGTGGGTGGGGTGTTTTTGTTAATTTTTAATGTTTTATTATAGGGGGTGTTTAATTAAATTAACAAACCTAGGGGGTTAAAAAAATCTAAATATTTTGAGTTGAGTAGAATATGATTGAATTTTGAAAATATTGAAACAAACATGTATTTTGGGTGTGATTGGATAGGATAGGATAGGAAATAGTAAAACGAAACACAGCCTACTTTCAACTGGAGAGAAAAAATTTATCCACTCTGAGAATTTGGTCAACTATGATCCAAGTCCTGCATTTTAAAATATTAGAATTTACCCTTCTTGATTTTAACAAACGTTTACCTTAATCAATTAATCAACTTTTCATATATATATATCAGTCAAGTTTAATTAGAAGAAGTGGATAGTACTAAATAATTATATATGTTGGTTGGATCTATTATGTTATTTTAATTGGTGACAAAATTTATTTGGGATGCAAAAGTGGTTTGCTTTGATGATGGATTGACCACATAACATGCATGATACAATGTTTTTGTTTAGTTTACCAACCAACCGAATTGTGTATCATTAATTGTACTGTCGTCTAGACTACATTGTGGCATTTGCTTTGATCCTTTTTATTCTTTCCATGTTTGTGCTTAATTTGGCATCAAATAGCGATGAGCCATAAGAACAATGTCTTTCAATACCTAGATGATAAACAGCTACGACATATATCTACACAATATCCTATATAAATTCTTTTTTGACTGATGAAATACCCGTTTGGGTATTTTTTCTATTTGACTATGATAAAATTAAAAAAAGAAAAAGAGAGAAAAGAAGTCTTAAATTGGTTAGTTGCGGTGTCAACTACTTTCTAACTTTTACAGAATGTAACCATACTCTTATGCAAGCTAGCTAATCGTTTATAAGCACATGAATCCTAGTATTACTGTCCACTTGAAAGGCCAGAGCATTAATGTGGCAGGGAATCTATCTTTGGCTAACATATTTAGTTGAAACGAGCAAGTTGGAACAAAGAAACGGAAAACTATCTATATATCTAGCTGGCTAATTACACATGACACAACCCGTCCCGAATTTCCTCGTCCCGTAGGATCCGGGCGCTCCCACAAGACTCGGATACCCGAGACGTGCCATGTAGGAAAACTGCGAAACCTGTTTAAAGACATACATCATCTTTCGTTTTACAAAAGAAAATAGTTAGGGAAACTTTTGGTATCAGGTTTTCCACTTATACTACACATTCCAAAATATGAAACAAAAGGAAATACATCATGGAAAACATGAGTTCTTGAAACGAAAGTCCAGATTTACAATGCGACATAAATATAAGACCCACATAAAAGATGTCAACGCGTGGCACAACCCTGAGCNAGGATAGGATAGGAAATAGTAAAACGAAACACAGCCTACTTTCAACTGGAGAGAAAAAATTTATCCACTCTGAGAATTTGGTCAACTATGATCCAAGTCCTGCATTTTAAAATATTAGAATTTACCCTTCTTGATTTTAACAAACGTTTACCTTAATCAATTAATCAACTTTTTATATATATATATCAGTCAAGTTTAATTAGAAGAAGTGGATAGTACCAGTCAAGTTTAATTAGAAGAAGTGGATAGTACTAAATAATTATATATGTTAGTTGGATCTATGATGTTATTTTAATTGGTGACAAAATTTATTTGGGATGAATAAGTAGTTTGCTTTGATGATGGGTTGACCAAATAACGAGCATGATACAATGTTTTTGTTTAGTTTACCAACCAACCGAACTGTGTATCATTAATTGTACTGTCGTCTAGACTACATTGTGGCATTTGCTTTGACCCTTTTTATTCTTTCCATGTTTGCGCTTAATTTGGCATCAAATAGCGATGACCCATAAGAAAAATGTCTTTCAATACCTAGATGATAAACAGCTACGACATATATCTACACAATATCCTATATAAATTCTTTTTTGACTGATGAAATACCCGTTTGGGTATTTTTTCTATTTGACTATGATAAAATTAAAAAAAGAAAAAGAGAGAAAAGAAGTCTTAAATTGGTTGGTTGTGGTGTCAACTACTTTCTAACTTTTACAGAATGCAACCATACTCTTATGCAAGCTAGCTAATCGTTTATAAGCACATGAATCCTAGGATTACTGTCCACTTGAAAGGCCAGAGCATTAATGTGGCAGGGAATCTATCTTTGGCTAACATATTTAGTTGAAACGAGCAAGTTGGAACAAAGAAAAGGAAAACTGCTGGCTAATTACAGTGCTTATCCGTCTACTTTCTCTTCATTATTCCTTTTTGGTTAGCAGGAAAAGTTAGGAGATGAACGAAAGAGATTCGTATTTTGCGATAGAGAAAGCTAATTTTTAACTTACCTATGAGCAAAAACCAGCTAGCTATCACTTTCCCCAGTGGCTATATTAATTCACTTACAATCGTTGTTGATCCATGATTATTATAACTTTAGCCAAGCTGCCTCATGATAATTTACATAAAGTCATAAAAAATTAACTAGTATCACACGTAGACCTGGCAAACGGGTGGGCCAAGCAGGTACAGGTTGGGTAATGATGGGTACGGGTCAAACGGGTTCCGAACCTGTAGGTAAAAAATGTGAACGAGTAAGGGAATACACCACCTATACCCGGTCAACCTTGTTGCGCAGTTAACTCTCTTTCGGGGAGTTATTTTTGTTGGTTGCTTTTATTTCAGTTTTTAAAGTTCTGTTGCTTTGATGTTTTGATTGGCTAACATTGTTGTTAATGTTGCCTTTGTTTGATTATTATTTGTACTTATCTCTTATTTTTGTTTACAGGTTTGTTTGGTTGATTGAGACAGGTTTGTATTGCTCACATTATCAATTTGTTTCTTTGTTCATAAGTATGATGAAAGAGGAGAATATGGAATATTTTTGTCAAATTTATGCTTTCTGTGTGCACAACAGTGGTGTGTGTACACAGATTGCCAAACTTATGTTTTTTGTTTGTTTCGTTTCGAGTGTGTGCACAATTGTTTTGTGCTTGTACACTCGCATAAGATATTATCAACTTAGCACAAGTTTCGTTTTTGTATAAAACAGCAAATATATTTATTTATCTTTTGAGTTGTCTTTTAGGACCACATACAAGTGTCAAAATATCATTTTGTGGTCCAAGGGAATAACATTGCTTTTTCCTGATTTGGTTGTGGTCCAAAATTAAAGTAGGAATCCTTTTCTTATTTGGATAAACATGAGTCAGCCCTTGTTTATTGACTTGGCACAAATTGTTGAGTGAGAAATCTCTTCTATATAATATTCATTCTTGCGTTCATTGAACCTAACCTTTTGATATTTGTTTTGCTTGTGCTCTGCAATTTTCAGAGAGTATTTTTCTTAAAGGTTCACTTTATGTTATTGTGCCAAACCTTCATCATCTCATATCCTTATTGAATGGCAGCTAGAACTTGGTTACATTGTTGATGCTAAAGCATGGCTTTGGCGTGTGAAGCTTGGGTGGAGATCAAGTGTTCTTCGAGTATGTTCCTGGCGTGAAGGAGTCTTGGGAAGCAACAAGATATTAGAGATTTAAAGGGTGATGTTTAGTGTAACTAGAATAGGGAGTTCTCTTTGATGTAGCTAAAATCCACTTTGAACAATATCTTGAAATGTTTGTTGTTTAGTGGATTTGCTTCGATCTGGACAAGGTCCCATGGATGTAGGCTAAGAGTAGATTTTACCTGAACCATGTATATGGTTGTGTTATTTATTTACAGCTTATGAATGTTGATTTATTCTAATTTGACATTGCTTAATCAACTTTGTAAATCTCTTCCGCTGCACTTTAAAATGGGTACCTAAAGAATGAATAGAGTTCACAAACTCTAACATTCAAATAGTAGAAACTTTTGAAGGACAACTATAAACTAAAGACCTACCGTACTTTGCTAAAGTGTGGGCTAGCTGGAGCATTAACAATTGTTTAGAGTACTACAAAGAGTAATGATCATGCCAACAGAAAAAGATTAATGTAATCACATCGTTTTGGGTCATAACAGAAGGAAATGGCAACTTGAGATCTAAGGGAAGATGTATGAAGCCCTACACAGAGAGGGACTAAAATAAATAATTCATGTAATCAACCAAAAGCCTTTAATTAAACCTAACTGACTTGAGTTCTCAAATTTGGCAGTCTTACTTATCTATGCACAGGTAACAACCTGTGATGTGAATAAGCGAATGAAAATATATTAAATGCTCAACAATTCCAAATGCCTTTTGGAATAGAAAACAACATGTAGTTTGTCTTCCTTATATCAACAATTTTAATGAAAAAAATATACCAGCAAAAGCTAGGCCTGTACAAATGAATAAGGAATTATTTGAACACTGTCATAAAGAAATTAAAGATTTACAAGATAAAAAATTAATTAGACATAGTAAATCTCCATAGAGTTGTTCTGCTTTCTATGTCAGTAACGCTACAGAAAAAGCGAGAGGAGTTCCTAGATTAGTAATTAATTTTAAACCATTAAATAAAGTATTATAATGGATTAGATATCCAATTCCTAACAAAAAGGATTTACTTAATAGATTATATAGTGCTACAATATTTTTAAAATTTGATATGAAATCAAGATTTTGGCAAGTCCAAATGGATGAATTAGATAGATATAAAACTGCATTTAATGTTCCATTTAGTCAGTTTGAATGGAATGTCATGCCCTTTGGATTAAAAAATGCCCTTTCAAAATTTCAAAATATTATGAATGATATATTTAATCCTTTATACACTTTGCAATAGTATATATTGATGATGTTTTAGTTTATTTAGAATCAATAGATTAACATTTAAAACATTTAAAAATATTTGAAGAAATTAATAAAAGAAATGGATTAGTTGTTTCAGCCACAAAAATGAAATTATTTCAAACAAAAATTAGATTTTTAAGTCATGAAATTTATAAAGGAACTATTAAACCAATTGATAGATCAATAGAATTTGCAAATAATTTTCCTGCTGGATTAAGAAATAGAACTCAATTACAAAGATTTTTAGGATGTCTAAAATTTGCAAATAATTTTTATGATGAATTAAGAAATAGAACTCAATTACAAAGATTTTTAGGATGCCTAAACTATGTAGCAGATTTTTTCCAAGATCTTGGAAAGCTATGTGAACCATTATATGAAAGACTTAGGAAAAATCCTCTTGCATGGTCTGATTATCATACTCAAATAGTTAGAGAGATTAAATCCAAAATTAAATTTCTTCCTTACCTTAGCATATTAGATCCATAAGCTTGCTCTATTATAGAGATTGATGCCTCTGATATAGGTTATGGTGGAATATTAAAACAAAGATTTGACAGTAAAGAGAATCTAGATATGTTCCATTCTGGAGTTTGGTTCGATACCCAAAAGAATTATTCAACTATCAAAAAAGAAGTTTTATCAATTGTTTTATGCATTACAAAATTTCAAGATGATTTAATTAATAAAAAATTTCTGATTTGAATAGATTCTTCTGCATCAAAATTTATTTTTGAAAAAGATGTCAAATTTTTTGTCGGATGGCAAACAATACTTTCTTGTTTTGATTTTGAAATTGAACACATCAAAGACATAATAATTCATTACCTAACTTTCTTTGCCATGAATTCTTACAGGGAAAGAAAAAAGCTGAGTGAGAGAGAGAGGAAAAGGAAAAAGAAACTTGAGTGAAAGTTGGGCACTCCTATCAAATACAATGATTCTCATAAAGAAAAAACATTAACCAATTTTCAAAAATCAAAAAATCTTTTTACTATTATTCAAAATCGTCATCTTTCTCAAAAGAAAAATGGTCAAAGAAATTTTTTAAAAAATCTTCTTTCCAATAATATTTGGCAAAGAATACTTTTTGATACCCATATTAATTTATGGAATTAAATAAGTATATTAAAAATCCACCAATACAATTAATTAAAGCCTTACTCCTTTCTGCAAAATCTAATTATTCTTGAAACCGAAATTCGTGCTAATAAAGTCCTCAAGAAATATGAGAAAGAAAACCACAAGAATCATTCAATACTTGGATTTCCAATTTTTATAACAATAAATTTTTAGCATCAACATCCAGAGACAATAGTTATCCCAATCAATTAGCCTTAGCTGAAGAAACTATAGATTTAGCAGAAGCTGAAAATGATATACTAAATTCTCAAGATGATTTTCAAGTCCTAGACTTTTCTCAAAATTCTCAAGGCAATGATTCCTCCGACAACTTTCTTGCGGATGATTTTCAAGATTCCCAAAGCTAAGATTATTAAAGCATGACTCAGCAACATTTTTATCCTGCGTTGAACACTTTCGGTTTATGAGAGAATTTTTGAGAGGCAAAAATTGTATTGAAAACTCTTTGTAAAAAAGTTTGCAGCAGCAAACGTGTTTCTTCATCAAACTTTCATTGTAAGTTCAATATTTTAAGCATTTTCATTTGATTTCTTTATAAATTTACTCCAATTTCCTATTTATCCCTTACTTTATTAAATCCAATGTATAGATTTTTTATTTTAGTTATAATTTCTTTTAATGTTTATAAATTATATGGTTAATGAAAAAATTCTTTTAAAAACAAATTACTAATTACACCTCTAGAAACACAATGCCTACACTAAAACTCTCCAGATACAGTATTTCACAAACATATTAGGGTGCGTTTGGTTCGGGGAATGTTTTATTGCTAAAAATATAGGATTACCATTGAGATAGATTACCTTGAAGATTACAGAGGAATGTTATATCAATATGTTTGGTTAAATTAGTGGGTATTAATAAATAAGATGTTTGATTGGGAAGAATAAAATATTATCGACAGAGGCTTTTACTGAATTGCCCTTCCTTTTTAATATCATTATATTATTATTATTTTAATAAATTCTTTTAACACCATATATTTGAGAATTTAGCTAAAACACCCTAAACAACAAAGTTTAAATTTTAATAAAATATCCCAACCACCCAAGACCACCGTCGACTGTTGGCCACCATCGACATCAGTCACTAAAACGGCGCATGATTGGCGAGATCACCAATCGTGCGCCGTTTTGGCCAGGTCGAAGGCCGAAAACAGCTAGATCCTTGGCGATCTAGCTGTTTCCAGCCAGATCCATGCTAATCTGGCTATTTTCGGCTAGATCGAAGGTAAAAAATTAGCTAGATCACCATGGATATGGTCAAAAATTGCCACAAATGACCGATCTATTCTGGCCGTTTTCGGCCAGATCCATGACGATCTGGTCGTTTTCGACCTTCGATCTGGAAAAAAATAGCTAGATCTGTGTATGGCCGACCAAATCTCGCCGGCCGTGTGTTAATCTGGCGATTATTGTCGGTGGTCGGCAATGGTAGTTTGTTAACTTTTAAACTTTTGGTGGTTGAGGTGTTTTAGCTAAATTCTAAACTGTAGGAGGTCTGGGTGATTGTTATTTGGTAGATATTTGAGGATAATTGTGTCCAGAATGATATTTAATTAAGGGCAAAATGGGTATAAAATTAAGATTACCTCGATAATCTTCAAATACCACCCCTTGAGAAGGTAATCTGATTACCCTCGGTAATCTTTAAATACCACCCCTTGAGGAGGTAATCTGATTACCCTCGATAATCTTTAAATACCACCCCTTGAGGAGGTAATCTGATTACGCCTTATTTAACCCACAATAATCACTATTGGTATTGAAAGATTATCGAAATCTTTTATTACTTAACAACCAAATAAGTGAATTTTCAGAATTAAAGATAGATTACCGGAGTTATCTTTCTATAACCCTAACCAAACACACCCTTAAGGTACTTCTAAAAAAAAAAGTTCAATTAGCACATCAGAACTGTTTTAAAAATAATTTTAGTATGTATTTTTCAGATCTGTTCGAAAAATCTTGAACTGAGTACACTTCATAATAAATTTTATATTCATTGAAAATTCACAGTTCTTTTTTAAAACAAATATTAGACATGTTATTCTAGCACAAGTAAAAATTCAAAATAAAATACATTTTCTGATATATTTAAATACTTTTCACAGGTTGACCCATTTACAGAAAAACCAAACCTACAAGCTTTATAGAGTAACTTAGAAACTTATAACATTTTGTATTAATGAAATAAAATTAATTGAACTCTATACAGTACTAGTTTTAACATATCTTAAAATTAGCTTTATTCACAAAACATAAAAATCATGGTTTAGAGCTTTGTCCACAGTTTCTTGAAAATTTAGTTTTTATCAATGATAATATGAAATATTTTAAATTAAATTCTTAAGTATATTCAATACCTAAAACCGTATATGTATTTTTAATGCCTTAAACATGATATATGAAAAAAAAAATATAATCAAAGTTTATAACTTGTATTTTAAACTTAAGAAATCTAGAATTCAATGTTGTCTGCTTATTATCCATAGTTTCGTATTTCTTCACTAGCATAACATCAAGGCAGCAATATTTCTATTTCAATCCAACCAAATGAGATTGTTGATGCCTGATTTTGACACCAATGATTTCGCATGTGTAAAATGCTAAGAAGTCATACGTGAGTTGATTATAGTGAGTGGATAAGGTACTGTGAGTATAATAACATGCAAAGACGTAAATGTGAAGTTGACAAGATGATTTTTATAATGGTTCAGATTCTTAAAGCGAATCCTACATCCACTGTGTTCGTTTATATAAAGATCAATTTCTGATCGCTAGATAAGCTTACAAGAGGTTGCGAGTTATAGTCTGGGATTACAAGCGTTTGGTGTTCTAAGTGTTATTAGAGAATGTCGAGCTAGTCTCTTTCTAGTAGTGCATCTTTACTATTTTCTTTGTTGAATGCGTGAATGTCTAACTTCTATTTTATAAGGGGGAGCTGCCTATTTCTACCCGTTTAGCTCAAGGTAATGATTTCATTTTTACGAGTGGCCGGGTGTTGTGTAGATCCCTCATGCCTTCCCATTTGTTGAGAACTCAAAGAATATCTTTAAATTAAATGGGGCTTAGACAGGTGTGTGAACCAAATTCACTCAGGTACAAATTCTTGAGTTGGTTTGGGTCTATGATAGCCATATTCCTTTTGCCTTTGGAGTCATGTTCTGGATGGTAGAATGTTTTCCTGGATTTTGATTGGTGCTTGATGACATTAGCATATGTCAAACCTTATTTTAGGCATAACAAAGATAATTACAAAAATAAATCAAAAATATTACCTTTTACCAGAAATAGAAACCTTAATTAGAAAGTCCATTTGTGTTTGTTGTTTTCGTCACAGTCTTACAGTCTCATAGTCTAACCCTCTCTCTCTCTCTCTCTCTCTCTCTCTCTCTCTCACACACACACACACACACACACACACACACACACACACACACACACACACACACACATGCACCCTTTCTCTAAAACTCTTTCTCACACATACTCTAATTGGCTTTAGTTTTTTTTTTTTTTTTTTTTTTTTGGTCAGCTTACATGCACCTCAACTAATCCTTTAGGGCGCTAGAACTGTCGGCCGAGTAAGAGTTCCAGTAGCCACCTCTATTGGTGCCTACAGGACTCGAACTCATGAACTCATGGAATCTCTTTTTGCTCTTTTACCATTAGATCACTCAATGATGGTTAATTGGCTTTAGTTTCTTTTTCTCTTTTTGTAATCCAAAGGAACGATATTTTAATCATTAAATAAACCACTTCAATAGTAAATTTTAAACATATGCGTTTGTTTTTAAAAACAAAAACAAAATACATTGTTATCTACCATTCAAACCTTAAACACAAACTCATTCGCTTATTCAAGTAAAACACGTAGACCAAATCCAATATCAATTTTATTCAAACGTCAATAGAAATGAAGAAGATATACGACAAAATCAATGGTGTTGCACATCAACAATAAGAAAAAGTTTCGTTCAAAGGACATTAACATATAAACTTAGGGGAAAATTAGGAACCTCACTCCACAAAATGCATATTTATATAAAAACAAAAACAAAAAAAGATAACAAAAATTGAATCAAAGTGCAAATAAAATAAAACATCATTAAGCTTGATGGAGTACAATTCATCAATTATCTTTCAACAAGTTCCCTTTCAATGTAGATAATCATGTAATATGCAAGAAATTCATCAATATTATTATGAAGCTTTGTTTTATAAGATTCTTAGTTGAAAATGCCTATTTAGTTGTTGTTTTGGAAATAGGAACAATAAACACTAAACAAATCAACCCCCTCAATATAAGTGTAGAATCTTGATTTTTTGGTTTCAATCAATTGTCTGAACAAATCAAACTTTTAAAGTTCCAAATTATTTCTCCAAGTGTTATCTCACCATGATCAAAATCTTGAGGGTAAAATTTCTTTACAAGCCTACAAATATTATTAGTGTTAAATGGTTTGAAGTTATCACTGTGATTCATTGGAGAGCTAAGAGTACGTAAGGAACTCCATTATTTGATTGGGAAGTCTATTATGTAACTCCCATCAAATTAAAATCTATCATAGTATATGTTGGTGTTAAGAGCCGGTGAACTCTAACGATAGATAAAGGAGAAATGAAAATGAGTTGAACTGAATTTTCATTACACTGCAACTTACAATAAATACAACCAAAATACTAACTGTTTCACCAACTACAACAGACCATACAACCATTTAAAATTTAAAACTATGTTTGCAACTAATACAAGCTTAATCTAAGCTGATTTCGCCTAAACATGTCACTAAAATCAACCACTACAGTAGCTTCAATTTCGGCAGACAGAGAAGACTTCAGCTGCTGCTTGGCGCCAAAACACATTCAAAAAACAAACTAACTTTCAATTGAATTTCCAGCAAATTATCACTGTTTCAACACTCCTCCTTGATAATTTTGCTGGAAACACCAAGTCTGATCCTGAAGTCTTCAAACTTGGTTTTGGATAATCCCTTAGTAAGGATGTCAACCACCTGATCATCACCACTGCAGTGAACTAGTTTTATTTCCCTTTCTTGCTCAGCTTCTCTCATTGCATGGAACTTGATCTTTATGTGTTTAGTTTTCCCATGATGGACTAGATTCTTAGCCATAGCCACAGCCGACTGATTGTCACACATTATCATAGTAGGATGTCTCTACTTCAGCTTCGAATCTTCCAGGATTTTCTTAATCAGACAGCTTGGTTCACAGCAGCTACAGTTGAAATGTATTCTACTTTTGTTGTGGATTATGCAACTATTTCTTATTTCTTTGACAGCCAACAGATTGCACCATGATTCAGGAAGAAAGCATACCCTGAAGTGCTCTTCATGTCTTCCACAGAACCACCCCAATCACTATCAGAGAATCCCTTTAGGCCAAAGTTTTCTAACCTCCTAAACCACACTCCAAAGTTGGTGCTCCCTTTCACATACCTGAGCACTCTTTTTGTAGCTTTGAAATGTGTTTCTTTGGGTTGATTCATGAACCTAGACAGTAAGCTTGTTGCAAACATGATATCAGGCCTGGTTGCTGTTGGGTATAACAAGCAGCCAACCAAGCTTTTATACTGTCCCTCATCAGCACTTATTGCATCATCATCCTTTGACAGTTTCAGATTTGGAACCAGAGGAACATCCACTGATTTGCAGTTTTCCATATTGAATTTCCTCAAAACTTCAATTGCATACTTCTCTTGATTAACAAAAATTCCAGCTGAGCTTTGATGAACCTACATCCCAAGAAAGTAAGTCATTTCACTTAAATCAGTCATCTCAAACTCATCAAGCATGGATCTCTTGAATTCCTCCAACTGAGTCGGTTTGCTTCCTGTCACAAGTAGATCATCAAGATATAAGGAGATAATCATAACATCCTCATCAATCTCCCTAACATACAATGTGTGCCCATTTGGACTTCTTACAAAATTCAAACTAGCAAGTGATCATTTATTCTACTGTAACAGGCCCTTAGTACCTGTTTCAGGCCATACAAGACCTTCTTTAGGAGATAGACTTTGTCTTCCTTTCCCCTGACTTTATACCCTTCTGGTTGTTCAACATATATCTCCTCATTCAGCTATCCATTAAGGAATGCATATTTGATGTCTAACTAAAATATTTTCCATGCAAATTGTGCTGCCACTGCAAGTAACAACCTGATTGTGTCATGCCTTGCAACTGGTGCAAAGGTATCCAGAAAATCAACTCCATACTGCTGAGCAAAACCTTTGACAACCAGTCTTGCTTTGTGCTTAAGGACTAAACCATCTGGATTGAGGTTCTTCTTGAAAATCCATTTAACTTGGATCATTTTTCTGTTTTGAGGTTTGTCCACCAGGTTCCAAGTTTGATTCTTCTCAATCATTGCCAGCTCCTCTTTCATGGCAGCTCTCCAAACTTCTGATTTTATAGCTACAAAGTAACATGTTGGCTCAAGTGAGGCTATGTTACATCTCTCATAAACCTTAGCTAAATGTCTGGTACCTCTAACCGAAACTTCTTCTTCTGCATCACCCTCAACATCATCAAAATTCTGATCACCTATAGCTTCTGTCCAGCCTGGTTTTTTCTCCATATCAGCTCTATTTTCTTCCTAATTCCATACTCCATTCTCATCTATTTTGACATCCTTAGAAATCTAATTTTTTCTGGTTTCTAGAACATACACCCTATAGGCTTTATATTGACTACTATAACCTATAAAAATGCCAATTAAGGCCTTTTCATCCAGTTTGGATCTTTTTGCTGCTGGAACTAGAATGTAGCATATACTTCCAAATATTTTGAGCCTATCTACTGCTGGTTTGACACCATGCCATGCCTCATAAGGTGTTTTGATGTCCAACGCTTTTGTGGGAAGCCTATTAAGCAGAAACATTACTGTATTGACAACTTCTGCCCAAAATTTCTTTGGCAATCTCTTCTCAGCTACCATACATCTAGCCATCTCTACAACTGATCTGTTCTTTCTCTCATTGACTCCATTCTGTTGTGGAGTGTAGGGGCTGCTGTATTGATGCTTAATTCTAGCATCCTTGCATACTTGTTCAAACTCTTGAGAAGTGTATTCTGTACCATTGTCACTTCTCAAGATTTTTATAGTTTTTCTAGCTTGATTTTCCACCAGCAGCTTAAACTACTTAAATACACTAGCAACTTCTCCTTTTTGCTTCAGAAAATATACCCAACACATCCTAGAATAGTCATCAATAAACAACACAAAATACCTACTTCCACTTAATGACAAAGTTTCCATAGGACCACATACATCTATATGAATGAACTGTAATTTTTCAGTTGCTTTCCAGGCTTGGTTTACAGGAAAGGATTGCCTATGCAACTTGCCAAGTTGATAGGCTTGACATACGGTTGTACTCTCCTTTAATTCTAGCAGATTCTGGACCAATTTCTTGGTCTGAATTTCCTTGAGACCTTGGTAATGAATATGGCCAAGTCTCTTATGCCATTTCACAAACTCATCTACCCTTACATTGCAAGCTCTATGTTCAGTTCTTTTCAGCTTAATGGGAAAGCTTTTCCCCACCATTTTGACTCTCATCAACTCACACCCCCTACTGTCTGAAATTTGGCAGATTTGATTTTCAAAATGCAAGACATAATGGTTTTCTAACATTTGTCCTACACTTAAAAGGCTTTTACTGATTTCGGTTGCATAGAGTACATTTGAGATGAGTTTTGTACCTGTTGAGGTATGAATTGCAACATCTCCTTTTCTCTTTGTTTCAACATAGTCACAATTTGCAATTTTAATCCTGGACCGATGTGCTGAGTTTAATCTGACAAAATCCCGCAGGTGTGGTGTCATATGGTTTGTATATCCACTGTCAACTAGCCATCCATCATAGCATGTTGGTGGTGCACTGTAGGAGGCCACAAACAACTGTTTTGTCCCTTGTTCAAGTTGCTGGTCATTTGTCACTTATGTTTGCTGTTGGGGCTGCTCTCCTTTGTTCTTGCATACCCTCTCTATATGACCAAATAGTTTACAAGCCCTATATTGTATTCCTGGCCTAAACCAACATCTTTTTTTAGAGTGCCCCTTCCTTTTACAGTGGGAGCAAGGTGGATATTCCTTCATCCCAGCTGGTTTTCCTCATTGGCCATTGCTAATTTCTTTCCCTTTCTTCTCACCGGCATACCTCATATTGTTCCCCTGAGCTGGTTTGGTTTTGTGAGCTGCCATCATTGCACCCTCACATATATCTTCTTGCCTCAAGAGCCTTTTTTGCTCTTGTGCTTACAGTGCAGGAACCAACTCTGTAAGTGTAACCTGCCCTATGTCTCTTGAGTCCTTGACGCGTGTTTCCTATAACATGCAATATGTAGCAAGTATACTATTCGCACAAGTAATATAATGATGAGTGAGTATCATTCCCACGAGGATTGTTAGCTAAGCACTAAGCTTCCTACTATTCTCAAGTTAGAGCAATCGATTTCTTTGGATTAATAGGAGCTATTTCTAATTAAAACTAAACAATAAATTTTAAACTAAAATTTACGAAGAATGCGAGATGAAAAACACGGATAAAAATTAATTCAAGTAAAACGGGTAGGGTTTTGACTTCATTCGGATTTTATGGGTAAAACTTATAAATTAAACTAAATTCATACTCATATGTATTTATTGTAAATCGAACTCTCCTAAGTGTTAAACATACCTTCTCAGGCTATGTTTCCCTACTCTTCCTTATCAACTTTCCGCACCCAACAATTTGAAAGTTAACAAATCCAAGCTCATTAAGCATAAGAATCCTACAATGATTTCATTGATTGTTGAATCTATCTTTAGCATCCAATACTACAATGGTGATTACCCAAGATGCCTAACATGATTCATTTCTCAATCTCACCATGTTCATCACATATAAGCATTAAAAATTCAGAGTAAACACACAATCCATGCATATTCAAATGAAAATAAAATAATAAATCACTTAACCCATTAAAATCCGAATTACAATCAAAACCCTAACCCAAAATGGGTTAGTTCATGGCTAAATCAACAGCACAATGGAAAGAAACAAAAATATTAAAGTTTAACATAATGAAAATAAAAGAAAAGATAAGAAATCTCCCCAAAATGATGAATCATCTGGTTTGAAATCGAATCTTAACACTTGTTCCACCTCACAATTACTCAAAATGAAATCTAAGAAAATGTAAAATGCTGCTCTAACCCTATTCGACCTCTCCTGGAAAAAGGCTAAGTGTTTTCTTTTATACCTTGCCAAATTTCCCAGAAAAACATGCACAAAGTAAAACTGTGCATTTTACAAAACTAGAATTTACGACCGTCGTCGCGGCGAAGAAGAAATCTCGTCACGGCGAAGAGAGAAGCAGACATGTTCGTGTCTGGCGTACTTCGCCGCGGCGAAGCTTCTTGAAAAGTTCTGAAATTACAGAACTGCCACTCTGCTTGCATCTTTGCTTTATTCTTCGATCCTCGATGCTCTCCCTTGGAAGCAAGCTTCATAGTGCTTTATTCTGCTTCAGAACTCTCCCAACTTCTGAGATCCGCTTACTTCTGAGTTTAGAATTTCCAATTTTGTCCTTATTTGCTCAAAATGTCTGTTTTAACCTGAAACACGAAATGTAAAGATTTAAGCAACAATTTAGGTTAAAATAAACTAGAAAGTACTTGAAATCCGACTAAAAAGTCTAATGAAAACAGTATAATCCACAGATTATCAGTCCTCAAGAGATGAGATTTTGGACTCAAATCTTTCAGGTAGGCTGACCAGGACTTTCTCCACCATTCTCCTGTTTGTTAATTCCACTCCTAGCAGCCTTATTTTGTTGACAACACTCATCAACCTGTCAACATAGTCCTCAACCTTCTATGATTCTTGCATCCTCTACACTCAAAACTATCTTTCTAAATTTATCACCTACATGTTCCTTGTTGTGTTGCTCCCCATGTATTCTTCTCTCAACTTATCCCATGCCTCTTTTGGAGTTTTGTATGCCATGATCCTTGTGAATACAAGGTTTGTTACAACCGCATGAATGTGGGAAAGGGCTCTCGGTGCTTTGGCAGTTTTTTCCTCATGCAGTCTCATCTGATTCAAGGTAGGATTTGGTCCTAATGGAGGTGGTTGCCTGTTTTCTTCCACATACTACCACAGCCCCTGACCCTGGAGAAATGCTTTCATCTTTACAACACATATGGGGTAGTGTTCCCCATTAAACACTGGAGGTGACATCAAGGCTGATTGAGCAGCCATTGATTCAGTTTATGTGTCGAACGCAGAAAAATAAATGGACAGGTGCAGACTATTTTGGGCTGAGATGGGAGGTGTTCTTGAGCTGAGATTGATGAGTGAATGCAAGATAGATTTCAAGTTGTTTTTGTGTGGCTCTAATACCAATTTTTGGTGTTAAGAGCTAGTGAGCTCTAAGGAAAGATAAAGGAGAAATGAAAATGAGTTGAACTGAATTTTCATTACACTGCAACTTACAATATATACAACCAAAATACTGACTGTTTCACCAACTACAACAGACCATACAACCATTTAAAATTTAAAACTATGTTTGCAACTAATACAAGCTTAATCTAAGCTGATTTCACCTAAACATGTCACTAAAATCAACCATTACAACAGCTTCAATTTCGACAACAGAGAGGACTTCAGTTGCTGCTTGGCGCCAAAACACATTCAAAAAACAAACTAACTTTCAACTGAATTTCCAACAAATTATCACTGTTTCAATAGTATCAATGATATCAATGTGATAGTAATGCTCAATTGGAATATTATATTTCGGTTGACAAGAACACCTTGTACCTTCCATATATCAAGCACTTATATTAGTCATAACAACACCATGCTTTTGACAAAATCTTATCAAACTTTCAAAGAAAGAATCCCATCTATCTTCATATTAGTGTTGAAGAACTATTCTTGTTGATGAAACTAAACTCAAAGCACTTACACTATCTTAATTTTTCATCTATAGTGCTTGACAAAGTTATTATTGGTCCTCGTAATTTTATTCAAAAGAAGCAAAATGAACACATAAGTTTTTTCCAAGTGCAATTCAATCCTTCTTGGACTCATTACTCTTCCTCTTCCTATTCTCTTTTGTTATTTACTCAACACATCACAAGAAGTGCTTAGTCTGTAATTGTACAAGTTGATATTTACAAGTCTGCTAAACATTTGTCTATTCTGTCTACTTCTTACAAATGTAGGAACTGATAATTGAATGTATCTTTCAATTGAATATTGGACTTGTAACTCATATATAGAATTTGGAAATGATGTTTTATTTGGGTAGTATTTGATCATAATATAATTCTTATACATGTTCTCCACAATCTCTGCAATTGCCATTCATTGTAACTGATTATTTTTGCTATAGCTCAAAATTTTCAATCTAAGGAAATTGTTAGCATTTTCATTGAATTGGCTCTTATTATATGTAATTCAAACGGGTACTAAAAAGTAGAACTATTAACCTTGATGCAAGCTGAGGAAGTTCACAATTTGATGGCAAGAACTACAATAAATTTTCATATTCATATAAAACAAAACTGTGGAATTCAATATTGCTCAGTTTTGTCATCAATAAAAAATGGGGAGATTGTTGAGCCCTCATGTGTTTTGATGTACCAAAATTAATCAAAAAGAGTGATTAATATATTAACAAGGTGCAATGGTATGACATAAGTCATAACCAAAACAAAATGTAGATTTTTCAGGTGAAACAACTATCCACGCAGATGGGACGCCTATCCCATCCAATTTTTTTTGGAAAATAATCTCCAGTCAAGCCATTCCATTTTAGAACAATACTGTCCTTCATGCCTGTTCACGACTCTGTCCAAAATGAAGAAAAAATCATTTCAAGCAAAATTCAAGTCAGAATTGGAACAACCAATCAGCATGGCCATCTCAGCTAGCCATTCTAAACATAGAAAGAGAGGTTAATACACATCCGCGAGTTGAACATCATTTGTGATGTAAGTAGGAATGACCAGTCATTTAGCCCATTCCACATGAACGACGTTGTTCCATCAAGTCGTCCACAGCTCTAGAATCTTGACACTTTTGCAATATGAAGAGGAACACCCATTCCATGGAATGCTTGTTCCAAGCTAAAGGCAAGATTTTAGACTTAGAATATTCGAGCTCAAGTTAAGGTTGAGAGAACTTCAAGTAAATCAAGAACGACCTTGACGCACGTTTGTTCCAAGTTTTCTTCAAGTCGTTCCAGGAAGGAATAACGCCATTCTAGGAAGTCATTCAAGGTTTTGGAATTTGTGGACATTAAGTGGTCCAACATGGAACGCCAGTCTACGATAGGGTAATGCCCATTTGCAATAGGGTAACGATCATCCCACATAAGAGAACGACTATTCCAAACCCTACTTTTCAAAATAAAGCGACGGTTGGTGTTAGGATCGCCTGCTTCTGATGTTGGAACGTCTGTTCCTCTGGGTTCTACAGCTTTTCAGAAGTGCATTAAATGTAGCAACGACTAAAATTGATCAAGGGTTGGTGGAGTCTTCAAAAGGACAATTTATTGCAAGAATTTAAAGAGAAATAATATTGTATTATCCAACATTCAATCTTACAAACCATAGAGCTCAAAATCAATCTTCATTTGTGCAAAACTTACATCTTTAGAGAGAATCTTTGAAACCATTGTGTATTAGCCTAGATTAGAGGTAATCTTTCACAAAACATTTTATCAATTATCTTTGGGTGAAATCTTGTAAATCTAGAGGCAAAATCCTGTCAAACTATTGTAAAGTAGAAATCCTGTGAAAACGAGTGTAAAGGCAAAATCTGATTCTAGTGGAACTTCAAGGAGGTTGCCTTGAAGAAGTAGATGTAAGAAGCTTATGGATATAACTTCGAACCACCATAAATCTTCGAGCATTTCTCTTCTCTCTTTGATTTATTATTATTTTTCATTAACTTGCTTATTTATTGCTTATCTTTGAAGTTATTTATTGTTCTTGTTGTTGGATAGTTGGAGATTTTATTATTCTGCATTAAATTTTTATTCTCTATTCACCCACTCTAAGAGCATTTGCCATATTAGGGTTTTACAGGTGTAATTATTGTGTTTAAGGGGTTTCTACATAATTTTCTACTGTAATTTCTTTCATTGTAATTTTGTTTCCTTTTTGTTAATAGGCTTTCAATTGAAACCGTGTAATCAATCAATGTGAAAGCAAAAATATACTAATACTATATTATTGTTATATTCTTTCTGTTTACAAAAGTTGTAGTTTAGAAAAAAAGAAAAAAATATTTTCCATGGCAAATGTGTTTGGGTAAAACTCACTACTGAAAGTTAGCACAAAGGAGGAGGTACCCAATCCACATATATACATAATAATAGTCTAACAACTTTGTAGTCTGGGACAAATTCAACTTCTAATACCTTCCTTCACAAGTAGCATGCAAGGTCGAGGTCTAAACTCATAACCACCTTTAAACATGTCGCTCTAATAACATGATAAATGGAGGATTGTGTCCAACAACATATATACACCATAATAGTCCATTAACTTGGCAATATGTGACATATTCAACTTCTAACATGCTCCCTCACGCCTAGCATGTAGGGCTATGATTCAAACTCATCATCAGTTTCAAGCGTGTGATTTTAATACCATGATATATGGGATTATGTATAACTCACTCTCAAAAGCTAGGTCAAAGGAAAAGGGTGCCCAAGCACATATATGCACCATAATAGTTCAATAACTTGGCAATGTGAGATAAATTCAATTTCTAACACCCTCTCTCAAGTTAGCTTGCAAGGTCAAGGTCCAAACCCATCATCGCTTCAAATGTGTGGCTATAATACCATGATAAATAAATGGGCTTGAGTAGAATTTACTCCCAAAAGTTAGGTCAATGGACGAGGGTGTGTCTAATCATATGTGTACACCATAACATTCCAAAAACTTGGCAATGTAGGACAAATTCAACTTCTAATATCATTTCTCTCTTGCAGCCTGCAGGCTACATCCATGCATAATTGCTTTCAAACATGTGGCTTTAATACCATGATAAATGAGTTTGGATAGAATTTACTCCCAAAAGCTAGTTTTAGGAAGAAGGGGTGTCTAACCACATACCTACCATAACAGCCTAAACTTGGAGATGTGGGATAAATCAACATATGAGACTTCAGGTAACATAGGCATCAAATTGTTTCGCATAATATTTTTGTCAAATAAATCCCTGATAAAGTAATAAATTTCATCAAATAATAATAAGCGAGGAAAACTCAATAAATTTATCAACAAAACTAAGTTTGTTTACATTTTTTTGTATCAAATTAAGAAGAAAAATAATACACGTATAATAGGACTTATATTGGTGTTAAGAATTCTACAATCTAATGATAAAATAAATAGTTGTATATTTAGAGCGCTGTTTATCAAGTGATTGTCATGTGTGATATTATTAGTTAAAATGATTAATTTAATTTAATTTATAATTTAAAATAACACATTTTTGCTGAAAAAGCTCATTACTGTGTTAGCTTTCACCTAAAATTTGGATAAAACCATACCTTTTTGGAGATATATATATATATATATATGTGTGTGTGTGTGTGTGTGTGTGTGTGTGTGTGTGACAATATTGCAATACTGAACCTAAGAGGAAATCTTAATTAGTTGAAGAACACAATCAATAGGCTTGCCTGCCAACTTTATGCTAACAAATAAAAAGAGGACGTACGTGATGGATTTTCTGTTCAAAGTAGTTCACTTCAATCAGGTATTTTTTTCTATTCATTCTTCCTATTTTTCTGGTAATACCCAATAAGTAGTGAGAGCTTCATTATATTTGTCTTATTATACATTGCTTCACTTTCTGGGTAGGTATTGTATTGACAATCTTTCACACGTCAATTCCTTGCCAAGCCTAGTATTTATGAATTCAACAGTGGTTTACAATATGGGATTACCTTTAAAAAGAAGGTTACTGATTTTTTGTTTGATATATTTTGGTAAACTTCAATTTATTAACTCTAATCATGTTAGATTACTTATGCAAGTTTCTTTTCTCTTCTCAATTAGCTTGTGTGGTGTCAATCACAATTCCCTAACACCACTTCTCAATACTGTTGCCATGAATGTTATCAAACGTGTTAACTCCTGTATTGCTTATGTCTTACTAAGCCTCAATATCATACCCATCTTTCCCTTATAAATACTCTCTAATCCATTTACAATGATGATCCAAACTTATACACCATAATCTTCATTATGACTTTCATGGGGAGCCAAGGGCAGGATTTTGATTATTCTCAAAGGGCGCAATGGCTGAGGGCGGTTGTGTTGGGAGGCATGGAAGGATTAGTTTTGACAACATTATTGATGATGGGTGCAGAAAAGGTTGCACAGAGAACTGGTGCAGACAAAAATAAAGCGATGCTAATAACAGGGTCGGTGGGATTAATTGCAGGTGCTATGAGAATGGCGATCATAGAACTCGTTTCTGTGTATACACAAGTGGATACAATAGCATTTCAAGCGGAAAGACATATGAAAGTTGGACGAGGAGGGCAGCAGACGTGGGTGATTCCAAGCGCTACTGAAGTGGCTATGGCGTCTTCGCTAGCTTATCTGTTGTGGGGCGCAGCGCCATTGGTGGCAGGTGTGTTTGTAAATGATGTTCATGTGAGGTTTTCCATTGCCATGATTGCAACTTCTTTGTCAATGGTGGTGTTGGGAATGATTGGAGCTGCACTTGGAAAAGCCCCCATTCCAAGGTCTTGTGCTAGAGTCTTAGTTGGAGGACTGATTGCAGTTTCTGTAATGTGGGGGAAGATCAAAATTCTTGGATTTATCTTATTGAAGATTTAGCTACGTTATTATTCAATGAGTACTTGGTTTAATTTCACTATGAGAGAAACTTTAAAAAGAGCTGTGGCCACATTATTTGAGTGCCCATAGCTCATATAATTAGCTGTATTGTTTATAAATACGGTATGGTACTGAATAATAAGTATGGAATATGGTTGTAAATTATAGAAAAGTATTTCTTTGGAGAGCTATATATTCAAATACAGCATGGGAATTGCTAGAGAGATTATTTTTGTACTTCTATCTTATTACATAAACCAAGCTGCAAAACAAATTAATGGGCTAATTAAAAACCGACCCAACTTGAAGTTAGGCCCATCCCTGACTTAAACGTCCTCCAACAAAATGGCCAAGTACTGACATCGATCTCATTCAAATTGAAAATGGGTTCAGTGACAGTAACTTTGTCTTCGATCTTCGCTAGCAGTTGCCGGAGTCTGGGCGCATCCATGTCTCTCCTGCCCACTTTAGCATCAACCCACGTTTATTCTCCGAAAAAGAATCACCACAACCACGAGAATGCGGTGGTGGTTGTGTCTTTATGTTCAAGCAAGACAATCTTGGCTCATGCTCATGCTTTCACGCACACTGCCACTTCTGCACCTTCTTCTTTTAAAGGGTACTCCAAATTTCAATTCTTTCTTTCATTCTTAGCTAAATTACGAGAAGTCACTGAAAGTAAATAAATTTCTCAGTATATGCTTGTAAATGAAAAGCCAATTCTTCTGTAAATGAAAAGCCAATTCTTCCAGTTCATGGGTTGGCACTTATTCATAATTTTAGACACGCTTTTGAGGTTCTTATCATTGGCAGATTGAACTTTTTTTATTTTTATTTTTATCGGGTAATAACTTGTTAACTTGTTAAGAAACCCGAAACCTTCTATAAACTTAATGAAGATCAACTTTAGATAAAATTAAACTTTCAGTGCTTGAGGTTTACATGGTCTAGCTCTCGTTTGCTTTATTGATTGCTATATTTTGAAAAAAAACATTTGCTTCTTTTATACAACTAAGCAATAATATCAGTGTTAACAAGAAAGTGTAAGTTTCTAATGTTGTTGTGACTCATAGTGCTGAATTAAGCATTTTTTTTATTTTTATTTTTTTATTTATGTTCTTCCTAATGGGTGAAAATATGTGGATTGTTTAACTTTATTTAATTTTTTTTTTCTGATTAATATTCTAGCTCACTAATTTTGAAATTATGTTGTTTCAGCTACCCTGAATATCATCGCTTGCTTCCATGTCCCTCAGAAAATAGACCACCAAGAATTGAACACTTAGTTGTTTCCGAAGGAGGGCCTGTTTTGGAGTACCTCTGTAAAGTACTCGATCTTCCTCCACTGTGAGTTCTCTTTTATGATTTTATTAGAGTTAAGATTGATAGTATAACATATCATTGCTGGATTTCTGAACTTCTCTCTTATGAAGAAAATTTCATTCTTTGAAGGTTTGTTGCAGATCTCATCCATTTTGGAGCTGTTTATTATGCCCTTGTATGTCCACAGCCTCCACCAACTGCGACTAAAGAACAAATTAGGGTATTTAAAGAAGTAACGGATCCATCAGTTCTCAGTAAAAGAGGTTCTATTAAAGGAAAAACAATACGAGAGGCACAGAAAACTTTCCGTATAACTCATGTTGACCAGTTTGTTGAAGCTGGAACATACTTACGTGTGCATGTACACCCAAAACGCTTCCCAAGGTAAACCGCAATGATTGGTGGATGTTTATTGTCATTTTCAACAGGCATTATACTTTTTGACGTTTGAATTCTTTTAGGTGCTATGTAATTGACTGGAAATCAAGAATTTTGGCGGTAGCTGAATCCTATATAATATTGGACAAACCTGCTGGGACATCGGTATGTTATTGAACTATAAATATCTCAGTTCTGTTATATACTGATCTCAACAAGTTAATGAAGGATGAGAAGTATGACTTCAATGGTGGCGGTGAACTTTGGTAGTTGATATCAGTCTAATCTTACTCAAATATTGTAATATTTTGTGTACTAAAGTCAGCACATATCATCCTGTGCCCTTCTATGCTACTGATGTGTGGTAATAAAGTGGCTGTGACGGGCTAGAGAACCTTATGAAATAAAGGCCCAAGTTCTTGCTTTAGTTCAAATTGATATTAAAGCATTCTTGCTTCATATGTGGACTTGAAATCATTTATTTGGTAACTTTTAATTGCTGTTTTTACTAGTAAACCATTTCTTATTGCATCTACGATTCTATGTCTACTATGCAGGTAGGAGGAACTACCGACAATATAGAAGAAAGTTGTGCAACGTTTGCAACTCGTGCCCTGGAATTAACTACTCCATTGAGGACCACCCATCAAATTGATAATTGCACCGAGGGCTGGTATTATGATCTTATAAAATTCTACCATCATTGTTGTCATAACTATTTTTGATATAGAGAGTAATTTGTGGTCAGTTATTATTCACAGAGAGTAATCCATGATTAATAATTCTTCTGCAGTGTTGTGTTAGCTAGGACGAAGGAGTACTGTGGAGTTTTCCATGGAAAAATCAGAGTAAGTATTTTATCTCAATTTCTGGATAGATATGATTGAGGTAGCCTTTCTTGTGAAAGGGCAGTGTAACAATCAAAATATCAGATCATGCTCCACCAGGGTATCTCCTTCAGATTTAAATAAGTACCGCACAAACTGAGCTAGTATTTTTTTTTATTGTGTATAGTTCAGAAGTGTGTTTCAGTAAGCTTTATGTTGATTTCTCAATGTCCTTTACTTTGAAGTTGTATGTTTCATCTTCACTAGGAGAAAAAAGTGAAGAAGCTTTATCTTGCTCTTGCTGCTGCACCTATGCCAGTTGGATTGATAACACATTATATGCGTCCTGTTAATATGGCTCCAAGACTTGTTTCAGAAGGTAGGAACCTCTTCACTCTTTGCAATTATTATAGGTAATTGGTTGGAATGAAGTTGGCAGACCTTGAGTTTATGTTAGTGTAATCTTCAGTTTGATGTAAGGCCTTTAGCATGTATATTAACATGGAAATTTTCATTATGGAAAGAAATTATAGGGCTCTACAATCTCATGACACACTCTTGTGTCCATATGATGTCACTCCCCTTTAGTTTTTGTTTTTGTTTTTTTTTTTCCAGAAATAAATAATTACGCTAAATAATGTCAATTTGTACTGAGGAAACTTGAAGAAATTAGGAAACCGATATATTTTACCATATGATATGGTAGGTGAGGTGTCTTGATTGCATGGGACATGACTACTTCTCCATAAAGCTTTGGCCTATTTTATTTTTCTCTTAATTGGCGATTCTGATTTAAGCTTATTTGTCAACTTATTTAAGTCCCTCAGATACTCCATTGAAAGGATTTCAATCTTATAGCTACTGTAATTTCATGGATACAATCATGTGGAAATTTAAGTTAAAAAATTCACTTGCTTAAAACATTCTTTCTGGAACTTCTGTGGTTAAACAAGCATTTTCTGTTTTATCTGGTTATGGGACTTGGATTTGAACCAAAGTTTTACGACATGCAGATTTTATTAGAGGATGGTATTTATGTCAACTTGAGGTTATGGAATGTAAGAAGGTTCCCTGGCCAGATGCTAGTATTGAAGAGAAATATTGTATTGAAGGCTGTGAATGGCCCTCAAAACATCATGCATATGAGTGTAAAATCAACCTGTTGACTGGTCGGACTCATCAGGTTCTTCGGCTGTCCCTTTGTTCCCTTGTTTTTTATTATTTTTTATTTTATTTGATATGATTTTTATTTATCCAGCAGTTATAGTGACAACTTTTAAGAATTTGCGTCTATGTTTCTTAATATATCTTTTCCTCACTTCTGCATGGATTCCATTTTGCGTTCCTTATACTTCATAATGTATACTTTTAATTTTTATCTAGTCAATCAAGACTGCTTCTTGACTTGAAAAGGAAGATTCAGTTGTTCAGAAGTATAATACAGCAGAAGCAGAAATTTTCAGATAGTTTCAGGGTTGGAAAAATTAATTCAGAACACAAGAAAGTTGAGAAAGTGTGTTACTCAATGGGTAACATTTTACTGAAAAGGATTAACTTTAAACTGAAGTATTAGAATTGCTCTAATGGCTTGACTTTCAGTTATTTTGCTTCCCTAATAAAGTAATGGGCAACATTTCCCAGAAAACAAGGATTGCTATCAGAGCTTTGTTATTCCATAATATGCTACAGTAGAGTAAAAATGAAAATAACTTTTACTTTCTTTAACCATAAGAGGAGGCTAAGTTCTTACACAGATAGTAAAGGAATTTATTTTGACCCCTCTGAAGGATTAGTTTTTACTTGACACCCAGTAATGTCAAACAATTACTCAAATAATAAGGTTTTGATAATTTTTTCGGGGGTTTTAGTGATTGTATACCAAAAAGTGATCTCTCAGGAAGGTTTTTAATGGTTTCAAAACATTTGGTGTTAGATGAGGAAGTGACTTCTTAAAGGGGTCCATATAGTTAACAATAATTAAATATATGATGCAGGTGAGAGCGCAATTGGCTGCCTGTGGTGCACCAATAGTGGGTGACTCAATGTACATGCCAGGCTTGCATTGGCAGAGATCTCTACTCCGGGCTTAATCCCTTTGGCAAATGTGCAAAACAATACCCAACGGAGAATGATAAGGAATGGCTATCATGGAGTGGATTTCTCGGCATGGAAACCCTAGTGTTGCCATTGGTCTTCAAGCATGTCAAATTTCATGGGATGATGGTGAGCACTGTTATGACTGGCTCTCCCTGGTGGAGATGTAAGAAAGTTTAGTTCAGGTTCTCGGCATGGAAGGAGTCTAGTGTTGCCATTGGTCTTCAAGCATGTCAAATTTCATGGGATTGGTGAGTGCTGCTATGAGGCTGGCTCTCCCGGTGGAGATGTAAGAAAGTTTAGTTCAGGTTTGAAAGATGAAGATCAACCATAGAGGCCATTATTTTTAATTGTATTGTGTTATGTGTCCTCCTGACTTCAATTGGCAAAATTTTTTGTTTTTTTTTTTCTTCTGTATTGCTAGTCAATTAGAGCATCATGTGTGCAGGCATAACTTGTCAAAGGCAGGATTTAACTAAACACAGATTTTACATTGGAGCAATTCAATGGTGTGTAAAGAGAATATAGAACATAATGGTGGTTACAGACTTACAGTATACAGCACAAACAAAAAAAAAAAAAAATTCTTTTCCTTCTTTTTCTTTTGGGACAAAAGGAAAACTCAATATTTGATAAACAAAAAGGCAATGAAAGCATGCCTTGCTACTAGAGGTGGAAAATTGACCCACCCGGCCCGGCCCGGCCTCGGGTTATGTTCTTTGGCGGGCCGGGTTAGGCCCCCATTATGGGGAAAATGGCTGCCCAGCCCGGCCCGCCAACCCTAACCCGCGGGTTAGCGGCGGTCCGGGCCGGTTAGCCCGATTTCTTGTTTTTTTTTTTGTTTTTTGTTTTTGTTTTTTTAATTTAACTTTTCAAATAATGTTTTTAGTTAACTTTTCAAACAGCATTGCTAATCTTACAAAGAAGCCTACAAAGGAGGCATACAAAGTTAACCTCCACCCTTCATCTTCATCATTTCTCTCTCTTCTCTTTCTCTTTTTCCGTTTTTTCCTTCACTTTGTAAGTTTCTTGTAGACTTCTTTGTAAGGATGATTTATTGCTTTCAAATATCAATAATTCAATTCAATTCAATTTTTTTTTTTTTGTTTAACATTTCAAATATTAATTCAATTTTAAACAATAAAATTGTAATATAAGAAAAATTAGACTTATTCATTTATTAAAAAATAAAATAAGAAATTATAACAATTATTGCCTCATTAAAAACCTCACCAAGAAAAACCCAATGGGAAAAACTTGGTAAAGAAAAAAGAGTGCAATAATTGACAATTAATTTATAAATTACATTTTACAAAACAACTAATTTGGGGGTGGTTCACTAGGACCTCACTCATCTGTATCATCTATTTACAAAATTGAAATGATTCTACTAAAGTATTGTCGATAACCTCGTATTGATCTTGATGGCGTGATCGTTTCCAATCTCGAAGACATGTGAGGACTTCAATCATTTTGGAGCAAGTTTAGTCCTCCTTTCATTTAAAATCCTTCCACTTGCACTAATGTTTGTTCGGATGAGACGGTTGAGACAGGAACAGCGAAAACATCCAGGCAAGTCTTGATAATACCGAAAAAATACATTTTCTGGCTCTCAATACTGTAATATCAAAGTGACCTGCTGTAAACATTTCGGGGGTTGCCAAATATTGTTGAAGTTCATTACTCTGCGACTCCATGGAGGACAGTATATTAGTTGTTGTTTATTGGTGGTGGTGCTTCTGAAGAGGAAGTTGTGGCTGTGCTTCGGATTCGGTCCTCTTCGGCCTATTCAGTGCATTTCAAGAGTATAAGTCTTCATTTATGTTTCTTCTGATACAGCTTCTCTGGATATTTCGCCTCTTTGCGACTGCGGTTCCCATACCTGTTTTCATATTGGAAATATACTTCGAAAGACTATTTTTTACCTTCCTATTTGATTGACATATGATTCGGTTTGTAAATTTTCACTTAAATTGTCAAAACCATTTTCTAAACGTGCTAATTTAATTCTAGGATCAAATATACACCTAAACAATAAGAAAAGGATGGGTTCCCATATTTCAAATTTTTTTTTTTTGCATTGCCTTTATTGGTGCATTAAAATTTCATTGTCTTTGTTTTTTGTAAATAACTCGGAAATTTTTATAATTGTATATATACCAATGGACTAGTAGGATAATACACACCAAAAAGTTGTAAAGTGGTTGGTAAAAACGTTTGAGAAAAGAATGAAATACTTTAGCTATCTTCCAATCATTTTCTATCAAATAATGAGGACCTATTACTTGCTACAAAATAACTAATTATATTAGCATAAGGTAAACATGAATCAAGCATTAAATAAGTATTTTCCATCTAACAGGCATATCTAATGCAAAATTCTAGGAGACATATTTGATTTATACAAGCTTCTTGAAATTCAGCATTTATTTTATTACACTAGTAATCCAAGCTAAAGATTCCCTAATTCTATCAATATTTTTGTTTAATTGTTTTCATACCACTTTTCACAATTAATTAATACATGACATGCACAACGTTGGTGAAAAAACTTCAAATTGTTATATAAGGTATATTAGTTTGAAAAAATCTATAGCTTTACTATTAGAACTTGCATTCTAAAGTTAAACTTATCACTTTATCAAAATATCATAATCTTCTAAAACTTCAACAATTTTATTATGATTTCTAAACCACTATGATCCATATCCATTAATCTAAATCCTAATAAAGATTTATTTATTTTAATTCATTATCAAAAATGACTAATCACACAAATATAATCTTGTTTAGTTCTATCTTCCAAATATCGGCAGTTAGAGCCACACTAATATGACAAGTATGAAATTTATTTTTTAATTCTAATTTCATTTTTTAAACAATTTTATTAAATCATTTCTAGTTGCAGTTTTAAAATACTTTTAAATCCTGAAAAAATGAATTTTGAACAAATCTTAAAAATGAATTTTGAACAAATCTTTCAAAATATTTCTTCAGCCATATTAATAGGTTGATCAGCTGCGTAATATATAAGCTAACTGTTCCCTATACATCAGAATTATAACGCCAATAGTACCCATTTAGTATTTGAGTTTGATTGCTTTCTCTATTTCCATGTTATTAATATATTATTAGCATGCTTTTTTAAAGTACTAGTACCATTACCTGAATCAGCTTTATAAACATTTCTACATATTTGCATCTTGCTTTCTTGACTTGAACGCCATTTTCTGTTCGTAAAACTTGTCAAAATGCGCCCAAACGTCTGATGTGTGCTGTCTTCGGTTTCGACGGCAGTTGATGAACCCATCTCAACTTGAGATGGAGTTGGACGAGGCTACGATTACGAGGACGACTTTTAGAACCACCAGGAGCTGTTGGAATCGACGGCATATTTTAGGTGTATGATTCTGAGACTGGGATTGGACAGCGGGACTATTTGAATCTCCTGCATTCATAGTAAATTAGTGGGATAGGACTAGATAGTTTTCTTCATCATTGAAATTAATGGGAGAGAAATATCTATCCATTGTACTTGAAAAAAAATTGATTAGAAGAAATAAAAATTAAAGAAGAAATTGGAATATGGAAATTAGAATTAGAAATTGGAAATATGAATTGAAATTGTAAAAACTAATAATATTAAAATAAGAGCAAATTGATAACAAAAAGATTAGAATAATATAATTGAGAGAATAGAGATTGAGAATAGGAATATGAGAGAATGAGAGAATTTGAGTTGTGAGAAAAATATGAGAGTTTAGGGCCAATTTATAGAAAAATGGGAAAGAAAATGACGAAAAAGACCTCTCCAACGGCTATAAAACGCTATTTTCAAGGGTAAAAGGGTAATTTAAAAAATAATTAATTTACATTTTTTAATTTATTTTTAGGCGGGTTGGCCGTTGGCTACAGCCAACTCGGCAGGTTGGCAACAGCCAACCCGCATGCAACCCGTCGGTTGGTGGTCCTCCTGCAGAGAGGACAAAATAGCAACCCGCGGGCTGTCGAGTTGCCATTTTGCAACCCGGCCCGCCCGGGGGGTTGCTGGTGGGTTGGGCTCAACCCGGCCTGCCATTAAGGCGGGCCGGGTTAAACCCTCTTCATTACGGGCCGGGTTAAGGTTGACCCGCCTAACCCGACCCATTTGTTCCACCTCTACTTGCTACTGACCTCCTCTCTCTCTCTCTTTGGGCAGTGTCGTCCATCTCTATATTAGTTTTCTACTTTATCTATGACCATTATGATCTGTGACGATATGCTTGATGCCTTTAGGAGCTGCTCATAATATGATATCATAGGACATAGATTAATGCCTTTTAAATTTATTGCTATTATGTGTGACATTGCTCTTGGTGTGACGTGATAGGAGTTTCCGTTTGATCATTGCTAACCTTCAATTTTGTAACTGCTTTTTATGACCAAGCCATGCAGAACTGAGAGAAGTATAGAACACTATAAACTCTCACACTTTGTTGTAACGATGTCTATCAGACTTTATCTTTGATATAATATCCAGTAACCGTACTTGACATGTCTAGCTCATTCAACTGAAAAAGAACTTTCCTGTACTAAAGATTTAGCATGCTGCTTTCAAATACCAAGTGAAACTTGCGTTTGATTTCAGGGTGGATACATAATTCTAGAATGTTTTGAATATAATACTAAACCTGAACTTAAATAGCTCGTTTTCCTGGATATTTTGTATCTGGTTCTGTTTATTGTTCTTCTGAGCACAAACATGGAGGGAGATTAAGACCCTAACACTGGAGATGCTCTTGAATATTCTCTGGTGTCTGGGATTTGATTATCCTATTCTTTTCAATGACCTGTTTATACCAAGTTGCTGATAACTTAGGAGTCCTCTTCAGTGTGGTATAATCAACATGGTGAAGTCCAAATCTTACTGTATAGCCCTTTGTCCATTCGAAGTTATCTAGCAAGGACCAAGAAAAGTATCCCCTGACATCTGCTCCATTTCTGTTTAAATAGGGAGAGACATTGGCGAAGGAAATATTCATTAACGTAGAAAGAATCTGAAGTCTCGGGAGCTTTTTGATGACAGATCAATGTCCTTTTGATTTGATTGTTTAAAAATTCTAATCCAGCACATCCTTACCTCATTGCTGTCAACAGTGCATCTAAGTAGCAAGTCATATATTCGACCCTTTTGACATCATGGAGATACTCTTCAGTGGTGGAATTTGGAGTATTTATCTCGCCGTATCCTGCAATAGAAAATGAAGGTATGCAAGGATAAGTAGCAAGTTTCTTCCTTGACAGCTCTGCAGATTGCTACTTACCATTTTCTGTAATGAACATGGGTATGTTATTGTATCTCTCTTTCACGTAGTTTATAACCTTCTCCATTCCCGGTGGGTATACATTTAGCCACTCCAATGAGGTCTGCAAAGCCAAAAGGTTTCAGCAACTGGTTTATGAATGTGAAGTCAGTATGTTTGTGATGAATTTAGATTGCATACGGATTCTCCTATGGGGACACCATTTCTTTGGTTACTTCGTCGGCAAAATCCTTCTGTCTTGGTAGCTCCCCATCCAGGTTCACATACAGAAGAGATACAGTCTCGGATGTAGTAACTGGTGTAGTGATTGATTCCAATAAAGTCCAGTCCCATCTTCAATTTCTCTTTATCTTTGCTTGAAAACTCGGGTAGTATAGTTCCCAAAATGGTTTTCATCTCTACAGGATATTTTCCATATGTAATTGGATCCAAAAACCTGCATTCATTTCATCAAACAGTGCAGTATCTTTAAATCATGAAGATAAATATGCATTATGTGTGTTTAGTCATGTGAAACAATTGAGTGAGAAGTTGAGGATTAACCAATTCATGAAGAAGGATTGACTTCGTTCGGCTGCTAACTTGTCTGCTGTGGAGTTGCTAATGGGTTCAAACCATGCGGCGTGCAAAACAATCCCAATGCTACCTCCTTGCTCTCTCTGGAGTTTCACTGATACTGTTAAGTCTACTCCTATCCTCTCATCCAGAAACTTTTAGAAAATAAAACTATTACCCTTTTCATTGTATATCGTTACTGTTATTACCTGGTATTTGGTTCTGTATTTATGAACTGCAGTAGCATGTGATAGGATAACATTGTGAGCTGCAATGAAAGGCTCCATCTCTGAATTGCCCCGACTGCAATTTCCAAATGGCCTTGAGCAATGAGATGGAGGATATTCACCTAAACGATAACCAAGGATGACTTGATAGTTTGGCTCATTGAAGGTGACCCAGTATTTCACTCGGTCACCGAAGGATTTAAAACAAATGTCTGCAAAATATCCAAAATCCTCCCTGGAATAAAGGATAAACTCCAATGAGTTGAAAATGAGTTGAAATTAGGATTTGTGTACTCTAGTTTCTGCATGGTAATGTTTGCATACACTTACTGTGATTTAGGACTTAGCCAAGCTCCATAAGTGTCCTCAAGATGTTGAGGGCTGTCAAAATGAGTCAATGTTACAAATGGTTGGATACCTGAAAGAGGGCAATTGAGGAAGATGAGATGTCTGCCTTCATTTCAGTTGTGAATCAAAACAAGGATAGAAGTAAACCTTTAAGCAAGAGAGCATCAATGAGGTTGTTATAGAAATTGATACCAGCTGTGTTGATATGTCCAAATCTCCCTTCTGTTAAATGGCATGAAATTTCACATCATTTCTTTGTAGAACAAAGTAGTTGATATGCAAATGGGATCAAAACTCACTAGGCAAAATTCTAGCCCATGAAATTGAGAAGCGATAGCTGTTGACTCCAAGGGACTCCATTAGATTAATGTCTTCCTATATCCGCAAAATCAAATAAACATTCAATAAGTTTGGAACCCACCAAATAAATTCATGCCATTTTGAAACAACCTAGAGTTGATGACACTAATCCCCTTGAGGTTTGATTAAATAACAAAGTTTTCCTAAGGTTACTAAATAACATACATCCCAGTTTAAGCGTTAAAATAAGCGGTAGGAAGATTATTTTATTATTACATCTAACCTATGGATCAATGTCTTTTTAACTATATACATATTTACCTTTTAACATAGTTGTATTAACATTTGATGCCTAGTGTCAAGGGTTGAGAGTTTCACACCTAAAAAGCTAATCTATTAGGTGGAGGGACTCCCTCCTTTTATAAGTCTAATATCTCATCAATACATTTTCGGTGTGGGATTTGTTACTTTCTCCCCCACCCAATCTTGTGATGCCCTCGTCACAGGTGAGACCCCTACCTATCCACCCACCTCACTCTTGTGTGGACCCACAATCACATGTGGATACCCTCACGTGGGTGCCTGACAGGACATCGAAAGACGAGAGTTTGATATACAAAAACTAACCTATTAGATGGAGAGACTTCCCCTTTTATAAGCCCAAGACTTTCCCAATATACTTTCGACGTGAGATTTGTTACACAAGGTGGTAAACAATAAAGAGAAATGACTAAGTTATTTATTACCTCTATAATTTATAGTAAAATANACTTGATAGTTTGGCTCATTGAAGGTGACCCAGTATTTCACTCGGTCACCGAAGGATTTAAAACAAATGTCTGCAAAATATCCAAAATCCTCCCTGGAATAAAGGATAAACTCCAATGAGTTGAAAATGAGTTGAAATTAGGATTTGTGTACTCTAGTTTCTGCATGGTAATGTTTGCATACACTTACTGTGATTTAGGACTTAGCCAAGCTCCATAAGTGTCCTCAAGATGTTGAGGGCTGTCAAAATGAGTCAATGTTACAAATGGTTGGATACCTGAAAGAGGGCAATTGAGGAAGATGAGATGTCTGCCTTCATTTCAGTTGTGAATCAAAACAAGGATAGAAGTAAACCTTTAAGCAAGAGAGCATCAATGAGGTTGTTATAGAAATTGATACCAGCTGTGTTGATATGTCCAAATCTCCCTTCTGTTAAATGGCATGAAATTTCACATCATTTCTTTGTAGAACAAAGTAGTTGATATGCAAATGGGATCAAAACTCACTAGGCAAAATTCTAGCCCATGAAATTGAGAAGCGATAGCTGTTGACTCCAAGGGACTCCATTAGATTAATGTCTTCCTATTTCCGCAAAATCAAATAAACATTCAATAAGTTTGGAACCCACCAAATAAATTCATGCCATTTTGAAACAACCTAGAGTTGATGACACTAATCCCCTTGAGGTTTGATTAAATAACAAAGTTTTCCTGAGGTTACTAAATAACATACATCCCAGTTTAAGCGTTAAAATAAGCGGTAGGAAGATTATTTTATTATTACATCTAACCTATGGATCAATGTCTTTTTAACTATATACATATTTACCTTTTAACATAGTTGTCTTAACATTTGTTGCCTAGTGTCAAGGGTTGAGAGTTTCATATCTAAAAAGCTAATCTATTAGGTGGAGGGACTCCGTCCCTTTATAAGTCCAATACCTCATCAATACATTTCCGGTGTAGGATTTGTTACATTCTCTCCCACCCAATCCTGTGATGCCCTCATCACAATTGGGACCCCCTACCTATCCACCCACCTCACTCTTGTGTGGACCCACAATCATATGTGGATACTCTCACGTGAGTGCCTAACAGGACGTCGAAAGACGAGAGTTTCACATCCAAAAGATTAACCTATTAGGTGGAGAGACTTCCCCTTTTATAAGCCCAAAACTTTCTCAATACGCTTTTCGAGTGAGATTTGTTACACAAGGTGGTAAACAATAAAGAGAAATGACTAAGTTATTTATTACCTCTATAATTTATAGTAAAATACTCTCAAAGACTTATAGTAAGTTATAACAGAAAAAAAAGGACATAATTCTTTGATAGATAACTGATAAGTAGGACAAATGGAGCATGATTAATTAAATTGTTAATAAATAATCAATCATAGGTCCCTCAATTATTCCCGTTATTACTAAAACTATACCAAAATAGAAGATATGGGAATCTAATCTTATAATTAAAATCAGATTCGACATAGGCCTTTAAACAATCTATAATCACACCTTCAACATTAGTTAACTCAAGACATATAATCCACCCAATTTAATTATATTAGCCAGGCTTTGAATTGGTCTAAGAACTAGATTCTATTCAACGACTATATTTAAATGAAAAAGTTATAATAATTACAAAGAGAGAGATATTAACCATCACGGGATGATATGATAATAAAAGAGCAAAAATATGTTCTATAAGTTTTTGAGTTTGAGTCCCTCCTAAGCCATTGATACTCTTACCCGACCGACGTTTCAAGGTCTCAAGTGATTAGTCCCGGTGATTAAAAGAAAAAATTAAAATTTAGATGTTAACTATTGTCACTCTATTTCTGCTTGTACTGATTAAGAACCAAAATTTTCCAACTACAGTTTTTGCTACGATGGTACATTAGGAGTATTTTAGGTTATTTTCATATACCTCTCACAAAACTGTTTAATTTATTACATTTAAAATTTTTAAAAACCATTAAAAGGCTCTTTTATAATTATTAAAATTAAAAAAAAAAAACCCGAGATAGGGTTGTTTTTAATAATTATAAAAGGGTTTTAGATTATTTTTCAAAAGGCTTCGGTACATTCAAATTAATTGATTTCAGAGAAGGTGTATAAAGTTAATCCAAAGTATTTCTCTACTAAGAACTAAGACTATTTAAAGAAAAAAAAGATACCAAATAACGATGATAATGATCCACAGCAATATCACCATTACTTCCGTCAATTATGTTTCCTGCAAGAACAAAAAATGATAGAATATTGCATTTTTTTTTTGTTCATGTGTAAAGTCAAAATGTGTGTATATGATGAGAAAGTTGTAAAAGTCATGAATTTCCAAGCTTAGCTTTGATATTATGGATCATAAAACGTAGAAAGAGAAGAAAAACTAGTCACTCACCAGGTTTGTGGGTAAAAACATCCCAGTTGCTTAAACCTTTACCTTCACTCAAGTATGCACCTTCAAACTGCAAAAAATGAAAGGAAATTACATAAATGAAGGCAATTGAGGAAGTTGCATATATGTGAAGAGTTAAACTTAGACCTGATATGAAGAGGATGCAGTTCCAAAGAGAAAGTTGGATGGAAATAAAGATGAATGACTTTTGAGACCAGGAGGTAATAGTAGCACAACTAAGAGAGCTATTGATTTACATACTGTAAAAAGCTTCATATTTCTTCACTCTATGCTGAAATGAAACAACCTTCATTTTATATGCATGCTTCTTCTTATAACCCATGAAGCAGAGAAAAGGACATATTAATTAATTATAAGATTTGGGTTCCGAAAATTTCTATATGATTTGACTGTTATGCAATCAAAAGAAAACAAGTGAGTGAACTATTTGAATTATTTTTGCCTAAGAATTTGAATCGGGTTCTAATCTATGACATTATTAGATAGAATATAGCTAGGTCCCTTTAAAAGATTATGTTTTTCAACTGTTAGATTTCCTGTCAAGACTTTTAACCAACATTTTGGCCCTCCAAATTAATTAATTAATAATGTGCCAATTATATACCAGTGATTAGGTTAGGAGAATCCATTTCTATTATCATATATTCCATGTTTCCATTGCTTTGCTTTGTGAGAACACTTTCAATACTTCACCATTATTGACACAACTTCCATTTCACTTCACAAAAAGGAGCATCAAAAGCCCCTTTACTACAAGCTAAGTTACTTGTTGCATTACAACATCAACACATTCCAAGGATTCATTCCTCCTGCCTTTTCTGGATCATGCTTTAGCACTATACCTTTTCTGAGCCTTATGTTTAGCAATGAACTGTTTATACCAAATTGCTGATAGTCTTTTAGTTCTCTTGAGAGTGGCATAATCAACATGGTGAAGTCCAAACCTCACTGTATATCCATCCTTCCACTCAAAGTTGTCGAGCAATGACCAAGCGAAGCATCCTCGTACATCTGCTCCTTTCCTGATAATGTTATCAAATCCAACTTATTATATGAACAATCTTTGAAGATAACAGAGAACAGAACATGCCCAAAAGGATTGTAATAAGAATTGAAAGCCATGGATAGATGATAATTTAGCAACCTCACTGCCGCTGCTAACTGCTAAGGCATCCAAGTAGCTGTTCATGTACTCCACCCTCTTGACATCATTGATTGAAATTTCGGTGGACGAAAGGGGAATGTCCTTTTCACCAAATCCTGCAAGACGATAATCATATGAGATTAATTTTGACAAAATATGTGACCAAATGTTAAAGGAACAATTTGAACTCACCATTTTCTGTTATGTACATTGGAATATTATTGTACTTCTGCCTTATATATGTTACTACTTTTTCCAGTCCTTGAGGGTAAATATATAGTCAATCTATATCCGTCTACACAAGTAAAAAGCTTTAGTTATGTCCCCAAAGAAGTTAAATTATGGAGATTGATGACAAACACAGACAACATACGGGTTCTCCAATGAAGATGCCATTTTTTTGTGCAGTCCACAATGTGAAGCCTTCTGTCTTAGAATTTCCTGGCCCTGGTTCACATTTGGTAAAAATGCAGTCTTTTACATAGAAACTGCTATATTGATTGATACCAATGAAGTCTAATCCATTCTTCAGCTTTTCCAGACCAGATTTGGAAAATACAGGCAGATTAAATCCTAGAATTTTATGCCTTTCTGATGGATATCTCTGGAATACAATTGGATCTAAGAACCTGCATTATACTCTTAGAGAAAAATCGAGTCACTCATAGTGATCTTGGAGACCGTATAAGGACATAAGATATTAATGTACTGGGGATGTATATGTGATGGAATTGCTCACCAGTTCATATAGAAAGCTTGAGCTCTCTCAGCTGCAGATTTGTCTTCCAAGGAGTCGCTGATAGGTTCAAGCCACATGGTATTCACAACAATACCAATGCTACCTCCCTGTTCTTTCTGAATATTTTGGTAGCATTATGGTTTAGAATAAAGCTCAATTGACTACCAATCACTGAACAGAAAAGTCCTAGCCAAGACTTTGAATATCTACCTATATACCTGGTATTTAGTTCTGTATATACTGACAGCAGCTGCATGAGATAAGATAATGTTGTGAGCTGCAATAAAAGGCTCTCTCTCTGAATCCCCATTAATACAATTCCCAAACAGGCCAGAGCATCTAGATGGTGGGTAAATCCCTGACCTATAGCCACGAATGACTGCAACATTGGGTTCGTTGAAGGTGGCCCAGTACATCACTCTGTCTCCAAAGCATTTGAAACAAATGTCTGCATAATATTCAAAATCTTCCCTGAAAAATGCATAATGCATTTTAGTGGCAGGCCATTCCTTTATAAATTAGGCAAGATAGGTAACAATATTGAGAGAGTGTTGCCACTCACTGCACTTCAGGACTTAGCCAAGCTCTATATCTGTCATCAAGTCCCTGAGGAATGTCATAATGAGTCAATGTCGCAAAGGGTTGGATCCCTGAAATCAGAAGCAATGAACATTTAAGTAGAGGTAATTAAGTAAGAATGATACTTAAAATCATTTAGATGCTTATAATGATAACGTTTCTTTCACTTGACATCTTGCCGAAGTTTAAATTTTTCCCACAGTTTTGATCAGATTAATTATATGGTTAGATTACTTTAGATTACATAAGTTATGGTATTAGAGTTTTGAATTGACCTTTGAGCAGAAGAGCATTGATGAACTTGTTATAATGATCGATGCCAGCCTTATTCACAGCTCCGAATCTTCCCTCTTTTTCAAAGTTAAGATGACATTGAGTTAGAGATAGAAAAAATGATACAACTAGACAATTAAATGTTCATACATTTAGAAGAACTAAAAAAACCTTGCCCATGATATAGAGAAACGGTAACTATTGACTCCAACATAATCCATGAGATCCACATCTTCCTGCTTGATCATATCATCAAAAACCAAACAGATAATTTTCTCAATTTGTCATGATAAAATTGACTGAATTTTTTTGAGTTGTTTAGCATTGAATACACGAGATCATGTACAAGTCCCACAACAGAAAAGAAAAAATGACTGATGACTAAATGGGCTCAAAATAAGTCAGTATAAAAGTAGCTACAAAAAGAAAGAAAAGCCAAATCACAAAGAGAAATAATTTTAGATTTTAAACCAAGACGCCATGGACAAGTGGGATTTCAAATCAACAGGGTGGGACACATCCACAATTAGCTGTCTACACCCAAAACTTTCAATCAACTGGACAATTTAACCAATAAAATCTCCTTTAATTATATTTTTTTATCAAACCCCTCTTTAATCACCCTGGTATGAACGGAATTTCATCTCAAAATCTTTTATAAACTAAGTCCGTTAAGGGATTAAAACAAGTGATAACTTTTAATGGTTAGTGGAAAAAGGAGTTACCAGATATCGATGGTAATGATCAATAGCAACATCTCCATTACTTCCATCCATGATATTACCTAAAACAAAGAAGAAACAGAAGTTGTTGAAAAGAAGGCATCAAATAAATAATGAAGCTGTAAAACATATATAATTAGCAACTCTAACCAGGTTGGTGAGTAAAATTGTCCCAGTTGCTAAGGCCTTTACCATCAGTTAAGAAAGCCCCTTCAAACTGCATAAATAAAATACAAGCATAACAGATAATTATAAATGGATAAATAAAACTGTATTTTTGTTCAGTGAGAAAGAACCTGATAAGAAGAAGATGCAGTTCCAAAGAGGAAATTTTCCGGGAAAGGAGATTCATATGTATCCGTTTCACCTTTCAAAGAGATATTTTTGTCACTACATGAAACCAGTGGCATTAGAATCCAAAACCATTGGAATAAAGATTGATATAGAAATGAATTCTCCATTAAAATGAAACTGAGGTAGTTCTCTACTTGTAAAGACATAAAGAGTGGTTCTCTTGATGTCAGCAACTGCGATTGCCAAGCGTTGGTTGTCTGCATGCAAGTACATATTAACACGGCGTCTCAGAAAAAGCCAACATATAACTGCTTATCAGAGAATAATTATGTTACCTATTCAATTATTAAATTTACAATGAAAAATTGAAATTTGAATTTTAAATACCTGTTTATTTTTTTTTAAAGTAAAGGATTTAGAAGAACCTTAAAAGAAACACAAAACCAGATGTTATGCCTAAAAAAGTAGGGCTGATGCAAGACCCAGTCAGTGTAAAAAGTCAAAGCTTAGGTAGGCCCGCAGCCAGTCAGAGGAAGCCACGTCACACAATGACAGGGGCAGCATGCTCCTGTCAGGGTAGTGGGTGCGCGTCAAACCAGCCAGGAGCTAGAATGATTCCACGTGTCTAATCACTGCACTAAATCGCGTAAATCGATCTAAAAGGTGGGCAATGGGACATAAAGAAGGATTTGCATGAATAATCCCACCAACTCGCAGATTTAGTAATGATAACCTTAATCCATCCCACTATAAATTGAGAGCTCCTCTCTCATTTAAAGGATTAGCTAATCTCTCTAAAAAAAAAAAATAGCATTCTATCTATTGTATAATCATTTGTAAGTCAGTCCGCTGAACGCGACCTGACCACTATCATTAATACAAAATCAGTGGACGTAGGATTTGCTTCCTTAGCATCCGAACCACTTTAAACATTGTTCCCTATTGTTTTTACTCATTCTTTCACCGCGTATGTCTTCTGGGCCAGCTCAGCATTTCACACGTGTATTTGGTTGGTGTCAAAATCACGCATCAACAGTTTGGCGCTAGAAGAAATGTCTGATTTAGTATCCGTCCTTCATCAGGAGAATCTCTTAACTTACTGGTCCTACAACAGCAAATGGCTCGCCGACTTTAACTTGAGCGAACCAATCAGGGTGCTAAGAGATCCCCTGAGTACAGGAGGACACCTCTCCTGAGGTACCTTCGGTTCTGCAAAATGTCGCAAGGGATATTCCTTCAAGTTCACAACTTGACCCTGCCATCAGAAGCTACCTGGAGAGGTTTGACAATACTCTTCAGACGGTCAACCGAAGGTTGGACCGTTTGGACCGGGGCGTGCCACCCAAATCAAATGAGGCGGTGCAACCGCCAAAAACGCCTGCTGGTCTTGCGAAAGCATGGCAAAGGGCGATAGCCCATGGCGCGAGCACTGCAGCGCGCCGAAAGAAGGGTAAGCAAGTGGCGAAAAATGGGCCTAAGGGCACTAAAGGGCCGGCGAACACTGACCACGTCTCAAATAGAATACCTGTGGCGTTAAGACTCAGTGAAAAGTCACAGCCAGAGCCGTCCCATGCTGCGTCGCATGAAAACCCCCGTAAAAGTGCTAGGCGGGGTGATTCTCATTACCGCCATAAAAGCAATCCTAATCACAATCCTAATCATAGTCGTGCAGGAGGTTCCCATACTCCGCGGGGCGGTTCATACCACCGCAGAGGTCGTGAAAATTCCCCGCACCATTCATTGCCATCACACGGCTCTAGCTAGCGTGTGTCGAGAGCGGTCAGAACTACCGGCCGAGGCGAAGTGGATCCGACCACCGGACTTTCCTCATTCGCAATCGTGAGGGTTGAACTCAGATGGGTGAAAGTAATCCCCAAATAGCTCCGTTGCCCCAGATTGAGGAGCTGTAGCGTGCTCTAGACCAGCTTAAAGTTCAACAAAATGAGCAAGGGCAGGTCGCATCAGCGTCTCATTTTTCTCCGGCAGTATTAGCTGCCCCTCTCCCGTCAAGATTTAAAATGCCCGACATGCGGGTGTTTGATGGAAATTCTGATCCGTAGGATCACTTGTACGAATTCAACGACCTGATGGAACTTCACCAGGTTTCAGATTTGGCAAAGTGTCGTTGTTTGGCAGTAACTCTAACCTCTCATGCCAAACGATGGTTCAGGTCGCTCCCAGCGGGATCGATTAGCTCGTGGCCTCAGATAAGCATGACGTTCCTAAGGCATTTCCAAGCAAACTGAAAGTTCTCAATGCCTTTGAGCTATCTCAGCAATATAAGGCAAGAGAGGGATGAATCCCTCTAGTCTTACATCGACCGGTTCCACAGAGAACTTAATAAGATAGCTCACACTCCCGAAGAGTCTGTTCGGACTCTCATCATAGTGGGAGTCCGCCCACAGACCGACATGTGGAAAGAGTTATAGGCTGAGGATGATGTTTCCCTCACCCACTTCTATAACATTGCGGAGAAGTACCTTCGTATTGAGAATTCCGTGGCGGCACTCCACCGCCGTGACCCCAATGTTTCAGGTAGTGCGCCTGGTCAGGAGGAAAGTAGGAGAGTTGATCGCAGATGGGCTATTGATGATCAACGAAAAGGAAATAAACCGCGCTATGAGCCCAAAAAGTCTTATGTTCCCGTTTCTCGTCGCGATTATGACAGAAATCAGTATACGCCTTTGAATGCGTCTGTATCGGCTATTCTTGACAAGTCAGAAGAAGCCAGCTTGCTCGGAGAGCCTGAGCACATAAAAAATCCCCCGTCAGCCAAAAATAGTAAGAAATACTGTCGCTTTCATCGAGATAATGGGCATCACACCAATGAGTGTCGAGCTCTCAAATAGGCAGACCTCATCAAGCAGGGGCATTTCAAGGAATATATTGATGATTCCACTCCCGCACAAGAGAAAAATCAAGGGGAACCAGGAAAGAAATGATGTGATCGCAAAGGTATATGCAACGTCAATTTGATCTTTGGATTCCCCGCGAGGTGCCCAGGAAAGGTATGCTCGCGCAGTCCATCACGACCCTATCAGTGTGATGAGCACGACGCGACAACAACAAAAGGTTCGTAGGAAGGAGGAAATTACCTTCTCCAAAAAGGATGCAGTTTGATTGCATCATCCCCACGATGACGCTCTTGTGATCACGCCCCTAATAGGGCGCCATAACATCCATAGAATGTTGGTGGACAACGGAAGTGCTGTGAACATCCTATTCCAAACAGCTTTCTAAAGAATGAAATTGGACGAGGCCGACCTGAAGCCTGCCTCGATCCCCCTATATGGTTTTATAAGGGACCACCTGATCCCCAAAGGAACGATCTTGCTTCCAGTCACGCTGGGTGACTTTGACGAAGTGACCAAGGTAACTAAATTCTTGGTAATGGATTGCCCATCCGCTTTTAGTGGTATCCTGGGGTGACCTCTGCTGAGAAACTTCAAGGTAGTCACTTCGATATACCATCTGAAGATGAAGTTCCCCACCCTGACGGGGATAGGGGAAGTTAGCGAATCTCAGCATGCATCTCGTGATTGTTACGTAAAAGTAGTGCAGATGGGGTGCAAAGGGAAAGGTATCTCGCGTGGCATTCCTCGATAGGCGATGGCGATCAGCTGGATCGAGCCATAGCCTGGCCCAGTCGAGAATAATATAGATCCTCGTATTCAGGAATGCCCTTCCAGTGGGCCAATTGAAGATCTGTCTAAAGTATTGGTCGACTAGAGCGAGCCGAGCAGAGTGTTAGGGATTGGGAGCAATCTCAACCCCCAGCTCGCCATCGAACTGACCAGCTTCCTCAGAGAGAATATCGATGTGTTTGCATGGTCACATGCGGATGTGGTCGAGATCAACCCGGATATTATTTGCCATGCATTGAACATCGACAGTGAAGCCAAGTCGGTTCGCCAAAAGAGAAGAGCGATGGATTCGGAGTGATATGCTGCCTTAAAACTTGAGGTGGATAACCTTCTTCGAAATGGGTCCATCCGAGAAGTGCTCTATCCGACCTGGGTTGCCAACCCGGTTCTAGTAAAGAAGCCCAACGGCAAATGGCGAACTTGCGTCGACTTCATTGACCTTAACAAGGCATGCCCAAAAGATAGTTTTCCCCTTCCCAGGATCGACAAGCTCGTGGATGCCACCTCAGGGCATGAGCTGCTGAGTTTTATGGACGCGTACTCGGGATACAATCAAATTCCGATATACTCGCCGGACGAAGAGCATACATCCTTTGTTATAGATCGGGGGCTGTACTATTATAGAGTTATGTCAAGAACGCTAGCACAACTTACCAATGGTTGGTTAACAGAATGTTCTCCAAACAGATCGAAAAATCGATGGAGGTCTATGTAGATGACATGCTGGTCAAATCCCATGTCGCTTTAGATCACATAACGCATCTCGCTGAGATGTTCGACATCCTCCGACAATACAGAATGAAGTTAAACCCCCTCAAGTGCTCATTCGAAGTATCCTCGGAAAAATTCGTAGGATACATGGTTAACCAACGGGGCATAGAGATCAACCCCGAGAAAATCCAAGCTTTCCTCGACATGAAATGTCCGACCAACAAAAAGCAGGTAATGAGCCTTAATGGGCGAATAACGGCGCTAAGTCACTTCATATCGAGGGCAACAGATCGCTGCTTGCCATTCTTCAATGTTCTAAGGGCCAATAAAAAGTTCGAGTAGACTCCCGAGTGCGAACAGGCATTCTAGAGAATTAAAGAACACCTCGGGAAGCCACCCCTTCTGTCCAAGCCTTTCCCGCAGGAGATCCTCCTCCTGTATCTGTTCGTCTCTCAGTTCGCAGTCAGTGTAACCTTAATTCGGTAAGAGGATAGGGTCTAATGACTTGTGTATTATGCGAGAAAGCGTCTGTTGTTAGGAAACGACCCAATTGCGTAGCGGAAAACAAAATTTTTACAACCATGGATCGTTCCTTAGAACCCAAAATCAGGACACAGAAAATTATAGTTTATATATTACAACAAGAATCTGCAGAAAATAAATCTAAAGTTTAGATTCATACCCATGTTGGAAGCTCCACGAATATTGTCTCTGAACGCGTTTGCTACCAATCCAAGTGTAGGATCGAACCCAAGAAGTCTACATGAAGATAATCACAAGGAACCAATGAGGGATTTGCTAGATCCTCCTTGACCTTAAGAAATCAAGAAGAAAACTTTGATTTTGGCACAAACCAAAATGGCGTGGGAGAGTGTTTTTCTTTGTGTTGTGTGAGTGTGTTTTCTTTCCTCTCAAAAGGCAAATTAAAATCATATAAAATCACACAAACACTTCTTCTTTTATAGGCAAACTTAGTTGCCATATTCCCATATGGAATGGGCTTGGGCTTCAACCCAAACACCCCATGTTACCAAACACTCCTAATTAGATATTTTATTTATTTCATCATTATCTCAATTAAAATCAATTAATATTTAATTAACATTTAATAATAATGATGATTTAATTAAATATGTGCGAACACATATTTAAATGTAATTTCATTTATTTAATTTTTTAACAAATTAAATAAAAGCTACGACCTCAGCAAATTTAATTACACTGTGAAATTACCAAAATACCCTTTTGCCAAAAAAGACAAAAACGCCTTTCTTTCTTCCTGGCTCTTAAATTATCTTCTATGTGTGTGACCCATAGGCTCCTCATCATACCGGCAGTGTATAGTATCGCGATTAACATCAATTAACCGTCTCACTAATACATAGACCAAGATTGGCCCCTAGCAAGGCATCATGGCCACCCGATAGATTTGGATTCAACAAAGTAGCTACCTGTCAACGATATGGTTACCGTACAATTCGATCCTTTTATCATACGTTATCTCGATGAGACGAAGGCATAGAAATAGTGTCAACCTTCGGTTACTCTTGATATTATGTATTCAGTTTCTGGACCAATGACCTGTATTATAAACCGGATAGAGCAACAACTCAATCCCACTGTGGCCACAGTTTTAGTGTCATTGCCATATACTGAATTGCGCCGTGAGATAACTTTCTCCCGTACCCGGGAGTGATGAATCCTCTGTCAATCCACCATAGTCTTGATACACTCCTTGATGCAGCCAATCACCACCGTATTGACAGCTCTGAAAAGAACTGCGTTAGGCTAGTGTCAAACTACACCAATCGGTGCACAAGGCGCTCCGGTGATCTCAAGTCTAAGGATCACATGCACCACCATTTGTTAGAGGATTTGTTCCATAGACACTAGGGTTACCATCCATATGGAATCCTCTGGTGGGTCAGTCTAGTGAACTTGATGTGGTGTATTCGCCTACTGCAAGCACCCATGTGTTGCACCAGGTTGTCACCAAACAACCTTGACAAGTGAGATCAGTCACTGCCTTTCGACAGGGTCGTTCAACACTATGATAGCCTTACCATATTATCTGTGCCCTTATTTTAGAATAACACTGGGGCTATGGACATTTATAGCATGGCCACCATATGTGCTCATAGGGTTTTCACTATCAAGATTTGAAACACTTGATATCCTCGTCACGGTTCTACCATTCTAAGAATATATATCAATACATATTGCCATAATAATGATTTACGCGATATAGAATAAAATGCATTTTATTGATTAACGAACATTATTACAAAGAGTCAATTCTACAATAATTGATTGGCTCTAGGGCATCTACTCTAACGTCTGTTAGATGCCGAGATGTGGTATCCAGAAATGGAATGGTTAGCTTATGCCCTGTTGATCGCTTCCAGGAAGTTGCTACCTTACTTCCACGCTCATACGATCCATGTAATGACCAATTACCAACTCAGGCAGGTCCTCCAGAAGCCAGAAGCGTTAGGTAAATTGCTTAAATGGGCTATGGAATTAAGTTAGTTCGATTTGAAGTATAGACCGAAATCAACTATCAAAGGGCAGGCTGTTGCCGACTTCATATCTGAATTCTTATATCATCCAATGAATGAGTCAGAGCAACAGCCTAGCGAAGTCATTCAGGAAACTGCCCAGAATCTGTCGACCTGGAGCCTCTACGTCGATGGATCATCGAACAGAAAAAGGGCCAGGGCAGGTCTTCTCCTTTTGAGTCCTGAAGGGGCTCACCTTCATGACATTCTCCGATTCGGTTTTAAGGCAACCAATAATGAGGCCGAGTATGAAGCTCTGTTCGCTGGACTGTGGTTGGCCAAGGAAATAGGTGCAATTGCAATCAGTATCCACAGCGATTCCATGTTGGTCGTTAACCAGATTTTGGGAGAGTACCAAGCCAAGAAAGAAAATATGATAAGCTATTTGAAGAAAGCTAAGGCCGCACTCGAGCTGCTCAAGCACTTCACGATCACACAAATTCCTAAAGATAACAACTCCGTGGCAGGCGCTTTGGTAAGAATAGCCTCGTCATTGGACTCAGATGCACCGGAAAGTATTCATGTTCGATTCATCGAGACCCCCAGTATCAGCCTGATCGAACAGGCCATGAATGTAACAGAATCAGATTCGTAGATGACCCCTATCATTCAGTATCTCAGGGATGGGACCTTGCCTGATGACAAGGTCGAGGCAATGACTCTGCGAACAAGATTTGCTCGTTACACCCTCATCGGAGACCAGCTGTACAGGCGAGGGTTTAGCGCCCCTCTCCTCCGATGTGTAACTAGCGAAGAGGCAGATTACATCATAAGGGAGATACATGAAAGGATCTGCGGTAATCACACCGCCGCACGATCTCTCGCCGACAAAGTTGTTCGTCAAGGGTACTACTGGCCCCTAATCCAAGAAGACACCTACAACTTTATCAAAAGGTGTGACAAGTGCCAGCGGTTCGCGAACATATCGCGAGCTCCTTCCCACCAGTTGATAACCATGACCAGCCCCTGGCCATTCTCCATGTGGGGAATCGATCTTATCGGTCCCATGCTAGTTGGTAAAAGGGGAGTAAAGTATGTTATGGTCGCGGTGGATTACTTCACCAAGTGGGTCGAAGCAGAACCGTTAGCCGTGATCACGACCAGAAAGCTCAAGGATTTCGTCTTCAAGAACATTGTGTGTCACTATGGGATTCCTCATACTCTTATCTCGGACAATGGCAAACAATTTGACAACGAGGAGTTCAAGCAGTTTTGCTACGAGTTGGGTATTCATAAAAAATTTACCTCAGTCGCAAGGCCGCAAGCAAACGGTCAAGTTAAAGCTGTCAACAAAACCATCAAGCACACCTTGAAGGCAAAGCTTGGCGCAGCCAAGGGAAATTGGGCGATGACCTCCCCGAAGTTTTGTGGGCCTACAGGACAACTCCGAGAACCTCTACCTCAGAAACCCCTTTTTCGCTAGCATATGGCTGTGAAGCGATAATCCCTATTGAGGTAGGAACCGGTTCACTTCGGAGGGACCTGTACAATGAAGCCGACAATGAAGCACTTATACGCGCAAGTCTGGACCTAGTTGAAGAACATCGTAGTAAGGCTTAGCTAAAGGTAGCAGCCTATCAGCAACGCGCGAAGATATTCTTCGACTCTAAGGTCAGGAGAAGAGACTTTCGGGTCGGCGACCTTGTTTTGAAGGAAATTCTTCTCAGCACTAGAGAACCAAGTGCGGGAGTCTTAGGACCGAACTGGGAAGTCCCCTACCGCATTGCCGAAGTGATAAGACCGGGGACTTATCATCTCAAAAGGCTAAATGGTTCAAAAGTACCCTGAGCTTGGAATGCTGAACATCTCCGACCATATTATCAGTAATTCCGAACTCAGTTTTTCCTTGTAAAGATTTTATTTTTCGCAATCTTTGTAAATGTAAATAACAAGTGTATTATCCTATTCTTTTGTAATAATCCTCACATGTAATTCTACTCGTATAGACGTATTATAATTATGTTCGCATAGATTTGTTCTAATGTTATAAACGGTTAGAATGCGATCTTGTAGGGTACATAAATTATAAGTGCTCTAGAGATTAAGATGCATTTCATTAATAAGTACAGTGAACAAGACAAGATCCCAAAAACAAATTACAATTATCGGTCTTGATTCTCGACTCCTGGAGGACCGACCTCGTCATCTCAGGGTTGGTTGCCATCCGCCTGGTCGGCTGTAGGTTCTTCAGGGACGTGTCCCGAAGCCTCTCCCTGATCAAATCCTCGAGTGGCCTCCGCTGCTTCCTCATCCTCTAGTCGCGCCATGGAAATGAGAGTTTCCCACCAATCCTCCTGGAGGTTGGACATATCAATCTGTGGATTCTTCGGCCACAAGGCATAGATGGACTCGATCACCTATTCAGCAGCCTTTGCCTCAACCTCCTCTGCTTGGTTCTGCATCTCTTTAGTCAGCGAAGTAACTTTTCCTTGACTCGCTTGGAGTTCGGCCTCAATAGCCTGCCTTTGCTTCTCTAAGACCTCCCTCTCCTACTCTGCTCGTAAGGCCCGCTGAGAGGTTGTTTTGAGCTCCTAATCTTTCTCGTCGACTTCCCTGGATAGCTTGGCTATAGTTCTATGGAGTTCTTTTATCTCCTCCCCGTGCTTCTCAAGCTCGGCCTTTTGAAAATCCACCGTGCGAAGAGTCGCATCCCTTTCATTTAGGTACCAGACCACCGATTCAGTGGATAGCCTCTTTTCTGCTTCGACGGCTTCCAGGTCCCGTTTGAGCTTCATATTCTCTTCCTTCAGCGCGACCTCTCCCACAGCAGCTCCCAGCCGAACCTTTTACAGGGATAGTTGCATGGAGAGCAGAGCCTGCGAACAAGAAGAATGTCAGTTTCCTACCCAGAACAAAAAGGCAGTCCTCGTCGAGGATAGTTCATTTTACCTTGCCTATGTGCTAGATTGATGTGGACATCAGGTCCACATGGTTGGAACCCACAAACTCTTTAAATACTTTCGCGAGTTCGCACTCTAGCAAAGCGAAGACCGCCGACTGCAAATGATCTGATAGTTGTCCCATCGAGTCCAACACTGGAGTATCCTCGCCAGTACCCCCGTCAGGGGTGTCGCTCACTGGCTCCTTACCCAACCTCTTTCCAATGCATGTGACATTGCTTTGCCCTGCTCGAGATGCTCCCGAAGCAGTGCGAATGCCTGGCTGCAACCTCCCGGGCTGAAAGCCCAGATCCTCCGGTTCAAACTCTGACTCTTCAACCCGAATTTGCCACCTCTTCCTAGGTTGCCGAGTCATTGTCTTTTGCTTCGGGCGAGCAGCCAAAGGCTGGGAAGCGCCCGTAGGTCGAATTAGGGTGCCCGCCGAGGGTTGGGGAGCCTCAGTAGGATGCGCAGACCCCGATGTTGCCCCTTCGGCCGGGGGACCACTAGGAGCAGCTTTGGTCGTCCTAGCGGTCCTCGCCCGAGGGAAAGAAAATTGCCTTCGTCATGGTAACCCTGACATCTTCGGAGGCATGGTCGTTGTATATGAACATCGTTAGTAAAAAAAAAAAAAAAAAAAAAGTTCATTGCGCAATCAAAAAGGATCCAGTTAAATGGAGGCTCTAAGGTTGCGTCTACGTTGAAGAAGCCGTACCTTCGTAGATTCGTGGTTGTCATGAGCAGCTTTGCGTCGCGACTTACTTCGGGCAAGAAACCGAAGGCTACAATTCTATCCGGCTCCGCGAGCAGCTCCAAACTAGTCGTTTTGTTAATTGCTAGAAAAATAAACAGTTTGTTAGTAAGAAAAACAAAGTCAATGAGCTCGTTAAAGGAAAAGAACCTACTCGGGTCCTGGAAGCGATAGAGGCCGTCGTAACGAAAAAAGAAAAACTTTGTCTCATAAGCCCCTGCGTTGCTAGGGTAACTATGTATCCCCGCTGCGATAGTAGGTCGCATGGACAAGTAGTAGGAGTCCTTGTCCTTGCTCTTTTTTAGGATGTATGAGCAACCGAGTTCTACTGCAGTTAGCTCGCCTAACTGGTTCTCGCGACACGCGATGTACATGGCAACCGCAATCATGTACGTGTTCGGTGTGAGTTGCATCGATGCGATCCTGAAATGATCCAGGACCAACTTGACAAAGGGGTGGAAAGGGATTAACCCCCCACCCTTGAAGATTTCCTCGGAGATCGCGGCCAACCCACGTGGCGGATGTCGAGCTGTGTGCGTCCTATCGCGGATACCGTATTGGTCTATCACCCTATTGAGCTCATCCTCAGTAAGTACCGAGAAGATCTCTTGGGTGGGACTCACAAGAACATCCTGTGTGGACGAATTGGTCCCTTCCTCGGACCTAGTCGTTAAGGGGTCCATCCTACTACAGTCTGCAAAAGCGACAAGCAGGGAATCTTTTTAGCCCTCGTACACCATTTCGTACGATGACGTGGAGGAAAGCAAACACTTCCCCTCCTAAATCCCAGAAAAACCCTAATAGAATGATTCGAGCCGCCATTCATGGCTCGAACCCAGCAAGAACATTTCATCTCCGATCAACTACCAGAAAAACCAATCATTTATCAACTACTGGGAGTGAGAAATTAAAACAAAAAACGATTCTTACCTCTTGGAATATGAAGATGGATCCTTCTGCTTCGAATATCAGGTACGCGCTGGCTTGGAAGGCAAAGAATCCAAGTTTGCAAAAGTCTCTTGCTCTCTTTGAAAAGATGAGTGTGGTGACATTGCCTGAAACGAACCTGGGTTTTATAGCAAAAGAATTGGCGCTTAGTTTTCCTGAAATCAAACAACGTTTGGGCAGAAAAATATACCTCCTCGTTGATCGCGACCACGTGTTGCAGATCCACGGGAAAGGGTGATCGTCACGCTCCAAGAAAACCAAATCGTCGTCCTTCTCTATTGAAAAACCCAAACGACGGCACGATTCTCCTGCCGCATTAAATGCCCCCCAATCTGCATTTAATGCTCTGATGGAGTATATCATTTCAACATGTCATGTATTTAAGGCGCATGGTTGGCATTAATTGTGCACAGGGCACATCTGTCAGAGCAAAAGATGTTTTATTAAATGTATCCGTTACGAAAATGCAACAGGTAACATCTGAAGAGATTGTTACGTAGAACACTCTTCATCTGGTCAGTCACAAAGCAACATGACTCCTCTATTCTACCTCATTGGTCGCGAAGCGACGTGACTCTCGACGAGTATTCGGTTCCGAAACAACCCAATCCCTTGTCCAGAAGAGAATTCCAAGTATAATCAGGTCGTGAACTTCGGAAAATCGAAATCAAAGCACTGGTATGGTCTGAGATCAAGTCGTTCATCTTTAAGCAAAGACTATCGGGTCGCACTTGCACAAGCGTAGTCTCGACCTCTCTTCAAACAGGTCGGAATCTCCAGAATTTCCTTGAAGGCGTCTTGTCACGGCATGAATTATAGTTTCCAAGGTTCGATCCTCAAACCTTAAAAACTAGGGGACTTCTGTTATGCCTGAAAAAGTAGGGCTGATGCAAGACCCAGTCAGCGTAAAAAGTCAGAGCTTACGTAGGCCCGCAGCCAATCAGAGGAAGCCACGTCACATAATGACAGGGGCAGCATGCTCCTGTCAGGGTAGTGGGTGCGCGTCAGACCAGCCAGGGGCTAGAATGATTCCATGTGTCTAATCACTGCACCAAATTGCGTAAATCGCTCTAAAAGGTGGGCAATGGGACATAAAGAAGGATTTGCATGGATAATCCCACCAACTCGCAGATTTAGTAATGATAACCTTAATCCATCCCACTATAAATTGAGAGCTCCTCTCTCATTTAAGGGATTAGCTAATCTCTCTAAAAAAAAAAAAGCATTCTATCTCTTGTATAATCTTTTGTAAGTCAGTCCGCTGAACGCGACCTGACCACTATCATTAATACAAAATCAGTGGACGTAGGATTTGCTTCCTTAGCATCCGAACCACTTTAAACGTTGTTCCCTATTGTTTTTACTCATTCTTTCACCGCGTGTGTCTTCTGGGCTAGCTCAGTATTTCACACGTGTATTTGGTTGGTGTCAAAATCACGCATCAACACCAGACAAGAGATCAAATAAGGTAGGATCCATTTCTTTAGGATACTTTGGGTTGAATTTATGTTTTCAAGTTATTAGACTAAGGGAACTATTAGCGGTATATTTATCTATATATATATATATATATATATATAATATAAAGGATCAATTAAAAAAAATAGCTTGGAGTTTCAAAATTCATAGAAACTACCCCTAACTGCATATATATATATAATATATATAATAAAGGATAAATTTTAAAAACTAGCTTGGAGTTTCAAAATTCAATAGAAACTACCCTAACTTTGCAAAGTTTATTTCAGATAAATACGAAATTACCCATTTTTAAGGTTAAAGAAGATACCTATTTAAATTATAAAAAACTAGGAAATTGAATTTATACCTTATATAGATATTATTCATATATATATATATATATATATAAATTTTAAAAACTAGCTTGGAGTTTCAAAATTCAATAGAAACTACCCCTAACTTTGCAAAGTTTTTTTTCAGATAAAATACGAAATTACCCCATTTTTAAGGTTAAAGAAGATACCCTATTTAAATTATAAAAAACTAGGAAATTGAATTTATACCTTATATAGTTATATTATTCATTGATATTACAAATTAAATTATATAGATGTAGACAGGATCAATGGTTGCTTAACTTTACATAACTTTTTACATCAATTTTTATCCTTTAGATTAAAGAACAATCAACGGTTCAGATTAGATGAGAATCAATCTTCATTTAATGCGCAAGTCTTGTGACTTCTTCTTGTGTAGAGCCCAAATTTCTCAAGGGCCAAATTGTAAATATTTCTAATGGATCTTACTCACACCCTAAGCATGCAATCTAAGAGATATCTTCCTAAAGAAGTCGAATCATAATTCAAAGAGGAATCTGGCAGGAATTTGTTGGGGTTATGCCCTATGAATACAATGATTTTCTGAAATAATGTAAACAATTGTTAAACAAATAAAAATATTTTATTTGTCTCATCATCACATATCTCCTTTATATTACATGTGTATATGTATATCAAAGGTTCTAGAGCTAATAGATAAGATAAAATCCTCGTTTATATGAAGCAGTCATATATAAGAAATGTGAGATTTTATCGTAGCTCGAAATTATGTTAACAACCATATAACACGAGCTAGACACTCTGTTTGATAAAGATGTTGTGTGTCTGTCTTTGTGAGGGTAATAAATCTCGAATCACTAAAATGAGGATTTTAGAGTAGAAACACTTGTACATTAGATATGCATTGAACTGGACCAAGTGAAGTTTATAATTCTGAGTAACTACCATGGAAAACATAAACTTCACACCTTAGCAACTTTGGCATATGTAACTTAATCTTGAGTGGGTAATGTACCTTTGATTTGTAGACTATAGTCTTTGATTAGAGTAGAAGGTGAGATTCAGTTATTTGACGGATCAATACATTGGCCGATTGGGATTGTAGTTCTATTGGTTAGAGAACACTATTCCATAGATATGGAATTCATAACTTCGAAAGGTTTAAGGAATATCGTCTTATGGGTTTTACAAGGTCCTGAATGATGATATTTGGCCAAACGTTTAATGAAGCGTTCATTAAACATTTATCATTAAATAAATGTAAAACCATTGTTTTAAAACCTGGCTCGGCCCGATCAGTTTAATCAGTTTAACTAGGACTCGGAAGCCTTAGCGGGTCAGGTTTACATTATTCCTATTCACCCAAAACCCAAGAATTTGGGATGATGATCGACAAACAATTAACGGTTGGGGTGTTGGGGGTTTTGAAGAGAAAGTGCCAGTGAGTGTAATGGTGGCAACGGAATTGATTTCCGATGAGTAAATTAGTCGAAAATCGAAAAACACTAGCGGTGGCAACAACTGGCTTTTGCCAGATTGGCGAGGCTAACGGAGGTGGGGTGAGGTGGGTTTTGGTCGAAAGGAAAAGGGAAGTATTTTCGGGGTGCCGAGGAGGGTTGTCAACGCTGATGTTGGCGAGATTTGGCCTAGAATGCGGATGCTGGCGTTGGTGAGATTTGGCCGAAATCGAACCGATATCGACCATATCTTGGGTAGATTATTAGGGGAATGGACTCAAGGGACGATTGAGATATCTACCCAAGATCTGGCTAATATCGGTTCGATTGGGATATCTACCCAATCTCGGTCAAATCTACTCCGATAGGGGTGTTTTTGGCTATCAATATGGCCAGAAACGACCATATCAGAGCCTCTCGGTGACGGTGGGTTACTCAAGGGGACTCTAGGAGACTTCCGGTGGCAGATGGCAATGGCGGGCAATGGCTTGGGGTGGTGGTGGTGATTTTGTTATAAATTAAAGTTTTATGTAAGCGGGAGTGTTTTAGCTAAATCTGAAATATTGGGGGTTAAAAAAATTATTCAAAAATTAATAATAAAAATAATATTATATAATATTTAAAAAAGAGGGCAATTTAGTAATTTAAATAACATACCCATCAATTTATTCATTCTAACCAAACATATTAATATAACATACCCACCTATTTATTCCAAGTAACCAAATATATTTTTCCTAAAAATTCTCAATAATTTATATTACCAACATTAACTACTATTGGTATTGAAAGATTATTGGAATCTTATATTACTTGACAATCAGATGTGGTAATAAAGTAATATAAGATGACATAACCCTAATAATCTCATATAACTCCCAACCAAACGCTCTCTCAAATCCAACATTTTTTAAACCAAATGCACCCTAAAAGTAAATTGGTTCACTTTCTAAGTTGGAATTTAATACAACTAATAAAAAGTTACTGAAATCTGAGATTTCAAGAATCTATAAGCATGAGTAATATAGGAATATTTTGTCATAATCAAAATAATGGTTGTTGTTAGAGAAAACGACTTTTTCCTACCGAATAATGGTGTAACGACACTTTTCCACCCTCAGAATTTTATAAATACCAGTTTACCACCCAAACGTTAGATTCCTTTAATAGTTTCCGTTCAAAACAGTAATATTCACTACAATGACAACAATACCCTTGATTGTTTGAATTAAAAATTTATTTATTATTATATGTCATGTCAATGGAATCAATTATCCATTCTATCACCGTCTCTCCCATCTTCACAAAAACTCCATTAATCAAGCAAATCCACAAATCTACAAACCCCACGAATCTCTTTTCTTCTTCTTCACCTTTCTTCGTTCTTCTCCTTCTCTCCTTTTATAATCCTCCTCTTTCTGAACTCTCTCTCCTTTCATTATCAATCCCACTTTTTTTTGGCTCAGCTTAACTGAAGCCACTTCTTCTCTCTCTGGATCAAAGAGTAGACTGACGTTGGCCCCAGAACTCCTTGCAGTTGAAATACAACTCCGAGCTCCAGAATAACTCATCAAATCACCACCTTCTTTTGACCCGAAAAGCCCACTGCCCCTGAAGCTACAAAGAGACCTGGACCTTGACACAGTACCCATATAATCAACAACCCATAAATCACTTTTCTCATCACATCCACCAACACTTATGCCACAATCTTTGTCCTTTTTCTTCCTAAACAACTTGTGTCCCGATCTGGCCAACCACCAAATCTTTGTCCATATCAACACACGACCAGCGATATCCCGCCAGTTTGTGAGCTGTAACGCCGAATTTCAACCAAATTCTGATAGTAGTGGTCGGAATTTGGCACTGTGGATGGATGGGGGTGTTTTTATCATTTTACAAAATTTATATATTGAGGTGTTTAGTTAAATTAACAAACTTAGGGGTTTTTTTGTTATTTTTTGAATTTTATCTCATAATACTCACCCAAACTCTACCTACTAATAATATTTCAAAAATACTAGTCAAAATACTAAAACAAACACAAAAGATCCAATTAACTTTTAAGTTAAATTGTAAAGGATATTTTTGTCACAATTCCGCACTCACTTATAACTACTTTTTTACCATCTTGCCCTTTCTCACAACTTTAATTACTAACATATTTATGCTTTGAGTAGTAAATTGACATTTTAAAAGTTTAAGGGTGAGAAAGTGTTATTAAGTCATTTTTTGGGTGGGAAAAAGCTGTTTACTCGGTGTTATTATTAGTAGGCCAATGTTATAGTTATCATAAAAAACATATAACGAATTTACGTACCGTGACACCATCATTTTTTCTTAAAAAAAATTCAGAATTAATGAATAGTCATGATAATGTCACATCTGTCGATACGTGAATTCGGTATATGTTTTCCAATGTTTGTATCATTTTTTATTATTATTAATATTAATATAGCATAACTATAAATACATTGATGGCGGACAATGTGGGATATTTTCATATATATATATATATATATATTGTTTTTCTACGTAAATAAAAAAAGTTAATTTCCATCTTCCTGATATGATAGGATATTCAAAATTTGAAAAATGAAAAGATTATATTTTACTTTAGTTTTATACATAATTTATTTTGAAAATATTAAAAGTCATTTTAACCAAGTTTTAAGAGAATGTATCAAATCTCTTAACTTCGAAATCCAAAACAAATGTATATACATCCACCTTTAACATGCTGCTCATTTTAGTTTTCTATGTCTTTTTTTTTTTTTTTTTAATTAAAAAAAAGTAAAAATAATCCAAACAGGGTCACAGACTCACTGTATTACAAGTTTACAACAATGAACAACCCTTCCAAAACGACGTCGCATTCAGTCGGAGGAAGTGAAAACATCCGTCCATTAAAATAGAGTCAAAACAACACGATTAAGATTAACACCAAACCCAATCTTTCACTATCTCTCTTATAATTCACAGATCTCTTTCTCTCTCTCGTGTATCTTTTAATCGAATTCCCAAAATCCGTTAATTTTCACAGGTACTTCAATTAAGATGATTTTAATTTTATATACGGTCCGATCGTTCGTTGAAATCAATAGTTTCGGTTAGGGTAGAATTTCAGAATTAGGATTTTGGATGATCTAATAATTTGATTCTAACAGGGAAGATCGAGGGTTTTGAATAATCACGGAGAATCAACCATGTTTAATCGGCTTTTTGGGAAACCTAAACAGGAAACCAATGCTCTCACTACGCTTGACAAGTTAAATGAGGTATTTTTTTCACATTGTTGCTCTTCTTTTTTATCTATTTATTTATTTTTAATTTTTTTGTACTGGGTTTACGAATTTATTATGATTTTTGCTGGGCAATTAATTAATTAATTAGAGGTTGCTTGTTGATCGGTGGAGTGCAATTGTTTACAATCGAAACTTTTATGTTCTCTTTAACTTCGACTGTTTCTGGTTGCATTATTATTTGAAGGAAATTTTTTGAATAAGAAAAAATGACAATTTGAATTAAGAATGATGTTTCTAATTATACAATACTATTCTTTTGTTATTCACTCCGCAACATTGAGGAACCAAAACCAAGACCAATTTTTATGGTAGTAGAAACTAGAAAATACAGTGGTGTTTAATTTTGATTTTGTAAATGCAATTGAATCTGTTAGAACTCAAGCCCAAGGGAGAGCCCAACCCAAAAGACCGGCCTGATAGGTGGGAGAGCCCCTAGGCTTAAGTACCACACTCGGTGGGTATGAGATCCCGATGTGGGATCCTAACATTGCACCTCCCTTCAAGAGCGGACATCCATGACAACTTTCACTTTATCGACACTGACCTGACGGTAGCTCTTTCTCCCTTTGGGCAGCTTTACTCATCTATCAGCTATTCGATGCAGCACCCCCTCCCAAGGAGAGCACACTGCACCTTAATCTAGCCTATAGATAGCCCTTTCTGCAGCCCAACTCTCAACAAAAAGCACCAATGTTAGAACTCAAGTCTAAGTCCAACCCAAAAGACCGACCTGATAGGTGGGAGAGCCCCTAGGATTGAGTATCACACTTGGTGGGTCTGAGATTCCGATGTGGGATCCTAACAGAATCGTAGTATAGTTCTCTTGCACATTTCTAGTATTAGTGGTGTTTAAGGATTTTATCAAATTTTAGCACTAGGATATTTCTCTTGCACTTGAATCTATTGTGACTTGACTTGTTTACACATTTTCAGTGAGAGTTATGATGCTGGTTCTGTCTGGTATGTTGGTTTCTATGTTGCTATCATTGTGCATAGTGTAAACTGTATCTTCTTGGCATTGTGTAGACGCTTGAAATGCTTGAGAAAAAGGAGAAAGTACTCCTGAAAAAGGCATCTGTAGAGGTTGAAAGGGCCAAGGAATACTCCAGAGCAAAGAACAAAAGAGGTATGGCTGAGAAGCGCAAGGAGATCTCTCTTTTTTTTTTGTATTATATTGTTGTCAGAAATTATCATGTAGTTTTAGTGTGAAAAATTTTATTTATCTTTTTTGTTTGCTTGGGTAGTTTGTAAATAAAATCTCCAGAGCTTGTATGATTACTGGCTCACCATTTACCTGTGTTGCATGCATGCAGCTGCAATACAATGTTTGAAGAGGAAGAGGCTATATGAACAACAAATAGAACAGCTTGGGAATTTCCAATTGCGTATTCATGATCAGGTGATGATGGAACTTTGTAATCAATGTTTAGTTTTTGCTGCATGCTTATACTAATTATGTATAAGGTCAACAGATGATTATGTTAGAGGGTGCAAAAGCCACAACTGAGACTGTAGATGCATTGAGGACAGGAGCATCTGCAATGAAGGCAATGCAGAAAGCAACGTAAGTATCTGCTTAGATTCATCTGTGTATTTGTTGTTACCAGAGTTTTTAATTCCATCATACATTATATTGGTTTTAGCATCTTCATTGTGCATGTTAGTGGAACCAGTTACCAGGGTATATGGCATATTTTCTTTGTTTCAGTTTTTTACCCCCTTTCCTTTTAATTCTTTTCCATTATATAAAGGGACAAGTTTATGTTGCCTGGTAAGTTTTGCAATTTGATACATGGTCTGTTCTACAATTTGCCTTTTACTGGAGAAGTTGAAAATATTTATAAGTCAGTTGGAACCTACACTAATGTGTATGCCTTGTTTCTTTGTTTCATGAAGGACATGGAGAATCATATAAATATATCACCACTGAATTTAGATGATAATAATAATAACAATGGCTGATGTGTGTTAAAATGTTGGGTTGTTTTCAGGAATATAGATGATGTAGACAAAACCATGGATGAGATCAATGAGCAGACTGAGAACATGAAACAGATCCAGGAAGCTTTGTCAACTCCTATTGGTGCAGCTGCCGATTTTGATGAGGTCATTATTCTCTTGATGTGTATTGAAATTCTTCTTAGATAAAATTTTGTTTTATTCGCATTTATTCCACGTTCTTTGAAAGAAACTCTGAACATTGTTGGTATTTTTGGCAACACAGGATGAGTTGGAAGCAGAACTTGAAGAACTGGAAGGTGCAGAGTTGGAAGAACAGCTTCTTCAGCCTGCAACCACAGCTCCGGCTGCTCCAGTGCAAGTTCCTGCTGGCAGGCAACAAGCTCGCCCTGTTCCACAGAAACGCACGGCTGAGGAAGATGAACTTGCTGAGTTACAAGCTGAGATGGCACTTTAAGCAGGTTCTGAACCCTCCCATTTCTTTATTCAATTTTCCGTTTTAATTGGTGCTTGCGAAAGCTAGTAGCAGTCGTAACACTTTATTAGCATCTAGCATTGACTTATCGCCTGAACTAGTGCAGGTGTTGTTACCCAGGTATGAAGAGAATGTTTTAAAAACTGGCCATATTCTATACGAAGATTTATGCTCTATTCCGATAGGGTTTGTGTGTGCATTCAATGAATAGACTGTATATAAGATTGCATAAACCAAAATGAAGTCCCATTCAAATTATGTAATATGTATCATGCTTTTTAAACCATTAAATTGAATTTATTGTCTGGCGATGTATTTTTCCTTTTCTTTGGGTTTTTAAGCAAGAAAGTTTGTAGCTTTGATAGACTTTGGCAAAATTTATATCTCATGAAATACTGCCAAGTTAGTTATGGCAATTTTATCTGGAAGTCATATACGAAAAGGAAAGCATTGCAAATATTCGATTGGGTTATCATTATTCATGGTTGTACTTTGGAAGTCTGGACGGTGTGAGTTACTATCTGGTAAGTAAATCGATACGGTAAATGCAGCGAAAAACGGATTTTTTTTCTTCTATCGATTACTCTGATTAACCTAAGATCAAGGTTTGAGATTTATATATTTTACATGCCTAAATTGAAAGAAAAAACAAATATAATATTAATCTAGATAAGGATCAGAGATCTTATGTAGTTTGAAGACTTTTTCAAATATCTTTGAATCTATTTTGCTACCAATCTAAGAATATGATCGAACAAAAGATGATCTATACGAAGATAATCCGAAGAATTAAAGAAAGATTTGTTAGATCTTCTTTGACTTCAAGAATTAAAACAAAATCAAAGAAAAATCTTTGATTAAAAAATGGAACGCAATAGCAAAGAAAAATCTTTGGTTAAAAATGGAAGGCAATCGTGTTAGAGGAGTAGAGAAAGGAGTTGCCTCTGTTTTTTCTTTTTCTTTGGTTGAATTAATGTATTTATTCATTCTCTAATACACATGCGCTTATTTAGTGTATGTGTCAAAATCCTATTTTAATGAAGAATAGGCATGGCTCCAATCATGTATCCAAACACCCTCTTTGTGGTATTTTTATTTTAACTTTATTATTATAATAATTAAAGTCAATTAATATATTTATGAAATATATTAACATTTAATTAACAATAATAATTCATTTAAATGTATGCGTACATGTATTTAAATATAATCTCACTTATTTAATTTTAACATTAAATTAAATATAGACAACAACTTCAACAAATTTAATTGCACTGTGAGATTACCAAAATACATTTTCATCCTAAAAAACGAAAATGCTCCTTATACAAACTGATTCTTAAATTATCTTTTATGTGTGTGACATGTAGGCTTCTCATCATACTGGTAGTGAGTAGTATCGCGATTAATACTAATTAATCGTCTCACTACACACAGATCAAGATTGACCCATATTAAGGCATCATAGTCATTCGATAGATTCGGATTCAGCGCAACAACTACTTGTCAATGATATGGTTACTGTGCAATCAAATTCTTTCATCATTTATTATCTCATCGAGATTGAGGTACAGAAATAGTGTCAACCTCAGTTAATCTCAATGTGTTTGTATTCAGTTACTAAACCAATAACTGGAATAATAAATTAGATTGGGCAACGACTCAATCCCATTATGGCCACAGATTTAGTGTCATTGTCATTTACTGAATTGCGTAGTGAGATAACTTCTCCCGTACCTGAGAGCGATGAATCCTCTGTCGATCAACTATAGTTTGATACACTCCTCGATGCAGCTAATCACTACCATATTAATAGCTCTGAATAGAACTACGTTGGGCTAGTGTCAAACTATTGTTTTAAAAACCGGACTGGAGGGCAACCTGCTCTGCTGCTCGGGTCACGGTTCAACCGGTTGGACTGATGACGTCATCACACATAATCTGAAATATGGTAAACATCATAGCAATTGTACTCATCTGCATAAGTAGATAGCCATTCCGGGAACTTCAAGATACGAGAATTATCAAGAACTCTCACTCTCTTCATGTAACCTGAATTGTCGAAAATTGGGTCTGGATATTCCCCATTTCCCATTTCCGTTGTAGTGTGGGAAGATTGCCCCAACTTTAAGCTGTAAACTTCACCTCCCCATTCTACACTTTCTGCACCACTGATTATCAAACTAAATAAGTTATGAGGCCAGTACCCCACGTTGATTTTTTCTCCATACTGCATCCACCAATTGCTTGTATTTGGATCCTGAAATCAAAGGATTATAAAAATTCTGAAGATATGAGAATAAAATATTATTCAAAGTGTTTTCAATAAAAGAAAAGTTCCATTTCATTTTACCTTAAATATGTAAATAGTTATCTGGTATGGAAGGTCGTTAGCTACTGAGATGGGATAAATTGCAGCCCCAAGTGCAATTTCCTTGCTAGTTTGAACAAAACCAGGGCAAGTAAGATCAAAGGACCATGTTGCCTTTGATCCATCAACCTATTTAATAAAGAAAAGAAATAAAATTTGGATCTTACGTTGTGTATTTAGTAGCATAGACATCTCCACAAGAAGTTAACCTCCATAAAAATTATAGTAACTTTTTTGTTGACTAGTACTTACGGTCCAATATACATACAATCGAGTCTTCTTATCTCCATACACTCTTGGATTTACCCGAAAAATTATGAACCAAAAAAGAAAAAAGGTATTTGTTTAGCTAGTGCTGTAATGGATGAATGATTGAATTGAAAAAGAATTCTTAGTTATACTAACCGCCCATCCAGATTCAAGGCTTTCAAAATCGTAGTAAGGACCACTTTGGAGACTAACTCGGGAAGTACTGTACTCATCGTCAGATTCGACAGAAGGGTCCCAAACTTTGATGTCTGCTTTAGCTCCAGAGTAAATATAACCTAGTGTAAGCAGTATTGCCTTCTGATTTAATTACAGAAATTGAACCAAATCAGAAAAAATAGGAAAAAGATAATGATTCAAAGTGAATATGATCAGGTATTAACCATAAAAGTTCAGAAGAGTATGAATCAGAAGATGTTCACTAAATTTATTGTTTGCAACTCACCTTGAATCAAATTGGATTGTCAAGACATGCATGCCAATCAGCCTTTATGCGTCGATTTCCAGCAAGGGAGGACCGCATCGTCGATTTCCAGCGAGGGAGGAACGTGTTGTCGCAATTTCAAAGATTGGAGTTGCGATCGATTTCAGCAAGGAATGGTTGCGATTTCAGCAAGATTCATTTTTTATTTGTGTGGGATTTCAAATTTTCGCGATTTCATTCAAATTTTTTCAGAGTATTTTGCGCGTAGAGGAACTGAGGAAGAAGAAATTGCGTGATGGTGAGAAAGTGAGAAAATTAGGGATTTTTTTCCTTTTTCAATGTTGGGCCGATTTTGCTTGTGGTCCGGTAGGACCGGCATTCCAGCAATGTTCACGCAGTCCATTGACGGGTTAAAACGGGTTATTGTATAATGCCAGTTTTTATGTTGACTCGAACCGGACACGTGACCGGTTCATGATCCAACCGGTTGGACCAGCTGGTCTGGTCCAGCTTTTAAAACAGTGTGTCAAACTACACCAATCGGTGCACAAGGCGCTTCGGTGATCTCAAGTCTAAGGATCACATGCACCACCATTCGTTAGAGGATTTATTCCATAGACACTGGGGTTGCCATCTATATAGAATCATTTGATGGGTTAGTCTAGTGAACTTGCCTACAATAAGCACCCATGTGTTGCACCAGGTTGTCGACAAACAATCTTGATAAGTGAGATCAGTCACTGCCTTTCGATAGCGTCATTCAACACTATGATAGTCTTACCGTATTATCTGTGTCCTTGGTCAGAATAATACTGGGGCTACGGACATTTCTAAAACCTTTGGCAACTAGTAGTGTCTTACATGTATGCACCTTGCCATCCGTGTCAGTCTTCTTCTTGAAGACCCATTTACACCCTATGAGTTTTAACCCTTCAGGTGGATCCATTAGAGACCACGCTTGGTTCTGGTACATGGAGTCCATCTCAGATTTCATGGCTTCAAGCCATTTAACGGAATCTAGATCTGATATAGCGTCTTCGTAGGTTCTGGTTCATTGTCTTGGTAGGCTAGAACGTCACCATGTTAAGTCACGATATAACCGTATCTCTCAGGCTCACGACATACTCTCCTAGATCTACGTAGCTCATGTGCTACCAAAGGTGGTTCACTTTGATCCACAAATTGTGGAGTAACCTCCTCACGATGTTCAACCACCTCTTGTGGCAAATTACCCTGTCATTTGTTTAATGTATCTTGTGGTACTAAAACTTCATCGAGTTCTACTTTTCTCCCATTAGTACTTCTTAGAAAAAAATTATTTTCTAAGAAGACACCAGTATGAGCGACAAAAATTCTGCGCTCTTCTAGATGGTAGAAATAATATTTTTTTGTCTCCTTAGGATACCCTACAAATATACATTTGCGGGATTTCGGACTTAGGTTGTTCGAAGTCAATTTCTTAACATAAGCTTCACAATCCAAAATCCTTAGATAAGACAAGTTAGCTTTCGCCCACTCCATAGTTCATATGGAGTCTTATCTATAGACTTTGACGGCACATGGTTCAATACACAAGTCGTAGTCTTTGGGGCATAACCTTAGAATGATGCAGGTAGATCACTAAAATTTATCATGGACCTAATCATGTCAAGTAAGTTCCTATTCCTCCTCTCAGACACTCGATTGTGTTAGGGTGTATACGGAGGAGTGAATTGTGATACTATCCCACATTCTTCAGGTATTCAGAAAACCCTGAACTTAAGTATTTACCTCTTCGATCAGACCGAAGAGCTTTAATACTTTTGCCCAACATATTCTGTACTTCATTCTTGAATTCTTTGAATTTATCAATGGCTTCAGATTTATGTCTTATAAGATAGACATAATCATATCTACTGAAATTATCAGTAAATGTGATGAAGTATAAATATCCACCTCTGACTTCAACTGTTAGTGGACCACATACATCACTATGGATGATGCCTAACAGTTCAGTAGCCTTTCACTTTGTCATGTGAAAAGAGACTTGGTCATCTTGCCTAAAAGGCATGACTCACATACCTCGAATGACTGGAAGTCAAAAGGGTCCAAAACTCCATCCCTTTGAAGTTTTGCAATGCGAGTCTGATTAACATGACCCAATCTGCAATGCCAGAGGGATGTCTGGTTTCGATCATTATGTTTAGCTCTCTTGGTTTTAACACTAAGAATATCCTTATTGTTTAAATCAAGAACATATAACTCGTTATATAACCTTGCAATTCCAAATAGAATACCATTCAAACTAAGGGACAACAATCCATTAGAAATCTCAAAATGATACTCTATATTATCCAAAGCAGATATTGAAATAATATTTCTGGAAATAGAAAGTACGTAATAACAATTATGTAGTTCCAATACCAAGCCTGTAGGCAAAGATAAACAGTAAGTTCCTACAGCCAATGCAGCCACATGTGCTCCATTTCCAACTTGTAGGTCCACTTCTCCCTTGGTGAGTGCTCTACTCTGCCTTAGTCCCTGCACATCCGTATAAATGTGAGTACCACATCCTTTGTCAATGACCCAAGATGTTGAGGAAGAGAAGTTAATCTCAATCATGAACATACCTGAAGTTCAAGCCTCTGACTTCTTCTTGTTGGTGAGGAAAGCCATGTAGTGCTTCCTCAAATGGCCAGGCTTGCCACAGTAGAAGCAAATTACTTTCCTGCCTTTCCCAACACCACTCTTAGACTTAAAAGCATCTTGTCGTTTAGGCTTATGCTTGGGTTTGGCCTTAGCCTTTCCCTTGACTTTACCCTTTCCTTTACTAGTAGCAACCAGTAAAACAGGCTTGGACCTTTTCATGTCCTGCTCTATAGTCCTCAGCATGTTCAGAAGCTTTGACAGGGATTTTACCATTGTGTTCATGTTGAAGTTCATTATGAACGGTGCAAAAGAATCAAGTAAGGATTGCAGGATTAAATCCACTTATAATTCTGCATCCAACCCAAAACCCAAAGTCTCAAGCCTCTCCATGTGCTCGATCATTTTGAGCACATGAGGGCCAACTTCGGCTCAATTAGTCATGCGACTCCTAAACAGTTCACTTGATACCTTGTACCTCTCATGTCGAGCATTTCTTTTGAAAAGTTCCTTGAGATGCAGAATAATGGGAACATCATCCATATTCTTATGCTGCTTTTGCATCTTAGGTGTCGTCAATGCTAACATAAGGCATTGAATGCCATCAACATCATCAAGGAACTTTTGATAAGTATCCTTTACTTCTTGAGTGGCATCAGGACTAGACTCAACTATATAAGGCTTATCAAGGATATACAATTTCTTTTCAGACTTCAATATAATCCGAAGATTTCGATACTAGTCCGAGAAATTGGATCCATACAGCTTGTACTCTTTCTCGATTATTGGTCGTAGGTTCATAATGCTCATTTTGGTGAATCTATAATTGCAGAAAAATAAAAGTCATTATAATGTTCATTATAGTTTAATATGGTCTTTTATTAAAATGCTCCCACTATTTTCCTCAAGTCAATAGCCCTCACTATTAACTCAAGAAAGCCGTTGGCTTTCCTAGTGGACTGAAATCCCATCTAGCCCATTTCAAACATTCGCTTTGGCGAACAAGCCAAAATAGGTTGATTAAGTAGGCTAACAAATTTAATCCACACCAGTTGATAGCTCTCACTATCAACTTCAAATGTGAAGCAAGCCAACAAGCCAATCACACAATCCAACGGCCTAGCCATAGTTCTCAAGTGTGATTCTCAGTATCAGTATAGTGGACACTACATGTCGTCACGTACACACGACATATGTACTTCTCTATTATGCCTATGACATGCTTATCAACATTCACTTTGGCGAACAAGCAAAACACGTCATTTTAAGTCGACCCATCACTATTAAGGAAAACTCTAATGAACTTTAACCTCCCACTAGTAGAAGTATACCCATTGTTGGAGTAGATGCCCTAGAGTCAATCTATTATTGTAAAAATTGACTCTGTAATAAATGTTTATTTATCAATAAAAGGCATATTCTTCTATGTTGTGTAAATTATAGTTATATGTAATGATATATGTCCTTAGGATGGTAGAACCGTGACGAGGGTATCAACTGTTTCAAATCTTGATAGTGAGAACCCTATGATCACATATGGTGCCCATTTTAGAAACGTCTGTAGCCCTAGTATTATTCTGACCAAGGGCACAGATAATACGGTAAGGTTATCATAGCGTTGAATGACCTTGTCAAAAGATAGTGACTGATCTCACTTGTCAAGGTTGTTTGCCGACAACCTGGTGCAACGCATGGGTACTTGCTAGAGGCAAGTTTACTGGACAGATCCACCAAAGGATTCCATATGGATGGTAACCCCAGTGTCTATGGAATAAATCTTCTAACGGATGGTAGTGCATGTGGTCCTTAAACTTGAGATCATCGGAGCGCCTTGTGCACCAATTGGTGTAGTTTGACACTAGCCCAATGTAGTTCTATTCAGAGCTATCAATACGGTAGTGATTGACTACATGGAGAAGTGTATCGAGACTATGGTGGATCAACAAATGATCCATCACTCCTGGTTATGGGAGAAGTTATCTCACTGGGTAATTCAATAAATGGCAATGACACTAAATTTGTGGCCACAGTGGGATTGAGTTGATGCTCAATCCAATTTATTATTCCGGTCATTGGTCCATTAACTGAATACAAACATGTTGAGGATATCTGAGGTTGACACTATTTCTGTACCTCAGTCTCGATGAGATAACAAATGATGAGATGATTGGATTGCATGGTAACCATACCGTTGACAGGTTGCAGTTTTGCCGACTCTGAATCTATCGAGTGGCCATGATGCCTTGCTAGGGGCCAATCTTGGTTTGTATGTAGTGAGATGATTAATTGGTGTTAATTGCGATACTACACACAACCGATATGATGAGGAGCCTACGGGTCACACACTTAGAAGATAATTTAAGAATCAATTTGTGAGAAGGGTATTTTTGTCTGTCAGGATGAAATGATATTTTGATAATCTCACAGTACCATTAAATTTGTTGAGGTTGTTGCCTATACTTAATTTTAATATTAAAATTAAATTAGTGAGATTATACTTAAATATATCTATGTATATATTTAAATGAATTATTATTATTAATTAAATGTTAATATATTATTATATATTAGTTGATTTTAATTATAATAATAATTAATTAATTAACATACCATAAAGGGTGTGTTTGGTTGCAAGGGTGAACTAGGGTTGGAGCCCATGACTATTCCTAAGTGGAATAAGGTTTTAATTGTTGCATTAAAACAAAGTGATATATTCATTCAATCCAAAACCTTAGCCACCCTATCTCTCTCTCTCTTTCACGTTACACTCTTGTGTGAAGAAGAAAATTTTTCTTGTTCTTCTTTCTTTATTTTTGAAGCCCTTGATTGTTCTAGCAAAATAATCAAGGGTTGTGCGAATTATCTTCGTGTGGACTTCCGTGAGTGCAATCCTACATTGGATCGATTAGCGAAGAATCACGTGAACAGTAGACGGTAAACAATACTGGTGAACAGTAACCAGTGAACAGTGTCAATGAATAGTATTCATGTCTGAAATCAGAGATATTCGGAGGAGCCTCCAAACGTCGGTATGAACTAAATCCTTGTATGGATTTGTTTTTAATACAGTTTTATTTTACGTTTCAGTTTATGCATGAAAACGTTATAATTCGTACTCGGATCTTGGTTCATGTAATTGATTGATTCGTTTTAAATATTATGTTTTTCCACTGCGCGAATTCGGTCAGTTACTAACAGCCTTGGCTTTGGCGAACAAGGTTCCGACGAACAGTGGTTTGATTAAACCCATGGTTATGGAAGGCTTACATATGACTTAATATACTTTATTTGAGGGTTTTTATTTTACGTCTCGCCAGTTTTATTATCTTTGTTAGAATAACATCGTTTGACATGTTGTGAAGCATTCAACCTTAGCACGTATTCTAAGCAAAATATAAATGTGTCAGTACATGGCCCAACTAAAACCAATTTCCTTGAGCCTAGAGGAACCGGTGGGTCACCTAGGGGTCCTGCAATAAATATCTTGAGTCTTCAAGTATGATTGTCTCGTCTTTGCTCCGTCTTCAAGTACATTACAAAATACATCATACTAAATTTACAGTGAAATTAATTATTACACTAATTTTACATCAATAAATTTAGAAACCTCGATTTACATTTGAGGGGAATGAGATGAGAAGATAATGTACATCGAGAAGGTAAGAGAAAGGCAGGGCACACAATCTCTATTTAATATTACAATCATACATACCCCAAAATACTTTAAAACATTCATCGTAGGTCCAAGGTTCATGTACTGGGCACCATGCAATTTTTCAAACAAGAATTATTGCATACATTCAAAACAATCAATTTTAAATTTGGTGGGTTGATTTATAAAAATTACCCTATTGGATTTGCAGAATTATGCATCGATCCAGTATTAAAAATGCTACAGCACCATTCACGCTGTAACATGGTTTTATCACGTTGCGGCGCATAGCAGGAACATGTTTGCGCTGCAGCAAAGTTTTATTTCATCGCAATGTAAAACTAGCAACTCGCGCTTTGACGATGCATTCGCACCGTGGCGTATTCCTGTTACGTCGCGGCGCAATCATGCAATCTTACGATTCGGCACACTACATCATTGTAATTATGTTGCAGTGTAGTTTTATTACGCCGCGGCTCAGATGCGCATTTTGTATTTGACAATGACTTTGTGCTACGGCGAAGTGTTATTTCGTCACGGCTCAAATAGCGCGATTGTGCAATCACACTGCGTAATCACACCGCGGTGAAGTTTTGTTTTGCTGCGGCCCAAATGCGCGATTACAGTTGCTCAACGTTTTCCTACAATTACGTTGTGGCAAAGTTTTATTTCGTCGCAGCGCATTTACGTAATCTTGGTTTACGAAACTCTACGCCGCAACGCAGAATAACTGTGTCGTGGTGCAAATCTCAATTTCCAAATTATTGTTCATGCGTGTATCACAAAAACGATCCAATGTGAATCCCTCAACAAATCCAACACATCAGTTAATCAATTTAAGCAATATTAACATATCAATAAACCAAACATGCAATATCTAGCAATCAATTCAGTTAATCAATCAAAATACTATTAAAATATATACAATTAAGGCCCTAGGCTCTGATACCACTGTAAGTAAATCGATGGGGTGAACGCAGCGGAAAATGAATTTTTTTTTTCCATCGATTACTTTGATTAACCCAAGATCAAGGTCTGATATGTATATATTTTACATGCTTAAATTGAAAAGAACAAATGTAACATTAATCCAGACAAGGATCAGAGATCTTACGCACGTTTGGAGGCTCTTTCAAATGTCTCTGAATCTACTTTGCTATCGATCCAAGAATAGGATCGAACGAACGGTGATCCACACGAAGACAATTCGAAGAACCAAAGAGGGATTTACTAGATTCTCTTTGGCTTCAAGAATCAAAACAAAATCAAAGAAAAATCTTTGATTAAAAAATGGAGGGCAAACGTGAGAGGAGTAGAGAAAATGAGCTGCCTCTTTTTTTCATTTTCTTTGGTTGAATGAATGAATTAATTCATTCTCTAATACACTTTGCACTTATATAGTGCATGTGTCAAAACCATATTCTAATGAGGAATAGGCATGCTCCAACCTTGTATCCAAACAACCCCTTGTGGTATTTTTATTTTAAATTAATTATTATTATTATAATTAAAGTCAATTAATATATTTATGAAATTTGAAACACTTGATATCCTTGTCATAGTTCTACCATCCTAAAGACATATATCAATACATATGAATATGATTTACACAATATAGAATAAAATGTCTTTTATTGATTAATGAATATTATTACAAAGAATTAATTTTATAATAATTGATTGGCTCTATGACACTTATTCTAATACTATCAATATTTTTATTAATACTAAGTGGAAATGAGAGAAATTTCATGTGACATGTATAATTGATGAGATATCCTAATTCTACTTGTTATACATAATTTATTGTATAGATTGGATGTTATGAGTACGGTGTCCAAATTAGAAGTGTTATTAAGGATGAATTGACATTGATAATCCCTCTAAAGTCATCTTCTGTTAACTTCCATATCACCAATCAGTAATCACCATATTTAATGATTTGTGGTCTAACCTCTGCTTAAAACAAGAAATGATGTCCCTGAGAAAGACCTGATAATATGAAATATTTATACAGTAGCTTGGTTCTTTTTCGAATCAATCCCCACAATTTCATTTGGTTCAATTCCAAATGTAATTTTTTTTTTTTTTTTTAATTGAAGTTCCCATTTTGAGGATTTTATGAAAAACANTCCTAAAATAACATAAATTAAACTTGGAAAATAAAGTGGTAGGACAGTTGTTAAAAACGAAAAACTAGGATGAGCAGATAACAAAAACAAAATAGTTGTAAGATTGTTTTTTAACACCAAAAACGTGGTTATGTGAAGTGCCCCATCACCTATACACATTGTAAATGTAAAATCCACGAAACAAAGACCCCGACAAAAGGCCAAAGCCAAAACCAAAGCCAAGTAGCCACCTACACCCCCACTCTGTTTGCGTGAGATCAAACATTCTTAAATTCTCCAGATTTCACTATTACATCATCTCCCGTGATTGCTTCACCTTCACTTTCGAGATTCCCGACTTTCTTGGACCAATCATCTTTTCTTCCTTGCCTAACTTCTTTTATTGCTTTTTGACTCTTCTGCTTCTTCGATGCCGCAGTTCGAGCATTGAATGGAGTGAAAAGATCTATGATTATGTTTTGTGGTATGGTCAAAAGAAGGTTGCGTGGTATGTTCACAATCTTATCATTTTCGTACTTACTCGTGCTCGTCACATTTTGATTTAAAAGTAGACTCTATCTTTGATTTAGATTCTTGTTAAAAACAGTGTCTCCAGCTTCTTATTGCCCTATAATTGTTTTGAGTTTTTTTTTGGGGGGGAGGGGGGGTACTTTAGTATCAATTCTAGATCTGTATTGTTAAATTTGCTTTGGAGATGTAGATTTAGTTTTAGAAATCTCGAATGCTATAATTAGCTTTTGATGTTTCAGTTTTTATCTTACTTGCAGTTTGAAGCTCAGGTTTGGGAATCATTTGATAATTTGAGGCTTGGAAGTCTTTTTTGTATGGTAAAATAGAAGTTGCTTTGGATCTGAACCAGACGGTGAAATTTGATTTAATAAAGTTGGAAAGATGCAAACAAGGGTGGTTCCGTTGGAGGAAGGCAAAGACCCTTCACTTATAAACAAGACGAATCAATCGAGGGCGTTGCCGCTGAGGCTATTTCAGTTATTTGGTTTGTTTCTGGCTTTGTGTATCGCCTTTACATTCATTAGTATTTACACAATTCGTTTTTTTGGAGTCCAGAGTGTAGTGACAACGGTTAAGTCCAATTTTGAGCCATGCTTTGAAAAAGAAAAACCGAATGGTTTGGATAATTGGATAAAACCTCCATCAAATTTAATGCACACTATGAGCGATAAAGAGCTTTTGTGGAGAGCATCATTTGTTCCTCGAATAAAGAAGTACCCCTTTAGGAGAGTTCCAAAAATTGCGTTTATGTTTTTGACAAAGGGGCCACTCCCACTTGGACCTCTTTGGGAGAAGTTCTTGAAGGGGCATGAAGGGCTATATTCGATCTATGTTCATTCATTGCCCACGTACGAGGCTAAATATCCATCATCATCAATTTTTTATGGGAGACAAATTCCAAGTCAGGTATGGCCTGCATCTTTGTTATCCAGGTTTAATTTGCTATTTTGAATTTTGATAGAAATTCATCTGACTCGTTTGTTGTACTACTGATTATACATATGAGGATGTAAATTCCAGTCCTTTTCCTTGACTGAGGATGACTATAACTTCTTCTTACCTGTAATTTGTTTATTCTCTTGTGGTTTCATCTTTACTAATCATTATGTCACCATTCTTGGATGCCTTGTCATATTTGGTCAAGAGCTTAAGTTGACGAGGACTCCAGAACTACATTTGGGGTTTCCAGTCTTTGAAAATAAAAAAGTTATGTCATCATTCAACATGGCCTTTCAATTATGTTTTTGACAAAGGGTCAAACTCTGGAGATTTTTTTTAATGAGGAAGACATTGATTAATCAATTTTACTTTTAATCTAATTATATCCTGTTTTTCAGTTGGCGGTTGGTTTTGGACATGTGAGTCAGCCAAGTAGGTGATGATGTCAGTTATAAAATATTACTTCTTTAGCCAAGTGCCTCAACCCTTGCATGAGTTGCTGTTACGAACTGGAAACAGAAATGGAAATGAGCTAGCCACAGAGAGTGCATGAACCAAATAAGCATATGATCTAGACCCTTGCATGAGCTGCTGTTAGGAACTGGGAATAGAAATGGTTATGCTAGCCACAGAGAGTGCACGAATCAAATAAGAGCATAATTTAGACATAACAGGACAAAAGAATGTTAGCTATACATGTGAAACATCACTGTATTCTATGGGACCATATTCTTGAATATTCTTACTTTTTTAGTTTATTAAAAAAAAGCTAACATTCATTTTAACTTGCAGCCGCCATCCTGGGTTAGACAGAGAATGACTGACTCTCATTAGTTGATCATTTTGGGTAAATGTGAAGAAAAGGTGGGAACTGCTGGGCTCTCTGTTTGTTAGAGCCATAAAAAGCTGGCCAAATTAGTTAAGAGGTGAATAAGATGGGACCAAAACACAATTATAGATAGGGAAGGAGTGAGGTCGGAATTAACACTATATGTGTTGGATCAAGTGGGGCTGTGTATTTGTATAAAGAAGATGCCTTTTGAGAAATGGTGTTGGAACTGGATTAGATAATTAGGACTTGATTTGTGTTTCAGTGTTTGATTGAGTATAAAAGTAGAGCTGTAGCCTGTAAGCATAAAGGCTTGACATCAAATTGCAGTAGTTATTTTTTTTTTTATTTTTTTTTTTATATAAGGATTCACAATATTAATTAGTTGTTTACGTTCTGATCTTTGAGATAGCAAAAAGATATAAACAGATGGAAGTTTTAGGGTTTCACATGGAGATGGAAAATATTGATGGTCTATGTTTTGGTTCAAAATGAAGTACTCATCTTCATAGGACTAATAGAAATGTAAATATCAAGATAATAAGGAAGAGCCCTTAAAACATAAGCTTTGGTTTTGCTTTACATGGTTTTGAAGAGCTATTTTTCCTAATCATACATGCTGTTTGTTTTATTTTATTTTAAAATTGAGTAGTAGGAAGACAATATGTGCTTGAAGATGCCCCTTGTTAAAATTTGATACTTGAACTGTCTTCCTGTCTTATCAGATGTAAGGGGTGCTTATCGTAAAGACTCGTCATAGGAACTTATCAATAAGAATTCTTTCTAAGTTTTTCATAAATTGTTTGATAATTATTGTTTTTTACTGCTTCAAGTGTATGGCTTTGAATCCAATATTCTCAATATTAGGAGGAGTTGATGGTTTTTGTGCTATCTTCCTTTGCAGATCTCTGAATGGGGAAGAATGAGCATGTGTGATGCAGAGAGAAGACTTCTTGCTAACGCATTGCTTGATATCTCCAATGAGTGGTTCATACTCGTCTCCGAATCCTGCATTCCACTATATAACTTCTCCGTCATCTACCACTACATAATGAGATCCAAATATAGTTTCATGGGTGCATTTGATGACCCTGGACCATATGGGAGAGGGCGTTATAATGAGAACATGGCTCCCGTGGTGAACATTTCCCAGTGGCGTAAAGGATCCCAGTGGTTTGAAGTTAACCGAAAGCTGGCAGTCAACATTGTGGAAGATACTACATTTTATCCAAAATTTGAACAGTTCTGTCGACCAGCATGTTATGTGGATGAACACTATTTTCCCACGATGCTAGCCATTCTAGTGCCAAATCTCTTAGCAAACAGAAGCCTCACTTGGGTGGACTGGTCAAGGGGAGGAGCTCATCCAGCTACATTCGGAAGAAATGATATCACAGAAGAATTTTTCCTCCATAAAGTTTTCGAAGGTCAACAGTGCACATACAATAGCCAGCCCTCTTCAACTTGTTTTCTTTTCGCAAGAAAATTTGCACCAAGTGCTTTAGACCCTCTGATGAATATATCATCAAAAGTTTTTGGCTTCTGAGAACTGAATTAACCTTTCAATTCCGAATTCTGAAAGAATGCTAGAAACAGATGAAAAAGGTCAGTAGGAGCTCGTCTTCTTCATCCCTTGCATCATACATGTGGATTATGTTCTAGTTTTAGTCACTTTGATGATTATACTTCAATTCTTAGCCGCCCGTGATGAAGCATCTTATTATTATGTGTACAGAGGCTGACTACAGAGATTTGGTATGGCTTCATTGGGATTAGATAATAAGTTTTGATATGTTGAATTTTATTGTTAGTTTACTGATATTGTATTGTAGCAATGTTCAATAGTGTATAACACAAGTATAATTCATGTAGTGTTTGTTACACCATGCATTCCGTGTTTTCTATTTGACCATTATATGATGAATAAACTATTTTTTTTGCATCCAAATTATGGTTTAGTGACATTTTTCCACTCATGGATTTTTAAAATATCATTTTACTATCCAAATTTATATTTCATTTTCAATTCTGGTATCGTTGCAACGCTACATCACCATCATTTTCTTTATCGATTATCACTCACAAAAACCCCTCAAATCTTACTCTCTCCAACTCTGTCAATCGTCAACAATCGAGCGATTAAGGTTTGTGTAGCCATCGCTTGCAAGTCAAATTTTGATCAATTTACATGTATTAACTTCTAAACACCAAATTAAATTGTTTAATTAGTAGATCTAGACTGTAAGTTACCAAATTTAGAAGTACAGTATTTAAATCTTTTAATTAGTTTAAGTAAAAAAAAAAAATGATTTTTATAATAAAATAAGCTATAAGAAGAGAGTTGATAATTGAGGGGAAATAGAACTAATGTTTTTCTTATTCCAAAGTTGAGTGTACATCATCTTTCATAATACATCTATTTATATCTCAAGCTAATAAAATGATTTGATGTTGTGGAACTTGAAAGGTTTAAGAGTTAGAGAATATGAAATATTAGGAAGTTACAGAATTGCAAGGGACATCCACATTTATTCATAACACTCCCTCTTGGATGTCTATTACACAAAGAATATGCCTCATTAAAACCTTACAAGGAAAAAACCCATAAACCTATTGAAGGAAAAAAAAGTACATTATTTTTGTGTATTATACGCATTTAGAAACTGTCTCATTAAAAACCTTATCAGGAAAAACCCAACCGGATAAAACCTTGGTCAAGGTAAAGAGAGTACAGTGCGTATTTACTCCCTCTCATGATGATATCACTTAAGATTTTTGTACCGACGCATTCCAATATTGTATACCAACTTTTCAAATGTTGCAGTCAGTAAAGTTTTAGTAAATAAGTCTGCTAGATTATCACATGAGCGAATCTGTTTAACTTCAATATCGTCATTCTTTTGAAGGCCATAAGTAGTGAAGAATTTTGGTGATATATGTTTCGTCCTATCACCTTTGATATAACCTCCCTTTAACTAAGCTGTGCATGCAGTATTATCTTCATATAATGATATAGGAACTTCTTTATTGTAATCAATGCCACATGATTCTTGAATATTTTGGGTTATTGATCTGAGCCAAACACATTCTTGACTTGCTTCATGGATAGCTATTATCTCAGCATGGTTTGAAGAAGTAGCAGCTATAGTTTGTTTTGTAGAACACCATGAAATAGTCGTACCTCCATATGTGAACAAATAGCCTGTTTGAGATCTAGCTTTATGTGGGCCAGATAAATATCTTGCATCTGCATAACCAATTAATTGAGGTGTAGATTCATTTGAATAAAATAAACCCATATCTATTGTTCCTTGAAGATATTAGAATATATGCTTAATTTTGTTCCAATGCCTTCGTCTCGGAGTACAACTATATCTTGCTAACAAATTTACTGAAAATGTTATATTCGGTCGTGTATTGTTAGTAAGATACATTAATGCACCTATTGCACTTAGGTATGGTACTTCAAGACCAAATACATCTTCTTTATCTTCTATCGGCCGAAAAGGATCTTTGTTCACATCAAGTGATCTTACAACCATTAGGGTACTCAGTGGATGTGCTTTATCCATATAAAATCGTTTTAAGATTTTCTCAATATAATTTGATTGGTACACAAAAATTCCACTTGTTAAGTGCTCAATTTGCAAACCGAGACAAAATTTTGTTTTTCCAAGGTCTTTCATCTCAAATTCTATTTTTAGATAATCTGCTACCCTTTAAATCTCTTCAGGAGTTCCAATAATATTCAAGTCATCAACATATACAACAATTATAACAAATTCAGATCTAGATCTTTTTATGAAAACACATGGGCAAATAGGGTCATTTTTATATTTCAACAAATATTTACTAAGACAGTTATACCACATACGATCTGATTGCTTTAATCCATATAATGATTTATGCAATTTAATTGAATAAAATTCTCGAGAATTTGAGTTGCACGCTTCAGGCATTTTAAATCCTTTAAGGATGTTCATATATATGTTGTTATCAAGTGATCCATATAAATAGGTTGTAACTACATCCTTTAGATGCATATCAAGGGTTTTATTTGTTGCCAGACTAATAAGGAATCGAAATGTTATTGCATCTATCATTGGAGAATATGTTTCTTCATAATCAATGTCAGGTCTTTGCTAAAACCTTTTTGCTACAAGTCTTGCTTTATATCTTACGACTTCATTTTTCTCATTTCGTTTTAGCACAAATACCCATTCGTACCCCATTGGCATTACATCTTTAGGTGTTCGGACTACAGGTCCAAAAACTTCACGTTTTTCTAATGAGTTTAGTTCTGCTTTGATTGCGTCTTTCCATCTTTCTCATTTCGTTTTTGCACAAATACCCATTTGTACCCCACCGACATTACATCTTTAGGAGTTCGGACTACAGGTCCAAAAACTTCACGTTTTTCTAATGAATTCAGTTATGCTTTGAGTGCATCTTTCCATCTTTCTCATTTCGTTTTCGCACAAATACCCATTTGTACCCCACAGGCATTACATCTTTAGGTGTTCGGACTATAGGTCCAAAAACTCCATGTTTTTCTAATGAATTGAGTTCTACCTTGATTGTGTCTTTCCATTTTGCCCAATCCTCTCTCTGTCTACATTCTTCAACAGATTTAGGTTCAAGATCCTCATTATTATTTACAAATATCAAGCGCTATATTGTATGCAAAAAAGTTGTCAACAATTATTTCTTTTCGATTCTATTTTTTCCTTGTAGAGACATAATTTATTGAGATCTCTTCATTCTTGCTAGTTTCAGGTACCTGAACTTCTTCTAGAGTTTCATGATTAAATATGTCTCTATTCTCTTCATGAGACCTTGTCTCCTTGATGTAAACATCTTGGTCATTTGCTACTCTTTTCTTTCGAGGATTTTTATCTTTGGAACCAACTGGTCTACCTCGCTTTAAACGTGCCTTAGATTCATTTGCTACAGGTAATTGTCCTTCAGGGACATCAATCCGAATTGGAGCATTTGCAGCTGGTATGTGAGATTTAGTCACTCTTTTTGAATCAGTGAATGCATCTGGCAACTGATTTGCTACATTTTGCAAATGAATTATCTTTTGAACTTCTTGTTCACACTGTTTAAAACGAGGATCAAGATAAGATAATGACGACATTTTCTAGGTAATTTCCTCTTCCAATTGCCTATTCTCTTCCCTAATGATGGGAATTTTGTTTCATTAAAATGACAATCAGCAAATCGTGCAGTAAATAAATCTCACATTAATGGTTCTAAATATTTAATTATAGAAGGAAATTTATATCCAACATATATTCCCAATCTTCTTTAGGGACCCATTTTAGTGCATTGCGGTGGAGCAATTGGAACATATACTGCACATCCAAATATTCTTAAATGGAAAATATTTGGCTCTTGACCAAAAGCCAATTGTAAAGGGGAGAATTTGTGATAACTTGTTGGCCTAATGCATACAAGTGCTGCTGCATGTAAAATAGCGTGTCCCCAAGCAGAAGTTGGGAGCTTTGTTCTCATGAGTAATGGTCTAGCAATCAATTGGAGACGTTTAATAAATGACTCTGCTAGACTATCCCATGTATGAACATGGGCAATAGGCTTTTCAATCGTTATTCTGATTGACATAAAATAATCATTAAAAGCCTGAGACATAAATTCACCAGCATTATCAAAACGTATTGTCTTAATTGTTTAATCTGGAAATTGTGCTCGCAATCGAATTATTTGGGCAAGTAATCTCGCAAATACCAGGTTACAAGTAGATAATAAACACGCATGAGACCATCTTGTAGATGCATCTACGAAGACCATAAAATATCTAAATGGTCTACATGGTGGATGAACAAACTCACATATATCACCTTGAATTCTTTCTAAAAATGTAGGTGATTAAATCCCAATTTTAGTTGGTGATGTTTAATAATTAATTTACCTTGAGAAAAAGCAGCACAAGAGAATTCATTAGATTGAAAAATCTTCTGGTTTTTCAATGGATGTCCATGTGAATTCTCAATTATTCTTCGCATCATTATTGAACCAGGTTGGCCTTAACCAATCATGCCAAATAATAAAAGTATTAGGATTAGTAAACTTCTGGTTTATAATAACATGTGTTTCAAATACACTGATATTTGTGTAGTATAATTCAGAAGAAAAAGCAAGTAATTTTTCCAATACACATTTCTTGCCTGCAATTATTCTTGTAATATAAAGATATTCAATATTTCTTTCATTAGTTGTCTCAATATGATATCCATTACAACGAATATCTTTACAACTTAATAAGTTTCTTTTAGACTTGGAAGAAAATAATACATCTTTTATAATAAATTGTGTTCCTCCGTGCAATAACATATTAGCTCTTCCAGAGCCTTCAATTAATTTTGTACAACCAAATATTATATTTATGTTAGCTTCACACATTATCAAAGAAGAAAAATATTTTCTTTCTTTAAGTATAGTGTGTGTTATAGCACTGTCTATAAGACAAAGATGTTCATCATCAATCTTGGATCCAATCGTAGACTTGAGAATGTCCGTTTTTCTTTATTCAAAAACAAAATACATAGTAAAACATATTACAAAGCCAACAAAACAAAGTAATTTATCTAAAATTGAAAATCACACTTAAACATATAAAGTAAAACACTCATTAAAAGCAAAACACTCAACTTAAACATATTAAAAGTAAAACACTCAACGTAAATAAATTAAAAGTAAAACACTCACAAAAACATGACTTTAATAATTTTGGATATTCCCATCCCCAATTAAATGAACAATTCTCCCTTTAGGATTTTCAAAGAAATCTGCAACAGCCAATTGTGTTATATCATTAGGTCCATGATCAAAATTATCATCTTGATAAGCAAAATTTGCTTCTCTATTTTCATTTTGGTAGGCAAAATTTGCTTTCGTATTTGTCTCTTTTTCTTTCAACGATACTTGATAAAGTTCAACAAGATGTTTAGACGTACAACAGGTACGTGACCAATGTCCTTTCATGCCACATCGATAGCACAGATTTTTGTATTCTTCGAATTTTTATGTTGTCTACTTTTGCCCTTTCCCTTTTTCTCTTCATCATTATTCCACTTCAGGTGACTTTTATAATTAGAAGAGTTATAGTTATAACCACCACAGTTGTGATTATTACGACTTTGACAATGTCCATGTCCACGGCCACGACCACGACCATGGCCATGAACTCGCCCACGCCCATGATTATTAGATATTGTCACATTCACTTCAGGGAATGGAGTAGAACTTGTTGGGCGAGCTTCATGATTTTTCATTAATAGCCCATTATTTTGTTCAGCCACAAGAATGCATGAAATTAGTTCAAAATATTTTTGAAAACCCTTTTCTCTATATTGTTGTTGTAGGAGCGCATTTGATGTATGAAAAGTAGATAATGTTTTCTCTAACATATCTTCATCAGTAATATTTTATCTGCACAATTTCAATTGAGAACTAATTCCATATACTACAAAGTTATATTCAATTACTGATTTAAAATCTTGTAAACGTAAATGCATCCAATCATAACGAGCTATAGGAAGAATCACAATTTTCTGGTGGTCATACATTTCCTTCAAATTTTCCCAAAGAGTAAATGGATCTTTTACTGTAAGGTATTCAGTTTTCAATCCTTCGTGGAGATGATGTCGGAGGAAAATCATGGCTTTAGTCTTATCTTGATTGGATGATTCATTTCCTTCTTTGATGGTGTCACCAAGATCCATAGCATCTAAGTGAATTTCAGCATCAAGAATCAATGACAAATAATTCTTGCTCGTAATATCAAGAGTCACAAATTCAAGTTTCGTAAGATTTGTTATGACAAATTGGCAAATGGAAAACTTCAACTCCAAATTTGATAAGAGATAAAAACTTGAAACTTGATGAGAATTTTTTTTTCCTTTGACAAATTGATATGACTAGAGACTTGTACTGATAACGTATAATAAAATAAACTATAAGAATGTTTATAAGAAGAGAGAAGGTAATTGAGGGAAAATAAAACCAATGCTTTTCTTATTTTAAAGTTGAGTATACATCATCTTTCATAATATATCTATCAATAGTCTCAAGATTATGAAATATTATAAATGAAATTAAAAGCTAATAAAATGCTTTGATATTGTAAAATTTGAAAGGTTTAAGAGTTAAAGAACATAAAAGATCAGGAAATTATAGAATTATAAGGGACACCCACATTTATTTATAACAATTTTTATCTTTCCATGTATTTTACTTGTGGCTGTTAATGAACAGAGAGAGAGACCAACAGAAACTTCTGGAAACCCCATGATTCAAATTCAAATATGAAAAAGCTTTTTGTTCTGTCCACCACGCGTCCTCCTTCCGTTGGTCCCACCACCTTGTTCCACGTGGGTGCTCTACCACGATTTTTGCCGTTACGAAATTGCGTGATTACTTGCACAAATTACTGATTACTAATTATAATTCCAACATTAATATTCTTTAAATCCCCACTCTCACATTAATTCCACGCGCCTCAACAATAATGAATTCAAAGCAATTCCTTCCCGGCCAATGCGTCAATAAATAAAACACCTTTCAGTTTCCTTAAATTAAACCCCTTTTTTTATAAGGTACCGCGTTATTATCAAAATTTCACTAATCTATTACTATGCGACGTCGCATTTATAGAAACCTGATTTGTCGCGTGAAATTAGAAAAGAGTGGGACCTAGTAGTAAAGCAGCTGTCAACAAACCTATAGAGTATAGACAACCTGGAAAATTCGGGCAGCTGCCCAATCAACTGACACGCTGCCCGAATTTGTCTATTTCTCTCACAAGAGTCACAACAGCCTATAAATGAATAAACCCTTCAATTTCTTTCTGCCACAAAAATTTACCACTTCACATCACAAGCTTCTCTATCTGTTCACCGAAATCCTCTGAAACGACTCTCATAACTCAAAAACAAAAAATGGCTTTTTCAAAGGCTTCAGTGATCACTTTCATGATGGCGGTGGTGGTAGCTGCCATGGCTCTTGGTGGTGCTGCTCAAGAAGCAGTGTCTCCTGCTCCAGCACCTCACTCCGGAACCGGCTCGATCTCGTCTTCTATGGCCTCTGCTGGGTTGGCTCTCGTCGTGGCTCTTCTTTTTGGTTCTACTCTCAGGATCTAAATGGCAGTTACAGTATGTTTGATGTGGCATTAGCTTAGAGGATTTGATCTAGGGAGTGGTTTCCTTTTTTTTATTTTAAATAATTTAATTAGGATTTGTGGAGTTTTGTGACTGGTAGATCTAGTGTTTTTGGAGTGAGTATATATACTATATGGAGTATGCGACGACGATATTGTGTGGTTGCGTTGGCCCTTAGTATTAGTATATAATAAGAGATTTATTGTATTTGGTGCTTCATTTCTATATATTTGAATCGTATTTTAATATTTTTATGAATTATTTGAATTTTTTTTTTAATTTAGTTTGATTAATTATGACTCCTTGTCCTTGTGTTTGGTTGTGGAGGAGAAATGAAAGACGAAGGAAAAAGGAATTTGATTAATAATATAAATATATAATTCTGAAACATTGACTCAGCATGTTTTTCAATATCAATGACAATAATTGACCAAGTGAATATATGCCATTCACATGACCTGCCAACTTGCAGTATTGGTACGTGTCATTTTTCCAATTCCTGCATTATTATTAATTTTATGAGAAGATTTTTATATGCCATTCACAGAGTGGATTAGGTGAGATTACAATTTTTATATTCACACCATTTAGTAGTTATCACCCTTTCATCACCGTGGAAGACATTTAGATCATGAATTTGCAGCCAGCTCTTTTCCTGTCGTTGAATTACATGTCTTTTCGTCTCTGCGTCTTTGACTCCTTTCGCCTTCCTATTCTTACCAATTCAGTTTTAAAGTAAATGGGAAATCGGCAATTAGTTTCAATCAATTCAGGATTTTTCTTTAAAATGAAATTACATAGAAGTTTAGAAGAGGTCAACAATGTTTGACCCTCTTTTCTCTTTTCTGATAAATTGTTCGGTCAGTTTGCACTTTGCATTACTTCAATTAATTTCTTTAGAATTGGTCTCCAAAGTGGTTTGAACTTATGCACTATTTCAATTAATCTCTTTAGAATTTGTCTCCAAACCACTTTGAACTTATGCATTACTTCAATTAATCTCTTTAGAATTCGTCTCCAAAGTGGTTTGAATTTAAAAAGTTAAGGCAATGAACAAACATTTTTAACCAAAAAAAAATACAAATAAAAATTGACCCCCTTTAAAATGCAATTAATTTAACGTTCCAGCGCATGATTAGGGGCGCATTTTGATACATTATTCTCCTTTTTCGAAGCAGCATTTTCGTTTTGACACATTATTCCTCCTTTTTTGTTTTTGGTTTTCCTTGGCATCGAAAGTCTCCTCAATTCCCGTTTCTCTTTTGCTGTTTTTTTACGTATGATAATGTGAATGTACTTTGAGTTTGTGGGTCCTGCTCCCATTAAACATTTCTTCAAAGGCCACTATTAATGTGACTGCTCATTACCATACATAGTTTCTGGTCATCCCGTGCTTCTTGTATCGTCCTATAACAATATCATGAAACCAAAAAAAAAAAAAAAAATTTGAGGTCGAATTTTTTATTAAATATGCATTAAAGAAATATTAATTTTGTTAATACAAAAAAATTGCATTAATAAAGAAATAATAGAAACAAAATTATTATTAATTTAAAAATAAAGGAAAAGAGTATATTGAATTTTATAAAAAATAGTATAGGAAAATAGAGAATTTAAACCACTTATTATAATTAACAAATATTTTTTTATAAAATTAAAATAATAATAATAATATATAACAATTTTAATTTTTTTTTTTAAATACAGTATTTCCAAAATCCTCCACTTCTATTTCACTCAAGAAATGGAGTTGTTTTAACATATACCGTCAGATCACATAAAGTCTGATAGATCATAGACTGATAAAGAAAATGTTACTAAAGTTTTGTTTAAAATATTCAAAATCAATGGGCACGAAGGCTTTCTGAAGACATCTCTTCTTAACAGCGGTCCAAAATGTTGCTTCCCTTACATCAAATCAATACTGTCCCGCCGTTTGCAGCAACAAACCAGGGTTACCCCACAGTGATTCAAATTCTTTGGCCTATTTGCCTAATGCCGCCACCACACCAGCCATATCAATCAACACAAGATATTAGATATTTACGAACGTAAGAACTAAGAAGCAAGTATCTTGTTAAGAAGCAAATATCTTATTGCTTGTATTACTAAAAAAATTTGAATTCAAATCCTTGTGACTATTAATAAAAGATAACTATTCCAAACTTATCTAATTCATTAATTTCAAAATCTCAAAAGATTAATTGAGATACCTACAAATTAATCTGAAAAAAAATAAAAAAATAAAAAAATAAAAATAAAACAATGATAATGAAAGTATAATAGATATATATGGAATTTTAGAGTAAACGACATATATTCCCACCCAAAGTTTTGCAAAATCCTAGGTTGGTACCCTAGGTTTTATAAATTTTAAATTCTCACCCTTAAATTAGGGGTGTTCAAAATAACCGGTTGGAACCGAAACCGACCCGACAAGTATCCTGGGTTTGGTTTCGATTCTTACCCAGAACCAATCGTCAATGGGTAGGTTCCGGTTTTAAATTTTTGGAACCGTTACTGTGCAGTTCCGGTTCTGGTTCCTATAGTTAGGAATCGAAACTGGAACCAGAAACCAGGAATAGAGATTAATATAAAATAAAATTAAATATTAGGGGAGTTAATAAAAACTTTTGTAGAAAAGTAACGTGAATACATTTATATTTATATTTCATAACATTTAAAGTGAGTTGGTTTGACTTTTGAGAATTTAAAGTAATAGAATTTGTGATTTTGAATTTATAATTTATAATTTTATTTTTGTTAACAAGTGCCTGGGTGGGTATTGTAAGTTTTTAAGGGTTTTTTTTGCCATTTTAAAAACTTTTGAGGGGTCATTGTGATTTTACAAGATACCCAGATCTAGAACCAAAACCATTGTTACAGGTTCTGATTTTGGATACCTAGGAACTGAAACCGTCGGTTCTGGTTTCGATTCCTTTAAAAAGTGCAGAATACCCAGAACCGAACACCCCTACCTTAAATAGATTCCATTTTATTTTTTTAACCCTTAAAGGCTTAATAGATATGGATGGAATTTTATCATTTCATTCTTCCAAGGGTTAAAAGTGTGAAGATTTACACAAGTCAACATTTCTCAGAAAAAAAAAAAAGAAAAAAGAAAAAAAAACCAACGCCTTTGATCATCCTCTTCATTATCTTTCTCCTAACAAATACAGCCTACACCGGGATTCCTCTTATTCTGAATCTGAGTCCATGTTACCCATTGCCTTTAAACCTCTAGGTCTCTGCATCAGACAAAATCAATAAGCTTCAACTAAAACTATAATTGAATTTGTGGGTTGTCTTTATAAGCTTAACTACCTTTTTAGAAATCTTCTTCTCCCTCACTTCATACCGTTCAAGGGTTAGATCACATAACCATGCACCTGGGCTTACCAACTGCAAAAATAAAACATACAAAAATGTCAAGCAAAAGAGAATCATTTAAAGTACCATTGTGCTTTATTTTATGAAGTTGAGGATCTCATGCCTTTAATTTATTTTTTTTAAAATGCTTTCTTCAAAATAACTTAGAAAAGGAATCTTCAACAGTAATGGCATTTAAAAACAATCATATGCAAATTGTGCTTTCTCCTCCCAGTTAGTGTGGTCCAGGCTGGACCAGACAGGAACCCACTATCTTAAATTATTATTATTATAAAATAAAAAATAGAATTGAAGAAGAAAAGCACATTCACCCCACCCAACAATCCACATATATTACAGGAATGCCCGCAATAATGAGCAAAGGGCCGTCCTGTCCTTTGCCCATTCTGTCTCTTTGTATCTTTATTTAGACCTTACTTTGTTGATAAGTCTTGTGTTGTCTACTTAATCACTATCGTCCACGTGTTCACCGATCCACAGTCCACCTAATCAGATACCAACATAAAACAACTGTACCACAAAGTTCCACTTTCCCATACCCTAACAAGCTAGCAGCCAGCTTTTGTCTGGGAACGTATTCCCTGACCCCACTTATTCACCCTCTTATTTTAAAATAAATAAAAATTATGTAAAAAAACCCAGTAAATAAAAATAAATCTGATTTGAAAGGCAAATTATTGTTAACATCAATCTGAAAATTCAATTCATGTTAAACAAACCTAATCAGAGTCTAGATTTCAATTGATCTGAGTGATGGTCCCAGTCCCACCGCAAAAAAAAATTATCTCTAATTTTTCGCACCCAAAATAGGACTTGGTCACTAAGACGCTAACGAACTTTAGGTCATTATTAGGTACATAGTCCAAGCTTTGATTGACACGTGGATATGTATATCTCACTTGTCACTTTACACAGTTTTATCTATTTTTTAAATAACAAAAAATAATAATAATAAAAAGCAGACCATAGTTTCACATATATCACACTCCGACCCAACAACCAATTTATAGTATAACTGCTAACATCCTTAAAAACCGTGTTCTGTTCCACCCCAAAAAATATCACCCTGCTGTTACTCACTTGTACCTTGTGCTCTAAATGTTATACCTCAACTTTTCCAATAATATTCTAATTCTAACCCATTTTATTTTCTTTTCAGAATAATTTAATCAAAACTTGAATCCTGATTACTAAAACAAGCTCAAAGATCTAAAATACGATGAAAACATTAGAAGGCTTACATTGAGAGTGCGTTGAATAAATTTTGCTCTCTTTTTGGGTCTTTGTGGGAGCTTAGAGCCTTTAATGGCCATGAAATCCTCTTCTTTTTCTTTGTTGGTCAAAGCAATCACGAATTTCGGTGGCCAAACAGATGGTGCCGCCTCGCCGCTGGCAGAAGAAGACCCTCCTTTTTTGCTGTCGTGGGCTGTTTCCGATGATGCCCCTGACTTGTTGTAATCATGATTATGATTATTGTTGTTGTTGTTGCTGGTGTGATGGTTATTGTTTCGGGTACCTCTCTTATCGTGCGCTCCCCTATCTGGAGACGCAAAACCTCTCACACCACCACCGTTGCTTTGCCCTCTCATGGCACTTGAATTCTCAGTGTTCCTAAGAATAACACAATTCACATACGCATCAAATAATTTGGCAAAGCATGTGAAAATATTGGAAAACAATTAAATTAAGTAAAGTACTTTGGAAAAGTAAAAAAAAAAAAAAAGTTGTGTCCCAGTGAATTTTGTAGTGGGAAAGTACGAAAATAACCTCGGAGTGATCTAAATTACAATCTGGACGAGTATTGCGTGAAAATGGGGGTGAGGTTTTGGCTTTCTTTGAGGAGACTTTGGCTTCCGCTTTTAAATGGGAAGCGTTGCTAAATTCAGTTTCTAGGAGAAAAAAAGCTAATGTTATTTGGATCTAACGTCCACACCTGGGATTTTAGGCCGTTGGATCAATTTCGCCTTTTGGAGGTTAAGGCTACGTGTTAAATTTTGGGTAGGCATGTAGGATAAAGCGGACCAGATTCCTTAACAAGTTACAATCGACGGCTGGAAATTTGTGGGAATTATAAAATGGGCTTAACTGGACACGTGGCACAGAACTCATTCATATCATATTTCCAATGAAACTATCTTACATATACGCGTATGGGATATAATCAAACATGATCAGTTGTAGATAAACTAGCTACAGCCTACAGCCGACGCCAATGCTAAAAGCCAAAATAGATAGCTAATAATTATTCAAACCATCTATTCAAAACAAATCTAAATACTCACAATTAGCAGCCAAAAATAAACAAATAAATAAATAAATATATTTTCCACAGCTAACACTTCCATATAGAGAAAATGCTGACCTTAGTTTATATAGAATTGCAGAATTTATACCCCGAAATACAAGAAAGAAGATTCAAGTAAAAGCTAACAACTTGAATCATGAGTATCAATTCTAGTATTCAAGTGCGCTGGATCTAGACACTTCTAATGCATGTAATTACACAGAACTGAGAGGATTTTTTTTCAGCGAATTGTCTCCTACAGTTTAGTTGGACTCAAATTCCTAGAGAGTAAGCATACAAAGATGGCGCTCTCAAGCACTTACCATGAGCTCTCCTTCTGAAAACCATTATACACTTGGACCAACCTGACCAATTTGAGAGTGGACAAATAAGAGCCTCATAAATATTCAGCCCAAAAACATATATATGCTTAAAACGTTCATGGTCGGTACAATTATCAAATCATCTAACTAACCTCTCTCTAATGCAATAACGTTATTTGAGGCTGAAATGTTATAATATGAGACCCATATGGTGCCATCAAAAACTGGTACAAGGACCATGTGTGCAAAGTGCAAACCTTTAAGAGTCAATGGCGCCAGCTCTGTATTCTTATCCTGTTATCCATTCCAGTTTCTACTACTTGAAGTAGATAAGATAAAAATGTCAATCAAAGTATCAAACACTGCAACTGACACACTTTCCCAACTATGTAGACAATCCTATAATCACGTAACTGAAACACGATCATTAAAGTTCTTCATCATCATATATAACATTTAAGTCATGTCAAGCGACAAGTACCCCAAAGAATAGTATGTACCACAGTACCAGTACCAACAACAATTAATGAAAGGAACTTCACCAACCCCCTATTCCAACAATCAATTAAGGAATTTACCACGTTCTCAAACCATAAAGTAAATCATGTTTCTAATAGTAAAAATTATTTATTTCAGAAATAGTATTTTTAAACAAAAAAAAAAGGGGGACCCATTAAATGATAGTAGATCCGGATCTTTTTCCGCGCCAATTTGATTAGAAACCTACCAAGAATAACCTATCAGTAATCTAATAACACAGACCCAAAGCGCGTCATGGGTCCACGCGCAACCGATCCGATTATCCCAATTCCCAACGGCAGACTCACACCAATTTCCTAGCAAACACCACCCCGTTCATAAGAGAGAGAATTATGGAAAGTTGAAACCAAGAACAAACGCCCAAGATCTACTATCTCATCGGGCAGTCTTTAACACGCACCGAAGAAATCGCGTATACATGTCTAAAGAAATTAACGGAAAAAAACTCATCCAACTAATATAATAGTACCTGAGAATGCGCTGAGGAGGCGGAGGTGGAGGCGAAGAGGGCCGTTGACGGAGATTAAAGTAACCATTACCGTGGTTATTACTACCATTAATATTATTAGCAGTAGCAGTGCTCGGCTGAATGGAAGTGTCCTTGTCAGTTCTGACGACCCGAACCGTTGTCCGATGGGCCGGGGCTGCCGAGTCGTCCTTGACCTGTACTTTCATGCACCGGAGCCTCTTCCGGTTACCCCATTGCAAGACAAAATCAGTCGATGTCGCTTGCCTTGTGTTAATCTCTGAGCTCGCTCTTAATAACCCACCGTCCCCTCCGCTTCTATCTCTGCCGTTACTGGTAATACCGCTACTGGTACCGTTATTACTGCTTCTCAAAGGACTCTTTTCCATCTCCTTCTGTAGACCTGTCCCATTCCGAACAACATCAACAATTATAACTAAACTACGATTATTTTCTGTAATCAAAGGTTAACTTGGACCGTTAGGGTGGTAACAAAGAAGGGAAGAAGACAATTTGGTTATGGCTTTCCCTTTCCGGCAAAATCCGCAATTGGGATTAAAATTTAAATTATAAAAGGATAAATACAAATATGTGATAGTTGTAAAAGATAGCATCTGACGGCTTAGAATTTCCCCAAAAATTCAAATAGAGAATAACCTTATAATAAACACAATAAAAAAAATTCAAAAATGAGTTAAGGTTGTAGAAGACGAGCACCAGAAAGCAGAAACTTATTGAGGAAGAAAAAAAAAACTATAAGAACAATAGGCCGGATGAGGCAACGAAAATGGTTAATATGAGAATTCTTTAGGTGGAATAATAAAATTACTCCAAAAATATACGCACAAATTACAGAGGATCTGAGGAAGAGTAAGGACAGAAAATACAGTACAAAGAAATAGAACAAAATAATTTTCTGAGGAGAAAGAAAAATGATTTAAACCAAGCTAAACAACCCATTTGGTTGAATGATTTAAGTTTTTAGATGAAGAAACGGTTTCAAGATGTTATTTTGCCTCAGTTTTCTTGGTAAACAGACGAGGCGTAGCTGGAGAAAAGACTGTACAGCAGCCATCGAGTGAAAATCCAAGAGGAGACTGAAGAAAATTCACCGTAAAATGGGAAAAAAAAAAAACCATCCCAGAAAGAGAGAGACCAAGTCAGAAGAATCATATCGACTTTTTAAATTAAAAATCGAATCAACAAAATATTTCGTCAAAACAGGTCGAATTGATCCTCCGACTGAAATTTATGGCAAGCATGGCCGGAATGCCTGAAAACTCAGAGCCCAGCTGAGCTTAGTTTCGAAAACCGAAATAGGAAGAAAAGAAATAAAATCAAACACAGAAGCCGATTCGAAACTGCAACCAGGGAAAACCATTCTCAAGTCAAATTGAGAAATTCTTGTTTATATCACACGACTCCATACCTCCAATATCACCGCACCGCCGTTAATTAACCAGTATATTGCTTTCTTTATATCAAAATTTCAACAAAATAATGACATTTCAAGGGCGTTAAATCTTCAACTCCTCTGATCTTCACTTTATATAACTGCTCCAATCTCTTTGAAAATGTATCTGCAAAACATAAATCGTAAATTCAAAAGGCTTGCATCTGGACGATGAATCAGACAGAATTAATAACTTTGTTTCGCGCTACATACCTCCGAAACTCCAACTACGTCACCTTCAATGAGTAAATTTCAATGAAACAAAGACCTATCTTCACAATCAGCGACTGTAAATCAAACAAATCTAGTACAAATTCCTTCTGAACAACCCCTTTAAATCTCTTTGAATGTATCTGCGAACAGAAAAACAAACAAATAAACAATTACCAGCCATATTTAAATAACTTTATCTCTTAAAAACAATACAAAATTACAGTTTGCTCTCATTTACACACCTCTAAAACAACTCTCTCTATCCCTACCAGATTCAGATTCTTAACATTCCTTTACAAAAAATTTGGCGAGAACTTTATCAAATTCTTGTCAATTCCCACCCAAAATCCTCTGTTTGGTTTCAGAGAAAGAAAGTGAACGAAAATTAACAGAGAAATAATAGAGGACAAACAGAACAGAACTACAGAGAACTTCTTCTTCTTCTTCTTCTTAAGATAAACGAAATACCCTCTCTCCCTAACAAACCCAGTTTTATACCCCATTCAGACTCTCCGTTCAACACCGAGCATTTCTGACCTTTAATCAGCAATCAGACGCTCCTGATTACTCCTCTTTCAAACCGTCAAGTCCCATCTATTATGAAGTTATCATGTGCCCGTGGCAAATATAAATTACCTCACGGAGTTTATCGATCTAACAGAATCTTTAACGACGTTGAATTTTTGTTAAATTATAGCACTTGTTTTTTTTTAAAACAATAATTTCAATTATTTTATCCGTAAATAATTTTTTTTGGAGCCGGTGGGGTGGCGCTTAGAACAGTGAATTGGCTAGGGTTAGTTAGTCAAGTGAGTGAGCTAATCATGGTTACTCTTAACCGGACTAGTGAATCTCTCACTTGGATATATCGTGTACATCAGTTTCGTTTCTTATAATTAAATTATCTGAAAACCAAATCACAAGAGTAAATGGATACCCTTTCAATTCAAATCCCTCAATTGAACTTAACATTTTTTTAAACAGATGTTAAAAAACCTCAGTTGCCGAAGTATTTATAAGATAGTTGCCGAAGTATTTATAAGATATTAATTAAGTTATTTTATTTTTATCGATTATAAACTATTTTCAAACTTATTTAAAATGTTAAAATTTTAATGTTCTTATATTGGTTTTATAAATTTGTTTTACCATTACATGAAAGATTATTCACTAACACGAGAATTTTTGAGATAATTATTGTGATTCATGTAAACAGTAAAATCTAAGGTTGAATCGAACAAGGTTAATTCAGTGAGAACAAGAGACACCGGTGTAGTATCAACCATAAGAACTTTGACACTTAAATCAACACGGTTGAGATGAATATTTAGTAAGGCTGAGAGTGGGAAAGAGTTTATCGGGAGTGTCTAGCTAATATGCGAGGCAATTACAAGAAGGTTAACCTCTTTATATAGTGAGCTACTGAAGTTTGAGTTCTTGTAGAATTATACGTTACCATAATAGGAGTTTGAGCAAATAAGAAACTAGTAGTCCTAATCCATGCAGAAGTAAAAGTATTAGTTCTGTAAGATTAGAAACCTTTGATGAACTTGGAAGTAAATATAACTCTTAATCCTATTGTGAGTGAATATGGGCTAATGGATTAGAGCCTAATTTAGCTTAAATGGCAGAAATGCCCAACCCGTGAAGTGGTCCAAAATATAAGTTAATCTAATTTAATCGTAGAGTGATCTAACTCGTGAAATAGCCTAACTTGTGGAGATGGTTGACTCGTGGTGTGGATTAGCTCGTAGAATGGGTCAACCCATAGAATGAATATTCTTACAAAATGAGTCATCCCGCTAGATGGTCTTTCATCATGATGGATTTAAGTATAGACCCAACCGGAATTAGGTTAAAGCACTAAGCTGTATATAGTGTTTACTTCGTTATTGGGTCTGATAAGTTCTAGTACGAATTTTGGCTTATACAATACATAATTGTTAAAGAAATCATTTTCTAAAAACTCTTTTTTCACAACCATTTCATTTTACTTAAATTTAGGTAAAAAAATTGTTTGGTCTTTTGAATTAAAAATTTCAGATTTAATGGTTTGATGCACTTTAAGCAAACATAATGATAAAAATGGACTATTAAAAAAATTTGATTTTTTTTTTAATAGTTTTAATTAATTGGTAACTAAAATGACACTTAAAAATGTTAAGTTGAAATAGATTTAACCAATTATTAAAGCCAATTAAGAATACTAAATAAAAAATATAGTATTTAAACCAATTGATTTTTAATAATTTAGAACATGTTTCACTATAATTCGTCTCAAATTCCAACTCTTAAATTTATAGTATTTACATAAATAAGCATATTTTCTGTTATAAATTAATAATTAGTGTTTAATAGTCTTAAAAGTGATTATAGATAAATAATACTGACATTTTGTTATGCCAATAACCTAAAATCACTTGTGAGGTGTCATTTGGAGCTGACGTGGAATTCTTGTCACTTTAATCTTGAATTATTTAATAATTAATTTTAAAAATTATAAATAAACACTCCTTTTAAAATTGTTGTGATTTTTAGAATCCACAATTATATGTTTGATAAAATAAAATTTTAATTCCTTGATGGATGTATAATAGCAGAAAAGGAACATGTTTCATTTCCTTGATATAGTTATTAATTTAATTTATTATTTAAGAACAAATTAATAATTTAAAAGAAATTAAAATAAAACTGGACTGGGGATGTACCCGGACCGGCCACTGCAAAAATAGACCCACTGGGGATGTACCCGGACCGGCCACTGCAAAAATAGACCCACATACAATAATAAGACAGCATTGCCTGAAGTCCTTGCTTTTATGTAAGGCCCACGATGGACCAAATAAGAAAGTAGTGGCCCTTGATAAATTTCAGAGTTTTTTTTTTAAGTTCAAATACCTGTATTATACATTCATAATACATTAAAGAAATGAGACTATTGTAATTTAAACAAATATTATAATTTATTTATTTTAAAGAAAATTGGAAGTAATTATTTTTATAAAAATATATTATCAATAATAATGCAAATAAACTGAACTTTCTCTATATTAAGGATTTTAACTACATTAGTTAATTAATTGTTATTTAATACAAATATTCATTATAATTTAAAAATAATAATATTCGTTATATTTAAAATATTTCATAATAAATATCTGCACAGTCCTTATCCTTGTAGAATAACCTGACAACCCTCGGATCAAAAAGTTCGTAAATATATAACCCAAGCAAACAGAAGGGAGGTTATTTTTGTCCAGAGAGTTGTCCCCTGAATCAATCCGATTAGGGTTCTTCGTCGAAGCTAGTAACATCAAAACACAGAACAATCAAACCACGCGGTTCCTGTAAACCACTGCACACCAGGTACGTTGCACGCGTTTCTCAATTTCTCATTAACGCGTCGAATTTGAATCGCGACGTTTCTTACTGAATTTTTTCTCGCTTGCACGACCTGGATCGTGACCGTTAGATCTATACTTTTGAACTTGGAGTTGTAATTGTGATTAGATATGTACAACGGCATCGGGTTACAGACCCCGAGAGGGTCCGGGACCAACGGTTACATTCAAACGAACAAGTTTTTCGTCAAGCCGAAGACGGGTAGGGTTACTGACAACACCAAGGGTTTCGAGGCTGGTCAAGGCACGGCTGGCGTCACTAGGAAGGCCAACAAGGAGATCCTCGAGCATGAGCGTAAACGTCAGATTCAGCTTAAGCTCGTGGTGCTCGAGGACAAGCTTGTTGACCAGGGTTACACGGAGGCCGAGATTGAAGAGAAGCTTGAGGAAGCTAGAAGGACGTTGGAAGCCGCCTCAGTTTCTGAGGAAAGTGGTGGAGATGCAAAGTAATTATTCTATCTCAATCTTTATGTTAAATTGCTTTTTCACATGCTAGTTATGGGAATTGGTTTGGTTTTATGGAAATTATGTGTTGATTGACTTTGCCTTTCCTTTCGGCTACAAGGTGATTACTGTTGTCTTCCTTGTTGGCTTTGTTCTGGAGGCGTAGATGTAATTCAGACTGGGAATTATTGAAGGGGAATTGTTTTTAATATTTCTCCTTTGTTCTTGACTCTGGAAAATTCTTGTGTATTCATATCTTTCTTTTAGGGTTTTTTTTCTTTTTCTTTTTTTTATTTTAGGTAAAGGAAGGAGCAAAAGAAACATTCTTTTCGTTCAATTCTACTTATGCGAGTTGTTGGAATGTTGTACGCAAAATTGTTTTCTAATTAGAGAAAATTTTCAGATAGGTTATGCTTAAGAATCATTTTTTTATCATTAGCCTTGCCATTATTGTTTTTATCATGTGCGTTTATGGAAGCTCACAGTTTTCTTTTAGTCTTGCTTATTTTATTTTCTATTTAATTTATATAGGCCATGTGTATTCACGCAATTGTCTTCCTAGAGTTGTCAACTCTAAATTATAGTTTTTACTGTGGTTCTTTTTTCAGGTTTAGTTGGAAAATGGTTTATGATTCAAGATGGACAATAGTTATTATCATTTTTATGCTTGTGATTTGGTTTGATGTGCTAGAAGATTATAATGATAACCTTTTATTGTCATGGGTTATTGATTTGGATTATATATTTTTTTGCTTGATCAGGGTGTCTGCAACAGAAACTCACAAAATTGCCGCTAGAAAGGAGAAGCAGATGGAACAATTTAGAGCTGCTCTTGGTATAAGTACGGCTGAAACTAATGAGAGAGCTGGAGGAGGGGACGATGGAACAGGTGGTCCAAAGAATGGTTTGAATGATGATAGCAATTGGCTTGAGAAAGGTGAACATGCTTTTTTGGATAGAGAGACCAGCTGGAAGAGACATATAGCAGAAGATGGAAAAGCTGAGAAGGATGATAAGAAAAAGGTTGATAAAGATGTGAAACATAAGAAGGATGAGCCTCGGCGCCACAAGGGAGATAGTAGAAAGAGAAGACATAGGGATGATTCTTCTGATTCGGATAGCAGTAATAAGCATAGCGAAGGGATTTCAAAGAAGCATCATAAACGTAGCCTGAGGAGTGATTCTGAGAATGAGACTGATAGTGACCATGGTAAGAAAACAAGTAAATCTTCAAAGAAGCACAAGAAAAGCAGAAAAAATTTAAGTGACAGTTCTGATTCTTCTAGTGATGATGATGACATTGGTAAGGTTAGTTCCAAAAGGAAAGTTGATAAATATGGAAAATCTCATAGGAGGCATGATTCGGATGATAGTTCTGATTCTGATGAAGGCTTCTATAAACAGAAGACTCAGAAGGGGAAGCAGAATATAAAAACAAGAGCACCACATGATTCTAAGGATGACTCTGATACCAGCAGTGGGATGGAAAAGAAAAGAAGTCAAATTGGAAAACAGAACTATCAGCAGGGTGGAAGCCATAGGAGAGAGGGAGAAAATTCTGATGTGAAGCCTCATAGGAAGAGCAATAATGATAGATATGGAAAAAGCTCTAGAAGTAAGGATGATGATGACTTGGTAAAAAGGAGCCATAAGAGGAATGAGTCAGATGATGATTCTTCTGATGCTAGTATTGATGAAAAAATTGAGAAGGGTAGGAGAAGCAGGAGACATGATTCTGGTGAAGAAGATTCAGATTCCAGTTATGAGAGAACAAGGTCCAAGGCAACTGAAAAGAAGTCATCTTCTCTGACTGATGACAGTGATAACAGTGACTCTCATAAAGGAAGCAGTGACAGTGATTCAGACAATAGTGGGAGTGATGACAGACATGAGAGAAGTGGGAAAAACTCTCTGGGTAAAAAAAGAAGTGGACGTGGAGATGCTGTTAATGATAGAGGTGGACAAAGTGGTCCTGGATCAAGTCTTGCTTTAAGTGACAGAAGGCGAGGAAGAAGTGATCTTGACAATGATGTCGCATTAGAGACATTGAAAAAACTAGAAGAGAAAAGTCTGCACCATTATAGGGGAGATGCTGGGGATAGGTATAGATCCACCTCTGGACATGAGGAAAGGATGGCAGGTAAGAGGAAGTTTGATGACGGAAACAGGGAGGAGCATACGGAATCAAAATTAAGAAGTCGGATTGTTGGGAAGGACACTGAGCACAAAGATCATCCTGCAGATGTGAACCTTGAGTCTGAAATGGGCTCTAGACTGTATAGAAACAAGGATATTCAGAGGGTGGATGATTGGGATTACAAAGAGAATGCAGGGGGAAGAAAGCAAAGCAGGGATAATGGGGAGCGTAAGGAGAGAAAGTACCAAAGAGATCAGGAAGAGCATGCTGGGGGAAGAAGGCTCAGTAGGGATGAAGAAGAGCGTAAAGAGAGAAGGCACCAAAGAGATGAGGAGGAGAATGGAGGGGGAAGGTGGTATAGCCGAGATGAAGAGGAGCGTAAAGAGAAAAGGTTCCGAAGAGACGAGGAAGAGCATGTAGGGGGAAGAAGGCACAGCAGGGATGAAGAGGAGCGTAAAGTGAGAAAGCGCTATGAAGATGAGGAAGAGCATGCAGGGGGAAGGAGGCACAGCCGGGATGAAGAGGAGTGTAAAGAGAGAAAGCGCAATGATGATGAGGAAGAGTATTTAGGTGGAAGAAGGCACAGCAGGGATGAAGAGGCGCGTAAAGGGAGAAAACACCAAAGAGATGAGGAAGAGGATAGCAAGTATAGAAGGCATGGAGAATATGATGAAGGGCTTCATCAGGGTAGTCGAAAGCATGGAAGAGGGGAGGAAGATGAAAGAGGAAGTAAAGGTCGTGAGCGTGAAAAACAATCTGATTACTCCAAAAGAGGTAGATATGATGATTCTCGGTCAAGTGAGAGAAAGAGGTACAAAGGTGATGATGATTGGGGCAGATATTGAGACTAGAGATTCTTTATGAGATTCAGAGTATAGCTGGTGAGTGTTTTTGTTTATAATAAACTATATTTAAATTTGTTAAACAAATGTCATATTTCACAAGTTTAAGCTAGAAGATGCCAATTTCTAATGCGTTGTACTCTGCTAAATTTGATTTTTAAACTTAATTACTGTAATTTCGGCAGAATTCTATCATTTGCTTTGTTTTGTGGTTTCTTTTTCTTGATTGAAGTTTTAAATGGATTGTTACAGCCTTGCCAAACCAATGATTGTCTTGATTTTGTGGGTTTATTTTTCCTGATTGAAGTTTAAATGGATTTTTTACAGCCTTGCCAAACCAATTCCGACTAAGTAGACATTCTTCAAGAGCTGAACGAGTTCATTAAGGTTTAGGGAGGTGGAAACTCTGCTGCATGTATTGGGTGATACAGAGCAACTGTTGATTTCTATGAGAGGTTTTTGATCTCTCATACAGTTATCTTGTACCAGTTTGTGAAGGCGTATTGCTGAATAAGATTTTCACTCTTTGTTGAATGAATGTGTACTTAGTTTATTATGCTAAGGTTACAGTGGGGAATGCTCGTGGCTTGGCTGGAAAACTTGGGTGACAAATATTACTTGCTATCTCACAATGTACTTGGTTTGATCTAAAGGGAAATGAAACCCTGAGTAATATGTTTTGATATTGGTAGATGATGATGATCTACATCTACCTGGTTTTGTTGTCTTTTAAGGATTTTATTATTTTAACATAAAACTTATTCCATGTTGTGAGAAACATGATTCTAATTCTTGAATCATAGTATAGATGATAAGAGTTTTGAGTATTATAATTTAACGAATGGTGTTATTATTTTGAATATAACGAAATGCTTAGTCATCCTTTAATCGATCCTGGAAGAGCTTAAACTGGCAATGGCAGCAGGCCAGCAGCTTGCATTATGGCTCTCTTGACAACGATTTTTATCTGCTCTGCTTCTACTGCTAAGCCCATGGATACTTAAGAGATTGTTAACATGTTATACATCTCCCTAGAATTACTGGCTGGATTTTTTATTTTTATTTTCATTTTCTCAAACGATTCCAGTTGGCTGCAAATGCTCGATGGTCTTTTATAATCCTTCTCATTTGAGATATATTTCGAAAATATGTGCCTTCGGGATGGCTATGCTTTTTTCAGGTGAATCTGACGGCTGAAATATGAGGCTACATTACAATTGTTTAGAATTACAGGATATACGGTTCTGAAGATGGCACTTTTAAAAAAACATTATAATTCCAAGCTTCTAACAATGTGTCCTTACTCGTCAGTTCTTAAGCCTCAGGGACAAGGCTCAAATCTGTGCCCGTTTTGAACATGCCTGCCACTCCCACTGGGAAAACATGTGGGCCAATATTGATATGAAAGACGAAGGTAAACATAAATTTACGTGCATACATTTGAAATATGCACTTTCGAATAACAACTGCTGTTCAGCAGAAAGGGGGTCCAAACGTCATATTTACACCAAGCAATCACAAGAGCAATCAAAATACATTAAGGTTATAGTCTGTATATGTTAACACACTGACACTATCAGACCCATGAACTGGCTTTATCATATTTGCACAGTTCTGCACCATTTATGCACTGAACCCTTTGTGGAGAGAACTCCAAGGATTCAACGGAATGCTGACACAAGCTTGTTCAGATGCTTCAGCCATCTTCTCCTTCTGAATTCCTGCGTTGCAAATGTTTGCAAGAGAACGCATATGTTTCATTCCATATTGGGATAGGGATCCACAGTGCGTCTCGAAAGTCCTGACCTGCATAGCGTAGTATGGCACAAGTTTTCAATGATTAAACTAGCCAGAATAAACCCTTTCTCAATAGCAGAAAATTTTCATGTTTCCAAAAATGCACCATCAGCAGAACTGGATTATATATGTTGAACAACATAGGAAGAAATAGGCACAAATATGAACAAAAAGGTTTAAAAAGAAGTTTACCAGCGATTTCAGGCAGTCCCAGTCATCCACTAGAGGTTGACCTGCCTGTCGAACAGTGTTCAAGACCTCTGGACCTTTCTCAATTCCAAATAAGAGCTTCCCAACGAGTTTGACGCTGTGGTCTATATGCACTCTATGAGACATTGCTTCAACAAACTGCTTCTGAGCTTCAACCTTCCTCAAAGAACCCTCAGGGGCCTTGCGGTACTGTACAAAATAAATGATAGCCCAAGTGAGTTAGGGTTAACACGTCAAAGAACCAGTTTCATAAATTATTGAAGACAGGGCCATTATTTTATCTCATTTTCCTTCACACTTTTCACATAGTGAGAATGTTAAATCAGATAATAAGATGTAAAAATTACATCCTATTGTAATCTTCCACCAACTTATTTTAGGCAAATTTAACCGTGCTCTTATTTTGCTCATCAGAGCTCCTCTCATGCTGCTTTTGGTATTCTAGAGAAATTACAGATCTAAAAGCTTCTGAAAAAATCACAAAAACCTCATGTTATCTACACCAATCTTTAAAGGAGATGAAAAACTACCAAGCATGTGTAAACCACATCATTACCATTCCATTCCAAATTAGAAAACAATACATCAATGAGATATACAAGTAATGGAATAAAAAGTACAAACCTTATCCCAGAAGTGCACGAGATCAGCATCACGCTGGTTAACAGCTTTTGAGGATGGCCTCAAGGAATTTTCGTCAATAAAAGTGTAATTATCGTTTGCAGGATTTGTACCCAAGTACAAGAAGAGATTGTCCTTGCTAAGCCCAATATCACCATATTGCATGACATGAGAGCCAAAGGCAGAATTGTCACTAGCAGTCCTCCTTTTAACCTGAAAACGCCAACATCATTCTATTGATGGTCAAAACCATTTTAAACTGGAAGGCATCCGTAACCTTCCAGGTTTGACACTATTCAGCAACCAATTATAGCACTTGTATGCACCCAATATTAGAGCCATCTGTAGATAATGAAATTCCACAAGATGATATGGTTGACAATAAGCTCTTACCAGTTCATACTGCTGGTGCAAAGTTTCTGTCCTCAGGTTGTGTATGTCACTGTACAAAAAAAGTAAGAATATTACAGTTTACACAAAACACTAAAACAGTGAATGAACTTTGGAATTTTCATTATTAAGGCAGACAATTTAACCAACCAAAGACAACCGAAGGGCTAAAATATGCCCAAATGGCAATTGTATAAAAGTTGGTCAATAAGTTGGCATGGTGCATAATTTGTATGAATGAGAAGCACATCAGCCACTTAACCCCTGTTTTTTGTATTTTATAACAGCCACTAAAATTATTCACGGGAAAGACTAGTGTGTAGATGTCCAGTCAAACCAAATAATTGACTATTTCTGATACTTCTATGACTAAGCTGCATGTTTCACTACTAGGATGAAACGAATTAAATTAAAATTGTTGCCATTAAGCTGCATGCTTCACTACTAGGATGAAATGAATTAAATTAAAATTGTTGTCATACCTGTCCTCCATCCAAGCAACACTATACAAGTCACCCAAACAGGTTTCGTATTCAGGTGGAGGACTAGGATTCTCCCCAGGGCAATAGGTCCCCCAACTGCTCTCTTCTGCATTAGATGCTGTGGTTGCATAGATATTCAAACCCTCAGGAAGAAGACCCTCAAAGATACTTCCAGATTCACAGGCTTCAAGATAAAATACCTACAGTTTTACATATGTAAATCAACAAAGTTGCAACTTTCCAAAAACTGTCAAAACACATACAGTAAACAGCAGTTCACCAATAATTACCAAGCTTTTGTAGGTCCCCAAAGCAAACTTCTTCTTTAAGACATCGATCAAATCGTTTGCATAAAGATATGGGCTGGTTGGCATCCCTTAATAGATAATGAAATAAATGTAATTCATGAAATGTTTCATTGGATTGCCATGAAGATAAAGGAAAGGAGAAAATAAAGATTTTACACTTATAACTATGCAGTTGTTTGTCCTAAATGTATGGTTCATATTAATAATATTCATAACCACCAAACCATATGTTTTTTGGGTATCCATGCAATATAACACTAAAAAAAGATGCAAATCTCCTATATAATAACATAAAGAAGAAACACCAAATTTAGTGATTGCTGCTCAACTCAAACCATAAATTAAAACATAAGATGAATACTGATCAAATACACTGAGAACAGAACACTTAATAAGAGGTAACAAGCCATGAAATCTAGTAACGAAGTTATGAAATACTAACCGAGCACCCCAGGACCTCCATGATCTGTGTAGTATATAAAAATATGATCGTTTGGACCACTATCCACAACCTTTCCGCTGCCCCCTGTTAGAGCAGTTTTGTTTCCAAGGATAGCAGCAAAGAAGTTTCCAACAGTAACATCTTCCCCAACATAATCCTTCCATAACAAAATAAACCACATCAATCACTTTGCAATATTAATATCAGATCACTGGGTTCCAGTAAACGGACAAACCAAACTAACCTTTGGAACTCCGTTGTAAACATCATCACCGTGCGGACTGTTGATGATCACTCCAGGCCTAGGGTTTTCTTCATTGGAAGCTATATCATCGTACATGAAAACAATAATATTTTCCTCTTTCAAACCGCCTTTCCTCAAGAGTTGGTAAGCGTGACAAACATCAGCCTGAAATGCAGAATTTGAAAATTAGAAAACAGATATCGCTAAATTTTGATAATTTCAAGGAATTTATATAACCTGGTGCCTGTAATTCCAGTAGCCGTTTGATCCTGCAATCAGGACCGCCCATCTCGTCCCCACAGTATCATCGTCGCCGTTGACCGCACCAGGACGGAAGAACCTAGATGCTTCTGAGGGTAATCGGAGGACGTCACCGGATATGTCTCTGGTTCCGACGACAATTCCGGAAAGGGCGGCAAGGAGCGTGAGCAACACGCTAGCTGTAACGCGCGTCATAGTCGAGGGGAGAGGATTGATTGGTGGAGCGAAATTTACAAAGGAAAGGCGGTTGCCGAGAGGAAATTTATAGTGGCGGGTCAATCACTCTTTTTTTTTTTTTAAAGATAGGGCGATTTCAGCTGGCACGTACACGTCAGCGAGAAAGAGAGAAACTTTTGTTAGGGACGGTCCCGATGCAACTGATTTTTGTTTATAAATTGTTAAATCCGGTGCATCTTGTCCGTTGGTTTGCATGACCCTTACTTTAACGGATGGATTATGGAAGCATAAGCCCATCGTTGATACGCAACGTTGTTTTATTGGCTGGATTTAACATTTTCAACTTGTCCAAGGAAAGAGCTAACTCAGCTGAGTGGAAATAGGGATGAATGTGTGAATATACAGTACTTTTGCTTTATCAATAAACATCAATTAAAAAAACAATAATTTAAAATAATTCCATAAATAATTGTCATAATTTATTATATGATGTCAAATGTGAAGGCAATTTTCAAGGCGTTTAAATATACTTATCCTTAAAAGACTGGTTAACAGTACAAGGATGTATGTAGCCTTGTAATGACTAATGATGCATTAAACAGAATTGATTTAATTTCAAAAGTGTGAATCTGTTGACCGTTTCCAAGCTCTCGTGATTTGCACACGCATGTACACTCTACCTCTTGTTATGCATTTACTTATTACGATCATTTAGAGTAAACTAACCCACCCAATGTTTGCCTTCATGACATTTTTCACCCAAATTAATATTATGTTACTATCTAAAACTGATTCTTGCAGCAAAAATTTTCTCTGTCACCACCGTCTGGACCTCCAGTTTCTTCTCTACAAAACTCCTCTCACTCTGACATCTGATTTCTCATCGATTGCTGGCCACTGCAAAGCTAGAGTTTCTTATTCTTAATTGATTTTCAACTGATCTTGACGGTAAATATTTAATCGATTACCACCATTCGATCCACCAACCTCTATTCTATAAAACCCTCTTACCCTGACTCCTGATAACTTGCCGAATGCTGACTGAGAAAGTAAAATGTATTTTGGGTATTAACGAAATATAAATGTTGGATTGGAAAGTTGTATTTTGAAACTTTATAGATGAAAAAGTGTCATTAAGACAACCCTTGGGTGGGAAAAAGTTTTACCTAAATTTTAAAGATTACATTTGATTATCAAGTAAACTAATAAAATTAAAAACTTAAAAACAATTCAAAAGTCATTGTTAATTGTATCAAACATATATAACAATGGACAATTTGTCAATTCATTACGGTATAAAAACTCTTAAGAGACTACTTGTATTATAAATTAGGTACTATATAGTCTCTATTACCGTAGAGATTATCATATTGAATAATACTATACTTATAACTGAATCATACAACCAAACAAAAAACATAGGACAAAATATTCATTTTACTTGAATTTTGTAAAATTTTTATCCGATTGTATACCTAGTTGTATGACACAGTTATAAGTATAACATTATTCTTATCATGTTTCGTGTTAGTATCTAATAGATGATCATGATTATGACATCATTTGAATGTACTCTTGAAGGTGTATTGTAGTATGTAGGGGTGTTCGGTTCCGAGTACCCTGTATTTTTTGAAGGAACCGCAACCGATGATTCCTTAAAATTTGGAACCGGAACCGGAACTAACGGTTCCTAGGTACCCAGAATCGGAACCTGTAACAACAGTTCAGGTTCCGGTTCTGGGTACCTTGTAAAATTACATGACCCTCAAAAAGTTTTTAAAATGGCAAAAAAACCGTTAAAAACTTACAAACATCACCCCCGCACACAACACGCCCCCCCCCCCCCCCCCCCCCCCAACTTGTGAAACTTGTTAACAAAATAAAATTATAAATTCAAAATTACAAACTCCATTATTTTGTAAAGATAGATTCTCAAAAGTCAAACCAACTTACTTTAAATGTTATGAAAATATATATAAACGTATTCACATTACTTTTTCTATAAAAGTTTTCATTCACCCCATACTTTTTAATTTTATTTTATTTATTCTCGGTTTCTGGTTCCGGTTCCCATTCCTAATTATAAGAACAGAACTGGAACCGGAACCGCACAGTAACGGTTTCAAAAATTTGGAATTGGAACCTACCCATTGACGGCCGTTTCTGGTAGGAACCGAAACCAAATCCTGTGTACCCGCCGGTTTCGGTTCCAATCGGTTCTTTTGAATACCCTAGTAGTATGGTATGAGTTAGATATTTTTGTGATTATATGTCCTTGTTGTGACAACATTTGGATGGATCTATTATAATAGCATACAAAAAACAAAGCAAGTATGGCCCATTATTTTTCTTGGGAGAATGAGTTGGGCGGAATCACTAGAATCATTTATAAAACAAAGTGGAAAAAGAAATGATGCGGACACATACTTTACTTGCACTCTTCATCCACTAATTCTACAGGCCCCTTTCATTTTCATATGGGTAAATCACCGTCCCTCTTTGTTTTTGTACCCAAATCCAAAAACTGGGGGCTTCATCTCATTACACAACATCATAATTCCTTGTATTTTTTATAATTTTATTATTGATTTCTCCTGCAATAAAATTGTAGGTTAGATGGTAGTGTGCGATTTACGGTAAACAAAAACGTCAGACTCGGGAGTTTTTATTGTCTTTATTTTCAAGCATGTTTCATTGAGTGACCCCGAAACATCCAAGACAATGACGCCTCCTTTAATTTGAATTTCTTATATAATTAAATATTATGTATATATTAATTAATTGAATGGACGAGAATCACACTATCATAATTGGCGGTGCTTCTTAAATCTCTCAATTTTTGAAAGCAAATGGGACACTCTTTTGGTGGGTTCGTCATCAATATCACTGTTTTAAGTCCTCATCAACTTCATTATTATTCTTATTGTTAAATACATTTCTATTATATTTAAAAAAAAATTAGTTTAAAACCTTATTTAATTCTAAAAATAACCCTAATTAATTTGGTTTAATTAGGATTTTTATTTGCATCTTTTTTTTTTTTTTTTCCTCTAAATTTCAAACTTAATTAGGGTTTTTGTTTACACCCCATTTTCCCTATTTCTTAATTAGGTTTTTTGTTTATACCTCTTCTTTCCAATTTCAAATTTGAAACCGACATTTCTTTACTTTAGATTCAGTAGCAGATACTGAAATTTCTGTTAGAGTAGGCCAAAATAAAAACTAATTGCACATTAATATTTTTGTTAAGGTGAGCCAAAATCTAGAAATTGCACATATTAATATTTAGAAAAAAAATTGAGGGTGGGCCCAAAATTAGTCTGGATCCACCCCTGGACAGATTCATATTCATATTGAGATTCAAATTCATCCAATTATGTGATTACTTTCTCCATAGTATTTAATATATTTTCACAAAACAAAAAATTATTTGAAATACAAAAAAGAAATGATTCGATGATTAAGAAAAATTCGATGTAGGGATTTATGCAAGCATTAAAATTAAAAAAAACATAAAATAGAGAACGAGTGCTTTAGAAAATATTATATCATTAAGGTTAAACTTGTTAAGGAAAAATATGTTAAAAAGCAAGGATTTAAAAAAAAATCAAAATTTTATTTTTTGGCCCTTTTAAACAAAATATCTGCGGCCCAAACTGGAACCAAAGCCTTTTACTAAAAAGGAGTTGGGTTGGGTTTGGATAATGGGTTGAACTGGGCTTGGAAATATTCTGGAGAAACCAATTCCTACTTCATCACCTACTTCCCTACATGAAACCCTAGCCCATAAAAAACGCACCGTTTGAAGCTCAGAGCGATATAAACTATTTCTCTTCCCGCATCGAAGTTCTTTCCATTGCCTAAACAAGTTTAAAAGGTTTTAACACTATACAGGTAAACAGATATAAAACAGCTTCATTCTTATATATGATTCTGACTAGGGTTTTACCAGGATTTGGTGCTTGGTTTTAGTTTATAATTATCTCTTAATATCACTCGTGGTGTTGTTTTTGCTATTTTTAGTTCTGTGCGGGGTTTTAGGTATAAAAGGTAACGAGTCAACTGTCATTGCTGTGAAGTTTTTGCTTTCTGAAAATAAAAACTTCTTTCTATTTTTTTTTTTTTTTTTGAAACACGGATTATCTTGATAATGGCTGCTTCTATGCTAATTTATGTTCATGATTTATAAGGTTTTTTTTTTAGTTCGTTTTTATTTTTATCTGTTCTCTATTACCTGAAACATATCAGTATTCAAGTCCAGTGTTACTCACTGCTTGTTTATGTGATTAGTTAATTTCTAATTGTTCTCTTCTTTTTTCTGCTTGTGAATTGTTCTTGAAATTATTAATACAACTGTTCTCTGCCTGTTTTTAGGAGCATTTATGGAGGAAGGAGAGAACATATTAGGAGCCATTTATGAAGATGACAACTTAGAAGATCTTGAAGATATTGAGATGCTTGATGTAGAAGAGGGAGAGCTTTTGGAGCATGATTCAAGCACACAAACCAATTTGGAGCAAAGCCATGGTGGGGATGCCAATGTTGGAAATGTGGAATTACAAAGTAAAAATCGTAGGCGTAGGGCAAACAAGAAGAAGAATAAGAAAAAGAGGAGTGGTCTAGGCCCAAAGTTTACTGACATAAACAGGTTATGTTTTTAGTGCACATTTGCACACATTTTTCAACTTGAAAGAGGTTGGGGTTTAGGAGTTTTTTGTGGTTCTAATATTGGAATAATTTATGTTCACAGGTTTGTTTCGGATACATGTAAGCATCTGAAGGAGAGAAAATCATACATGGTATACACTGCTGTAGGTTGCCTGGGGGTTTCTGCACTCAGTGATCTCATTAAAGAGGTATATCATATTCCATTGATTCTTTGTCTGTTGGATTCACAAATATATGATGCATGCAGTTTAAGGTTTCTGGTCTGCATTTAAAATTTTCATTGTGGGATGTGCCTGTGCAACTTGTTTTGGTAGAATGTGTGTTTATTTCAATTTCGTTTTGCAAATTGTACCTTTAGGTGGAGATCTGGGTGTGCTGACATTTGTCTTCAAAGTTCATGTGTTATGCACATAGTAGCTTTTCTGTTAGATACCACATTGTACACCTTTCCTCTTCACGCTAATGTCAGTCCTGAATCAATAATTATCATTAGTTCTGAATACTTCTGAGTATGACCTCAGCTTATTTCCTGATCTCTTTGCCTTGTTGACCATATGCTGGTATCTACTGTGTGGCCAGAAGAGGCTCTGGTCCCCCAAGCCTGTAAAACTTGTTTAAATTACTTAATCCCTTGCTTACAACTTTAACCCTTATATTTTTATTTTTATTTTTTTTATTCTTTGGCCCCCATAATTTACTGGTTTTTCAGACACTGGTTCCCCCAAACCTTAAACTCTGGCTCTGCCCTTGTGTTGGTATGTTTACCAATGAAACATTTAGCTGGTGTGCAAAAGTAAGATTCACTTTGTTCCTGTGAGGAAAGGTGAGAATTGGGTTGCAGTTGGATTTCGACCACCCTAGTGCTGACAATGCATATCCACTCTGTTTGAAGCCATACTACCATTCTTGATATCTGATGCTCTATATTTGTCTCGATACACTTGCAGATTTTTCTGGCAGAAGCCATTTTGCTGCTTCAAATTATGTGCTCTGAGCTGAGACATACCCTGGCTGAACCAATTCATCATAATCTTTTTGTGTAGGTTGATATAATTTTTTTCTTCTAGTTTTGTCACTCATCACTCATGTAAAAATACTTTCTTCCATGTAGTTTTCTGAATGTCATATGTAGAAACAGATATTTTGCCGATTTTGATCCTTGGAAAGGTGCTTTACAAATTTTTGATAGAAAAACTGGTTTGAACCTTCCATATAGATGAATTCAGATTATTTGTCATGCCAATGATAGACATAAGTGAGTGTCAAGATTGTTTTGGGCCTTCTTGTTTGTGTTTGTGTACTCTTTTTGTTGTTTGGCTCAACTTAAATTATTTAATAGCAGAACATGAGTACCTTTTTGGTTTCTGGGTCCTCATTTCACCATGTTTGATTTACAAATCAGTACATTTTTTATATAGTTATTTTAATTATGTTTATTGAAATTTTCTTTCATTATACATATTGCACTATTCTGCTGATAAGACATCATATAAACTTTACGTTTGATAAGTTCTGATTTGATCTCTGTTAGAAAAAATGTTGGTTGAAATTTGGGATCGAGCTGTGCAAGTATATCTACATCTTCTCTGAAGCAATTTCTTACAGTAATACGTAGGGAATTTATGGTTTACATATCTGAGCTATTAATTTCTTCTAGTCATGCTCATGCATATTTTTTTGTTCTGATGCTACCCCTCGATTTTGTTTATTGGGGATATTATTTTGTTATTAGATTTTGCATTTCATCTTTGCTGCTCCTGTTTGGTGAAATGCCACTTTTCTAATGGGATATCTGTGATGAAATGTTTAATTTTCAGGTGGATGCAATCCAGGCATGTGGAGGTCAGATGACTGCTGATGGCAGACGTTCCAGAACAGGTGGTGGCATATTATGGGGCATAATTAGAGCACGATCACCAGGTACCTACAAAGAGATAATGAAAAAAACAAAGGAATTTGAGGTGAGTTTATGGAATTTTTTGTATTGTTTATGTATTTTTTACATTTTATATTAATTTTTATAAAAAATTTAAATTTATTATCTCAGAAGCAATTCAAGCAACAAAATAACAGGCAAGCAGTAGAACAAACCAAAGAGGATTCCTCACACCGAGCAGATTTTGCTCTGACCAATGAAATCTCTCCCAGTATTCCAGATGGTTCAGAGATTGTGCCTCAAAATCAGCAGAAACAGTCAAGTGTTGAAGGGAAACACAAATCTGTTCGTGAGAGGATCAGGGTACCTGTATCTTATGATGATCTGCTTGTAGAGGATTCGAGAACTGAGTCACTGTGATTCTCAGAAATATATTATGACTCTGATTGATTTTTGACCGCGTGGAGATACATTTGTGGATACACCTTTATTGAGGCCAGAAACAGAAAATTTTTCCATCTTAGAAAAAGGGTACTGAGAATATTGGCTATTACTTTTTGTTGAAAATAGCTGCTCATTGTTATTGAGGCTTTTGGTATTTAATCTTGAATATATGATTCTTATAATTTCATATTAAGAGATTATTATAGTAGTATGGAGAGCCTTTATCTGTTTTAATTCTTGTCATAGCAGCTCCAAACATGGTTTTCATGCAGTTGAGTTTAGCAGGTGATGAAAATTAACTAAATTGAAATGGAGTGCGAAACATTTAGTCATAATTTGTGTGCAAGTTTGCTATCTTGTTCTAATATTATCTATATGAGTTGGTCAGGATTGTCACACTCTGAGAGTTGTGAACTATATAGGTAATGCCATCAGTGAGACCCTAAAATGGGCTTTTACCATTGTTGTCACCGTATTTAATACTTCTGAATTTATCAAACCAACACAATTGATGGTTTGATAAGTCCAGGAGTTTAATTTAGAATCATAAGATATTATTGTAATTTCCAGATCTGTAGCTTGATCTGTACTGAACCTTGGAAACCCATTTGATCGATTGGTTATGGTTATTTATCTCAAAAAAAAAAAAGCAACTGGAAACATATCATGTAGTAAAATGACTATTAAGTGTTGCAAGATAAAAACTATGGCTGCGCTGCGCCACGGCGTTACAAAGACGTCAAGGTAACTGGTTTTGTTGCCTGTCTTGAAGGTAGAGGCAAACTGCAGTACAATCATCTACTTTTGAAGACGGAAACTTCTTTTTCCATGCCATGGTTGCCGCCTCCACCACAGCTCTTGCAGCTTCCTGTTCGCTACCTGATTCCCATACAATGGAGGCAACTTGGTTGCTACTAAGCACATCGAATACCTGTTTACATAAACACAATCAGGATTATTTTACTGACCTTATAATCAACTTTTACCAGTCATCATGTACTGCACTTACCCCATCAGTTGCAAGAACAATAAACTGGTCTCTGGAAGTTAAGCGGTGATAGGAAACATCAGGGACAGAAATTATGCCATGGTTTTTGAGTAGGAAGTCTCCGAAAGCTCGAGACATTGCCAGGCCTGGGGAGTCCTCATGGGGTAGCCACACTCGCTGGATATGTGGTTCTTCCTTTAAAGCAAGTACTCGCCCATTGCACTTCCTTATTCTTTCTGCTTCACCTGCATTACAAAATCATTGTTATGATTAAATTTCTGAAGAAATATGAAAGAGTCTTGATAAAAAAAAAAAAAAAAAAAAAACAGTTTCTTACTGGGTAAGCCCGGCTTTAAATCAGTTGTTAATTGGACAGCCTTGACTTCTCCCTTCTCATTCACTGTCCCCAACACAGCCCTCGAGTCCCCAAGATTTGCTATAACAAGATCTTCACCCTGATGACAAAGAAGAGAACAATGAATATGAATTTTCCAAAACAGATTATAATTCTAGGATTTCTGTTGTGATTTGCTTTCATTTAATACCTGTCTTATGACAACTACTGCTGTGGTTCCACTGCAAGAACAGTCCAAATTCTCTTGAAGCTTGACTTCCTTGTCCACCACCTTGAAAGCACTAACACAAGCCTCCTGCCATTTATAAAATTCATTGCTTGGCACCTCTTCATCATCTACTCTGTCAATGCGGTTTTGCAAATTTTGGTTATTTGTTACTGTATTCTTTGCAAGAGCATTCATTTGGTCTAGTACCAGAGATGGCAACCGATCTCTCACAATCCTGCTCACGATGTGACCAGTCTTCCCATGACCATCAAAAACTCCACAAAACGCTCCATCTTCCATTCCATATCCCTGAAGAAAACGACAGGTTTAATAACAAAAGCTTGAAGAGCAATAAGGCCAAACATATCAAATCTTGAAGAAATTCGAGAATATATATCATGTTTAAAAAAAATCCAACAAAAGAAGGAGAAGCCGATACAAACCTGGCAAAGAATGGCGGCATCTTGGTTCAGTCCTTTGCTTCCTTGTTTGGAATAAAGAGAACCAAGTTTCTTAGAAACAATATTTTGTTCAAGGAATAACACATTATCTTCATGACCTTTGTTAATCTCAGGTTGATCATGAATCTCTGAAGATGCAGTGGATATGCAGATTCCCATATCAAACAGTCTTTACACAACCTTTCTTAATTCTTCATAGTCCACCCAACTTATAAAACTCCAATGACTCATGAATTAGTCTCTGTAATCATGGATTTAAGGACCCTAAACTGCGCATGTTAGCACGATAATAATTGTATATTGATGCATAAGTGGCTCCCAGCGAGGTCAAATCACACTCTGTTTCAATAATTCTTATTGTTTTTTATGTATGCTTTGTGTAATATTTTAAGACTGCCCCAAGATTCACTTAAAGAGGCATATGATGTGTATCATTAATTATAAGATTAATTAGTTTCTTAACTTAGGCACTATTACTAGCCATGTTAGCCGGTTCAGCTACGTGCATATGCCAATGCTTTTCCCACAAAAGGTGCTGTAAATATGAACTGTTTTGGATTATAGACATAACCATTTCTTAAAAGGAAAAGGATTCTTAGTGGATTAATAAAGAGAGTGTTGACTCTGGGACAACTTTGAAGCGCATTTACAGAGAAAAGTAGATTGGTCCCGGGTAATTGGAATTCGTTAAGAGTGGCTTAACTGTTCGGACAACTTCATGAAAAGAGATGCATACAGTTGGTTGGTCAACCCACCAAAAAGAAAATTTTTTAGCCATTGGATTAATATATAATCTATAGGCTTATAGAGAACAATTATGATTTATAATATTAATGCAAGCATGCACAGATGGAGTAGGACCACTTTTGATGAGTCATGCCCAAGTAGATCTCTTATCAGATCAAGTTTATCAGACGATCATGACCATTTAATCTGTAGACTTTTCTCTGCAGATAAGTGGGTGACCATGATCATGACTTGTTCTCAAAATTTGTTGGATGGGTTATGCCATTGTCAAACAAGTTGGAAGAAGATGACTTTCAACATTATGAAATCTTTAAAGAATTGGTAGAAAAACTTTAGCCACACAGGAAAGGGCAAGAGCGTTGACAGATAATTAAAAAAAACTTTAATGTTTATCATTTAATATGTATTTTTACTAATAAGGAAAACATTCCCAGCACCCACCAGTAACAGAAATCTTGCCGACCATTACAAGCTATCTTGAATTAACAGGATGACTTGATAACTTGATCATTTTTCAAATGAATGCATATTTTAATAAATACGTAGCTTTGTAAAATTGGGTTGATGAGATACTCTTGGCAACTTGGGTGGCTCTTGGTACTGCAAGGAACCATTGACTACATTTAAAGTAATATTAAACTTCATTGAATCTACACGATTATTCCTTTTCTTTAGTATCAATAATTGATCCCATTGATATTTATATTCATGAGGTAAATCATATGAAACTTGTTAGAATAATTAAAGAAGCCCTAATTTCAATTTTCAAGCATAAATCAATGGAGAGATGGCTTATGTTTATACATTTTCAGGTGGGCACTTGTACATGCCCTCAGTTTAGATGACAATAATAATCACAATCCCAGCCTCTGTGATCCTTTCATTTTTTTTTAAGCAAACTTCGTGCTTCTTTCTTTAATCCCATATCAGATCCTTTCACATGTTCAAGGAACTTCAATAATTCAGATTTCAGATAAATTTTATTATTGTAGACTTCATATTCCTGCTGTACAAAGATTGGTATAGATGACTACGAAATCTTATCATGGATTGCAACTTCAGAATTTTTAATATATCCATTATGATTCAAGGAAGCTAATAAGAAGCTTGAACATTGGAGGAGCCTTGTATAGTCCACGAAATGCAAGGGTAGAAGGATAACTCTGGATCCAACAGTATGCTTATGTCATTCACCACATAAAAACTTGGATCGAAAATCTGATACTATTTCATATTTAATAAGCCATTAATAATTTAAAAGAATTCACAATTTGTACACCGGAATTGGAGGGGCCGATCAGAGTATACATTCTAATTCAACAAATTATTTCAACAGAATCTAGAACCATACAAGTGAAAACCAGCTGCTTGGAAGCATAATGAACTAGTAATCAATTTGATAGTTGACATTCTCACTGGCTGGATACAGGAACACTATCTTCACCATTTGTTGTCTCAGCTGCAGGTGACTTCTTTGCAAGAGGCTTGGGTATGTCAACATCATCCTGTGAGCAACGCTGCTGAGGGTGTGATAGCAGCACACACATTTGACGGAACAGGACTCGTGCTGATCCCTGTCCACTTTCAAAGATATAGCCTTCATATTCAGAAACGTGTTCAAGGGCATCAACAAGAGCATCATAGACCACCTGCGGGCAGTTGTCAGGTCCAGGCTTGTCGTGGAGGTACATCACATCCATAGTGAAGGATTTCTGGTTTACAGGCCATTGATGTTGTGGTTTTATGGATGATCTGCAGTATAAAAGAAGCTACATGCAACAGAACATCAGAACCTAAGTTGAATTTCAGGAAAAAATTCAAGCACTACAGGAATGCTATATACAGGTCAATATAATTGCCATCCTATTATGATTTCAAATTCAGAATTAAGTCATTACATAGAGGAAATGGGGAATCCACATATCGGTAAGGTTTAAAATAAAGATGCCTCAAAGAAAATCTTAAAAATAAACGAAATTGTTGCAAATACTTCTTAAACTCCCAGAGGGGCCATAATATTGAGAAATCATATGATTTTCAAGTGAAAATGCACTAAGATTTTCTAAATTGAATACTAATAAGTTTGCACAAGAAGTAAGGTCAATAGATATAAAATTTTGCACTTTTTTGGAACAAAATGCATGGGCAAATAAATACAAGTGCGAAACGACTAAAGCTTACCACCCTGAGAATCCGGTTTTGTGCACGAGATTTCCTTGCTTCATGAGCAGCTAACTTGAAGAGATGGGTGAGATCTGCCTGACCACAAGAAGAAGTGGCCGAGAGCCCCCGAACTGCAGCCATAGCTGACTCTACATCGCTGCTGAACTCTTTCCGATGCTACAACATATCAAATAAGAAACATGGATAATTTCCAATCATTATAAAGTTTCAAAATTTTTGTTCACATTATATCATAAATTATTACTTCAGCAGCATTTTCCATTTAATGTAAGCATGTAACATATGAGTAATGTTATTGTTATAGAACTACGTGCCTCAATTGTCCTTAGCCGGGAGGAGTATCCTATGGACATACAAACAAATCAGAATCAAATATAACTTTAAGATTAGTCTGAAGGCAATCCATAAAATTATGGGTTATAAACGTCCAAAACTCTTAGTTTATTCAGTCATTCATACTGAAGTCATCAACTACCTCTTACCTGACAGATTTTGGCAATAGGAAAAACTTTGAAAGGATATCCAAGCTTGCATAACATAAAGTTTAGGAGAACCTATATTCTATAAATTTCTGCATCTTTATTCCCATTCACAACATAAATTAAGACAATTGCAAGCAAGAAAATTTAATAGATAATAAACAACCTAAAGAACCTTCAAAATAGCAAATGGACAAGTTACAACTTCAGGCAAGTGATATAAATACAAATAAATGACAAGTCGTTTACAAAATGGACAGTTAAGAGGAAATGAGCGGAAACTAAGAAAAAAAAATGTAGAATTGCAAAATAGTTAATTACCCAAGAAGCGGTTTTGGCGAGAGTGGCAAAAGNCCTATACTCTATAAATTTCTGCATCTTTATTCCCATTCACAACATAAATTAAGACAATTGCAAGCAAGAAAATTTAATAGATAATAAACAACCTAAAGAACCTTCAAAATAGCAAATGGACAAGTTACAACTTCAGGCAAGTGATATAAATACAAATAAATGACAAGTCGTTTACAAAATGGACAGTTAAGAGGAAATGAGCGGAAACTAAGAAAAAAAAATGTAGAATTGCAAAATAGTTAATTACCCAAGAAGCGGTTTTGGCGAGAGTGGCAAAAGCAAAACGGTGATCGGGGTTGATTGAGAGCTTGGCATTAACGAAGAGGAGGATAGCTTGCTTGATAGAGTCCAATCTAGTGAATGGTCTCCCATTAATTCCTGTTGATTTCATTTCCACAAGGGATTCACTGTCCACATCTATGCAAAATATTATGTCTTCGTTGTTTATGCGCCTTGGGGGCAACGTGAATCGCCCTGCTACTGAGCTTGATCCTTCTACTCCCTCCATCTCTCTCGACATTTTTGGTCGATTTCTCGGCTTCGGATTTCGGAGACCCCAATATCAACCAGATGAAAGAAACGCAGCGTTTTTTCTCTCTTATGGGAAATTTCTCCCCGAACATTAACCCTATTACTAAAAAGTCCAATGGTTTACAAAATATTGCAACTATTGTCCATAACTAAATGGGTGTTCGGTTCCGGGTATCCTGCGTTTTTTAAAGAAACCGGAACTGACGGTTCCTTGAAATTTGGAACCAAAATCAAAACCAACAATTCTGGTTCCTAGGTACCCAAAATCGAAACCGGAACCTGTAACGACGGTTCCAGTTTCATTTCTGGGTACCCTGTAAAATTCATGACCCCCCAAAAGTTTTTAAAATGGTAAAAAAACCCTTAAAAACTTACGAATATCCCCCACCTGGCACTTATTAACAAAAATAAAATTACAAACTCCATTACTTTATAAATATAGATTCTCAAAAGTCAAACCAACTTATTTTAAATGTTATGAAATATAAATATAAATGTATTCATATTACTTTTTCTACAAAAGTTTTTATTAACCCCTTACTCTTTAATTTTATTTTATATTAGTCTCGGTTCCCGATTCTGATTTTTAACTATAAGAATCGGAACCATAACAGCACAGTAACAGTTCCAAAAATTTAGAACCGGAACTTACTCATTGATGGCCAATTTCAGGTAGGAACCAGAACCAAACTCCAGCTATCTGTCTGTTCCAGTTTCAATCGGTTCTTTTGAACACTCCTAATAAATTATGAAGAGTTCGTCTTACAAGTATATTTATAAAAAAAAATTAAAATAATTTCTTTATAGACATATTTTAATTTCGGTTTTGGGATAAAATAAATTATTTCAACTACGTATTTTTTGTATTTTAAGGTTTAGAAATTCTGAATCGATATAAAAATAATTATTTTATTTTTTGAACCCTTAGAATTGAAATTGACGAAACGGTGCGTCTTATGTTTATCCATACTCCATAGATCCAAACATGACCGTTTTGCCCACTGCCTTTTTAATTTTTATATTACCCGAAATTTCTTCTGCTTCAGTGTTGATCGCGCGGTAGCATCAGCAGAGATTTAGAGGGCAGAGATGGCGTGTTTACATGATCACAGTTGTGAAGATCATGATTGTTCTTCTGATTGGTCTCTCTACCAACATATAGACCTCCCCAAGGTTAATCTTTTATCTCTTATTACAATTTTTATTCACTACAACGAATGAACGATCACCATTTTTTTTTTTTCTTTTTAGTATATTGGTCTTAACTATTACTTAATTCGCACCAGATACTGACACTCAAACCTTTTAAACTGCAATTCTGCATCCTATAATTACTTAAGAGCATCTTATTTGTGTGCCCTTGGCCCCTTCTGGGAGATTAAATGAAATTAGTGGTTGTTTGATATATTGCTGGCTGCATAAACTTTATATTCTTGATTACTTGTGTTGCTATATTTGTTTTGCAATCACATCGTTATTCTGGTGAATAAGGTGCTTGGTTGTATATTTAGTTGATTTAAACTAAATTCTCTTATGAAGAACTTGAAAATATGTTATTTTAGTTGTTTGCTTTCACTGATTTTTTTTTCTTCTTTTTGTTGGATTCATTTGTTGCTTCTTAGGTGTCTGCATTAAATGAGGCTGTTCCAGGAAGTGTTAAGTCTGTCTTTAAAGCGTGGGAGCAACGTCTAAATTCTTCTGGGGTAATTTATCTATTTATTATGCGTGTATCATACATATTACTATTCACACCAAGGATTTTCTACACAAAATCTGGGAATTGCATTTACAGCGAAAGGTGCTAACCATACATCAGAAAGATACTACAAAATATGGCGTGCCGTGGTTTAATTGAGATTTTTTTTTTTGGCAACTCTGAATATTTAACATATATCTTTGTATGATATATACAAAGTAATTAATTGTTGCACGGTATCTTAAAGCTAATTGCTAGTACTCTCTGTGGAGACAGGAACACCTGGAAAGTAATGATGGCGATCCAGAGTTACTTGTTTATATTCCGTGAGTTTTTACTTTTTGTTGTTTTAGAGTCCTTATCTTTTGCAACAGGCATTTTCAAATCAAACTGTTCTAATAGCAGCATTTTGTTATTTTAATATGATTTCCTATTTAATAGAGCTATAGTATCCTTTGCCCTGCGATTTTTCTGTTTTCAAAGAGCTTACAAAGAATTATCCTTTTGTCTGGTTGTGACAGCTTTACGTCAGATGTTAAGATCAAGAGCATTTCAATTGTTGGTGGTGCTGATGGAACAAGTCCTTCCAAGATGAGAGTGTAAAAGTTTAACCCTGGGAATTTATTTCTGATGTAATATGGTCAATCGCTGCAGTTAAACTTAGCTAACCTGTTTTTTAATTAATTTCTTTTAAGAAACTGTAAACAATGCATTGAAGTAAAAGATGAGGAGATACAGTTGTAGTAGACCTAGCATCCACAAATAATCAAAGGGGAATAACTAAAACTACAGTTTATCTCATCCATAGAAGGTAGAACTATCATATGATCCTAGTAATGTAATATTAGACCTTATGTATATTTTTAGCTCTTAAAGTAGGGAACAAAAGGTTTTGCTTTCTCTCTGCACTGCAAAACATTTCATTTTTTTTTTTTTAACCTTAAGATGGAAGTTTTTTCTGCGGCTTGATCATCAAACTATGTTTTGTGTCGGTGTTTGCGTGCAAACATGCTGACTTCAGTTAGATGTTAGCGGTTTGTATGAAGGAAACTCTTGAACTTGGGCCTTCATTTCCATGTCAATGATAATTTAAATTATGATATGAAGTTTGTTTTATTGTTTTGTTCCCAGCAATTTTTCATGAAAGAAAAAGGCATTACCCTGAAATTAAGTCTTCTCTTTAAAATCTAAATTAGGTTCATCAATCGGGATGGAATTGACTTCTCAGATGCACAAGGTATGCAAGCTGTTCAGGTACGCCTAATATTGGCATCTTTTAATGAGTTATTGATAAATTTAGCATTTCAAATTATATGAGATGTTTGTATCATCTGTTTCAAGGAGTGGGATTTGGTGGAAAATCTGCAAGGAGTTTTGGAATACCAGACGAGGTAATCCTTGATTATTTCTCAAACAATTTTATGTTTATAAGGGAAACTTCATTATATTTATTTCATGATGAGAACTATTCAGGTAATCATAAGTAATTCGTGGAACATGGATACCATGTATTTTTTTTGACAAACATCTGAATTTTGTTTCATTATCAGTTATCTTCCAGTTTCTGACAATATATTAGTCTATATTATTAGATATTCCAAATTTCAAAGTGTGGCAAATATTACATTACACTTCCCTGATAATTTTGGAGGTGAAACAACTCAGATACACTACATTGGCTTAAAAGGTGAAGCCACCCAGGTAATTTAATGCTTGACAAGTTTGATGGTTGTATTGTTGCTTTTCTTTTCCCTAAAAATATTTTTTTTCTTCTTCTTTCATGTATAATTATGAACTGATAGCTTCCTCTCTCTGGTTTCTTATTTGTCTCTGAGTAACAGTTGAAGAGGGATGTTGTTGCAACAATCGTTTATGAAGTGATGCCAAATCCTTCTGATCACAAGTAAGTCTAGATTGTCCTTGTCGAATGGTTTTAAATATATGGTATTCAGATTTTTATTCAATCTCTTGTGATTCAAGAGAATGGTGTTCTAAGTTTACTTTTTAGTTGTATGATGTATTTTATTTGGCAGTTTCCATCATCATTATGCATGAATTTTTGCATTAATGTGCTTTGTGAAAGAAATGAATGATTTTGCTCATTACAAGACGTTGACCAGTTTTTATAATTATTTTTTTTTCCAAGATAATGAACTTTTTTTAATTCAAGTGTAGCTGAAAGGTCAGTCTTGTGGGATATTGACGTCACAACTATTGTACACATATCTGAAATGAAACTAGTTAATCAGTTTCATAGGAGACTGACTTCACAACTATAATCCATAATATATCTGAAGAATGTGTTAGTGGGTTGGATCATCAATAGTTCACCTTAGTTTATTGTTGGCGGGTTGGAGCCATCCAAAATGTAGTTTGTGCTGAAGTGATGCTCCATCTTGATTTCTAATTTTGTTGATGTCGGTATTAAACCAGAAAATAGGTCTGATAAATTTTGATAACTTTATTTTCAGCCCCTGATTCAGATTTTTAACACTTTACTGAAGGTCTTTTTATGTGTCTAAGCCAGTTTTCTCACTTAAACTGATGGGCCTGTGCAGGACAAAAGCTGAAACTGGTGGGGGTATTTCACATGTGGAATGAAGAATTCATGTTTCCTCATCAAGATTTGAAGTACTTTTCTGCAGTTCTGACGACACTAAACAAGTTTTAAAAATTGCTGCCAAATATCTTGGTGGCATAACTTACTTGCTTTGACAAATGTTTTACGGAATCTTTTGTTTTCTCATAAAAGTTTTAGTAGTGATGCAACACCAGACTGGACGAGTGTGATATTCATATCTATTTGTCTTTTATTATGCAAATGCCCTTACTACATGACTAATTTCATTCCTGACGTGTCGTCTCTTCAGCCAGTTTTTCTGAATGGTCGCATCAAAATTTTGTAATGGGGAATTTAGCTACAGTTTCAGGGGACGATCACAAATGCTAAAATATATTGACTCCGCATCTTGAAATTAGGCGCCGGGACTGACATGTAAATTCCCAGAATATGTTCTGTCTAAGAATTTATCTCTAAAGTAAATCACCCTAACAATTTTCATTCCTACATGTGCGTCCTCTTTAAATTTGGTCCATTCGTTTCCTTTATTTATATTTTTTATATATTGTTTCATTTTTGAAAAAAAAATCTTATCTTCCCTTTCATATATTCTGATTATCACCTTAATACATTCAAGTATCGGGAATGATACAGTCATTGAAGGTTGTGCACCGATTTCATGCATCGAATGATGTGATAAAATCCTGATCATCATTCAGTTAAAATTAATTAACAGTCAAGATTTTGTCACGTCATTAGGTGTATGAATTCGATGCACTACTTCAATAACTATAGTATTACTCTTCAAGTATTCAACTAGAACTACTACTTCCTAATACAGAAAGATCCAAATCCAATGGCTTTTGACACATATTCGGGCTTGTTCAGGGGACCATCCTTGTGCCATACCATACCCGATATTTTTCACTCCTTATTTTAAGGGATTTATTGAGGTGCAGACCCCCTTTTGAAGTCTTTGCTCTGACATCCGAATCTGTGTTATCTTACTAAAAATATCGACGTGGTACTTTTACTTATTTTTTGACCTTTTACGACAATGGAGACTGCTCACGGTCACGGCGCCACCCCACTTCACTCATTTTTAGAGAACTAGGGTTTTATTCTCTTTTCAATACAAAATTAGCACTCTCTGAAGCACCGAGACAAAGGCTCAAGAAAATTCAAGGCGCTTTCTAGCTTGTTATTTGAAGTAAAATATTCTCTAATCTTTTCCAGTATAACTCTTATCATCAAAGCTTCAATTCTTTTCTTTATTTATTTATGTTTCTTGTCACTGTTTTTGGTTTTGAATTTCATATGTGATATAGCAATATGCATCATGACCCAATTTGTTAATATGATGTTAAAAATCTCTTGCGAGGCCTGAGGGAGGCTAGCTCAACCCAAGCCCGTTTTATAAAAGAAAAATAAATTTTCTTTATAATCCTAAAAGTCGACTAAACAGTAAACACACACATTATAGCCACGGGTCACTCCCCCACTCCAAGCCGACGCCGCAAACTGTCCCAACCACCGCGCGGAAAGCCATCCGCCACCCTGAAGTGACCACTAAGCGCCGATAAACGGCAACAAACGCTTCTGCGGGCAAGATTTTGGGGTTTATTCCATCCAGTAACCTCTGTCAACCGTTGGTCTTTTTCTTTTTAGCTTTTTCAATCTTGACTTTTAACCAAAAAAAAAAAATGTATATATATTAATATTTTCATTTTGAATTAATAGATTTAGTTCTTATTTTAAAATGATATAAATAATCTGTTCATGATGGTGATTCCACAACTAAACTAGGAGTTTAAATATTATATTAGAGTAAATTTGTATGCTATCAATTTTTTTTTTTTTCCCGTGATATCTCTGCTGTTTCAATTTTGTTTGAGCCTAATTTGCATATAGAATTTTGTATTTGTTCGCTCGGCAGTTTATAGTCTCAGTAGTAATACTATCATTCAGTTTGAAGTTGCCTTTAGTGTTTTTCTGTTCTCTATAAAATATCGATTATTTTTCATTTGTTCTTGAAGGATGTTCTTGAAGGAATATTGGGCCAGAGGTGCGCCCTAACTGGCAATTTCAATTAACAATTTTTTAGCTATTTTCAGTTCCCCAAATGGAGCACAATGGAACACTCACTATGATTAGCTTTCTTTTAATTAATATGATTATATTAAATTCAATTTTGCAATTGAGTCCTCATTTAGTTTATTTCATTAGCTTTCTTTTATGTAATATGATTATATTAATTTCAATTTTGCAATTGAGTCCTCGTTTATTTTATTTTCAATGTGTAGGATATTTGTGTGGCATTGATAAAAACCAAGATGCAGGCGTGTAGTGGTGCTGCTGTGAATGGTTCTTTGCAACAGGTCATTTGGGCCAAGAGTTTGCGATTTCCTTCGAAAGGGTCTGGTATGAGCGGATTCCCAAATCAGATTAAATTAAATTCCATGAAGCCATGCAAATCCTCTTACATTGAAGGAAGTTTGGTTACTGGGAGGCCACCATCTTCTGTATCTGTACCTGAAATTGGAGGTACTTGTAGTTTTGCTCTCTGGTTTTAGAAATTGTATTTCAAATCTGGCTGTTCCTTGAATTATAAAGTCCAATGTCAGGTAATGGAAGTAGCTTTGTAGACTATGAACTTAGTGAAGCAGATCCTCAGGTGCGTGAAATTATCAATAAAGAGAAAGAGAGGCAGTTCAAGAGCCTTGAGCTTATTGCTTCAGAGAATTTTACATCCCGGGCGGTGATGGAAGCAGTTGGTTCATGTTTGACAAACAAATATTCTGAAGGATTGCCTGGTAAAAGGTAAACCCTTTTCCATTTCAAGGAAATGTGTATTCAAGTTTATTTGTTTTATTTTTTATATTGTATCTTACGTGAACAAAACATCCTTTTATGTACTGCAGATATTATGGTGGTAATGAGCACATCGATGAGCTTGAAACCCTTTGTCAGAAAAGGGCTTTGGCAGCATTTCACTTGGATGAAAAGAAGTGGGGTGTGAATGTCCAACCATTGTCAGGTTCTCCAGCGAATTTTGAGGTTTACACTGCTATTATGAATCCACATGATCGAATAATGGTTAGTTGCTCTATATACTTTTTTTTTTTTTCTCAATTTCTAATTATGATTATTGTCCTACTAGAAATGTTGAATCCATAATATATTGTTGTAACTTATTTAGGGTTTGGACTTACCTCATGGTGGACATTTGTCTCATGGGTTCATGACTCCTAAAAGGCGGGTTTCTGGCACCTCAATTTATTTTGAATCCATGCCTTATCGACTTGACGAGTCTACAGGTGAAGCTGGTTAATTCTCAAAGTTGCCTAGGATATAATGATTGACAATATGGCTTAGTGGTTGATTAATTTTTTGTTGTATTTGAAACAGGACTTGTTGATTATGATATGCTTGAGAAAACAGCTATTCTCTTTCGACCAAAACTCATAATTGCTGGTGCTAGTGCATATCCACGAGATTTTGACTATCCTCGCATGAGGAAGGTAAGGATTTATTACCACTTCTGCGTTAATATCGGTTAGATAATGGCACAAAAGGTTTCTGCTCTGTGTTTGTGTATTCCTTAGTGGCTAACCACTTGGCATTGGAAGATTGCTGATGCAGTTGGAGCTTTTCTTATGATGGATATGGCTCATATAAGTGGGCTTGTTGCTGCTTCTGTCGTGGCTGACCCCTTTGAGTATTGTGATATTGTGACAACAACAACACACAAGGTTTGGTTTGAATGCTTGAAATAGTCTTGTTGTGCTAAATATTTCTGAATTTAGTTTTCTATAAAATGTTTCATAATTTTTTATCTTATTATTATTATTATTTTTTTTTTTTTTTACTATCATGACATGATAAATTTCTATACTTCCATCCAGTCCCTGAGGGGTCCAAGAGGTGGTATGATTTTCTTCAGAAAGGATCCCATCCTTGGAGTGGATCTAGAGTCTGCCATCAATAATGCTGTTTTTCCAGGTTTACAGGTTAGTTGAACTTGTCTCTTTTGCTTTCTTACCATGCGCCTGAATGATAGTTTGTTTTTGGTCTACATTGGAATTTGCTTCTATCTTCTTTAGTTATAATACTCTCTGTGGGCCATAATGAACACTTATATGTACAGGGTGGTCCTCATAACCATACAATTGGGGGCCTTGCAGTTTGCTTGAAGCATGCACAGTCTCCACAGTTCAAAGCTTACCAGGACAAGGTTATCATACTTCCATGATTAAGATATTTTCTATGGAGTATCCCAACTCAGTGGACTGAATTTAGTTAATTCTTTCATGTAGGTGGTCTCTAATTGCAGAGCTCTTGCAGGCCGATTGATTGAATTAGGCTACAAGTTGGTTTCAGGTGGAAGTGACAATCACCTGGTTCTTGTAGATCTGAGGCCGATGGTGAGTTTTTTGGGTTCTTGATATGATTTTTGAGTTTTCGTATTTAATGCAAGTTTCTCACTCCTTATTTTTTTGCCAACAGTTAGGGGTCCTGAAATATTTGTATTCTTTTTGCAAAGTGATGATTTTAGTCTTAATAGGAAGTTAATGTTAGAAACTGATGCGTTAGCTTACCATATGGTACAACATGACATATACTGTAATTTTGTGTACAATTTTAAATTGTTTATTGAAGTGCTGTTTTTAATGTTATAATATCAGACTGAATTCTTCAGTTTTGTGAAATTGCAATGTCTCAAATTATTTCACTTGACCATGCATAATGTGAAGGAACATATTTGCAAATGATATTTTATACCATTGAATTATTGGATGTAAAAAAGTATTTGCTTTGTTATTGACAGGGTATTGATGGGGCTCGTGCGGAGAAAATTCTTGACATGGCCTCAATCACCCTCAACAAAAATTCAGTGCCAGGTATGCCTTGCTTTGCTGGTCCTAATCATTTATCTTTTATAAAGTCCCGAGTGTTTTTCCTTCTATTTTGCTGTCATGGTACTCACTCCAGCTATTGTTAAATTGTAAAGGTGATAAGAGTGCCCTAGTCCCCGGTGGCATTCGCATAGGATCCCCTGCAATGACTACCAGAGGATTTACAGAGAAAGAATTCGTAGCGGTTGCTGACTTTATTCACGAGGGTGTGCAAATAACACTTGAAGCTAAAAAATTGGTTAAAGGATCAAAGCTCCAAGATTTCATGAAATTCGTAACATCATCGGATTTCTCGTTGATGAATAAGGTATCAGATCTTCGTGGTAGGGTTGAAGCTTTCACAACCCAGTTTCCTATTCCTGGAGTATAAACAGGTTACAATCTTTTGATATTTTCTCATAAGAACAAGAGGGAATAAAGGCTTCTGTAGTGTTGGAGAAATATTTATAATAGCGAAAGATTACATTTAAAAGTTTTTGAATGGTGTGGCCAAATTTTGATCTTTTTACTAATTAATTTGTTAATGCTTTATAGTTTATGTTACCGCTAAGCATAGAGAGATTTTAACTTGCGTCTTTTTAATTCTTTGGTACAACAAATTCAGAGCAATGCGTATTGTACCCTTTTTAAATTCTACTCTACTAATTCACCTGCCATGGCTTCATCACGACCATATATAACAAACAAGTTTAATTTTTTGTAACTGGACTGGACTAATAATAAGATCAGTATTGTATAAAGAGTAGATGGATGAACAATTCCAAAGTCACTCGGGCGATATTGTATGGAATATAAATGGTACCAACAATTAACTTATTTTAAAATCAAGATTATATGTATACAATTTTAGATGAGTGAGGAATCTTAGTAATTAATTTATTTCTATATTAATATAATTTGTACAAATTTTTTTTTTTTTTTTTTTTTATTTTATGACCAAGGAGGCCATGCGTAACTTTATTAATTCCGAGGCGCAAAAATGTCACATCTAACCTTAACCTACATGTTTGTTGGGTCAAACTAATGTTCAAAGGCTTGAAAACAGAGAATATAACGAAGGAACTTTTCCACAATAGGGAGGTTTTATTGTATAATTTATACATTTTTTTATTTTTTTTTAATGACCGTGGTATCCAGGTTAGCTAATGCATCACTCGATTAATCCCGGAGCGTATTAAACACCCTACAAACTTAATATTTCAAAGTAAGTCACAAATATAGTAGATAGTTTTAAGGTGATTTGAACCTAGGAAATCAACGAAGAGGGCATTGGCTGCGAGGCCAACCCTTAGGGTGCGTTTGGTTAAGGGTTATATGATATTACTAAGGTAAGGTAATTTTATATTACTTGATTACCATGTTTAATTGTCAAGTAATATAAGATTCCGATAATCTTCCAATACCAATAGTAGTTATTATTGGTAATATAAGGGTTGCGTTTGGTTCAAGGTAATATAAGATTAATCTTGTGATCTTTGTTTAATTTTCAAGATTCATTCGTTTAGTTGTCAAGTAATAAAATATTACGTAATCTTTTATTGCAAATAGTGTTTACTGTTGGTAATATTGAAGGTAATCAGATTACTTTCATAGGGGTTGTTAATATAAGATTATCGAGGTAATCTTAATTTTGACCCCATTCTGCCCTTAATCTTTTATCATTTCGGACACATTTGCCCTCATATGTCTACCAAATAACAATTGTCTAGACCCCCTATATTTGAGAATTTAGCTAAAACACCCTCGCCACAAAAAAGTTTAAAAGTTAATAAAATACCTCCAACTACCCAAGACCACCGTCGGCCGCTAGCCACCACCGCTGGCCGTCAGCGAAAGTCATCATATCGACACAAGACCGGTGGGATCTTTTCGGTTGTGTACTAGTAAGGATTTTTTCGGCCATAGATTTGTGATCTATGGCCCGCAATGACCAGATCTGGCCATTTCACGGCCAAAGGTGTGATCGTGAAACGCCATAGATCTGGCTGTGAAATGGTCGCCGTTTCATAGCCAAAGATCTGGCCTTTTCATGGCCAGATTTGTGGTCGTTTCACGGCCAAATCAGTAGTGAAACTGCCATATTCACGGCCAGATCTAGCCGGATTAGGCCTTACCGGCCCACGACCAGCCAGATCCGATTGGTCTTATGCCATTACGGCGGCTACCGGCGGTGGTAGGTGGGGGTGATTTTACTACAAATTAAAGTTTTATATGGTTGGGGTGTTTTAGTACAATTTCAAATATAGGGAGTTAAAAGAAATAATAGAATAAAATAATAATAAAAATAATATTATATTATTATTCAAAAAGGAGGGCAATTTAGTAATCTATATAACATACCAACTCATTTATCCTCCCAACTAAACATATTATTATAACATACCCACCAATTTATTCTAACCAACTAAACACATTTCTCTAAAGATTCCCTAGTAATTTATCTTTCCAGTAATATAACATTCCTCGGTAATATAATATTCCCTGAACCAAACGCTCCCAAGAGGTAATCTGATTATTTCCATTTTCTTAGATATTTTAAGATTACTTGGTAATCTTATTTTTGTTACAATTTTACCCCTTATTAATAAAATTTTTGGACAATAATGCCCTTGCTTTAAAAACAATTTACATTAATCTGCCATTACAATTTTATCCCTATTTAATTAAGTTTTTGGACAATAATACCCTTATATTTAAGACAAATTGTAGACCATCACCGCTGGCAACTGGCCAACCACCGTCGGAAGTTGCCAGGAGTCGATATGGCAGTTTTTCGACCATATTGATGGGTAAAAATGGCTAGATCTATTATGGTCATTTTTCGGCCAGATCTGTCACAATTTGGCCATTTCTAGCCATATAGCCATATATATGGTCACAAATGGCCATATCGGCACACAGATGCCATTTACGACCAACCGTGTGCTGTTGGATTGTCGGAAGCTAGCGGCCGATGGTGGTTGCCGGCGGTTGGTAGTGGCTGGGTTGGTGGGCATTCGTTGATTTTCCAAACTTTTATTATGGGGTTGTTTTTGCTAAGTTTTTAAGTGTAGGGGATTATATTTAGTAATCTAAATAATAATATTTAATAAGAGGGCAATTCAGTAATTTAAATAATATACCCACTAATTTATTTCAATTAATCAAACATATTTCTCTAAATATTCCTGGTAATCTTTAGGGGGCGTTTGGTTCAGGAATGTTAGATTACTGGGAATGTTGGATTACTGGAAAGATAGATTACCTTGAAAGATTATTGGGAATCTTTAAGAAAATGTGTTTGGTTAGTTGGTGGGTATATTATATTAATATGGTTGGTTATGGGGAATAAATTGGTGGGTATGTTATTTAAATTACTAAATTGTCCCCTTTACAAATATTAATATAATATCATTTTTATTATTAATTTTTGAATAATTTCTTTTAACCCCCAATATTTCAGATTTAGTTAAAACACCCCTGCTTATATAAAATTTTAATTTATTACGAAATCACCCCCACCTCCTACCGCCACCGCAGACCACCGTCGGAAGTCTCCGAAAGTCCCCATCAGCAACTCACCATGACCAAGAGGCTTCGATATGGCCATTTGCCAGATTTGGCCGTTAATGGCCAGATCCCTAGCCATTATCGGCGAGATCTAGGCAGATTTGGCCGTTAACGGCTAGATCTCCTAGCCATTATCGGCCAGATCTAGGCGAGATTTGGCCGTTAACGGCCATATCTATTTCGGCCGGAATAGATCTGGCCATATATGGCCGGAAACGACCATATCGAAGCCTCCCGGAGCCTCCCACCCAAACTCGTTCTTTTTTAGGGACTCCGGCGAGTTTTTGGCAGCAGTCCGTGGTGGTTGGCCGCTGTCGGCGGTGGTGGCTTAGTTTAGTTATGGAATGTTGTATTACTAGGAAAGTTATATTAATGGAAATATAGATTACCTTAAGGGGGCGTTTGGTTGGTGGTTATATGAGATTACTAGGGTTAAGTTATTTTATATTACTTGATTACCATGTTTGGTTGTCAAGTAATATAAGATTTCGGTAATCTTTCAATACCAATAGTGGTTACTGTTGATAATATTGGAGTAATTTACTTAACTTCTAATCTTATATTTCATGCTCGTACAAAGCGCATTGAATTAGACTATCATTTTATTCGCGGACTGATTGTTCAAGGCTAGATTCAAGTTAAATTTATTTCGATTGATGACCAGCTTGATGACATCTTTACCAAGCCGCTAGGACGTAGACTCTTTGAACGACACCAAGACAAACTACGACTTTTAAGCCTTATCTATATCTTCATTCAAATCACAACATCTTTACCTATCTTCATTCAAATCTCAACAACTGCTTATCTTTATCTTCTTTAGGTTTCTTATCGTGTTATCTCGTTCTTGTTATTCTTATTACTATCTTGTACAACTGGTACTTATCTTCTCATGTAAATTCTTTATATATGTTGATATTATAATTCAAGCAAGACACAAGAAATATAAAATATTTTTCCAGCCTATTCTTTCGTTTACATGAGGGTTAATTTATAGTTGAGGTTTGGGGGGGAAAGTGAAAAAAAAAAAAAAAAAAAAACTTCCCCCCCACGACTGTTGGCTACTTAACAATCAGTTGACCATTAACTGCTCAACTAGCAACCAATGGTCGGCTACCGTTAAGCAACCAACGATCAAATCAATTAATTTTTTTTGATAAAATATCATGACTGCCAGATAGACGAATCTGGCTGTTGACGGCCGAATCCGTCATCGATCTAGCCGTTGACGGTCAGATCTGTCATGTATGGCCATTTTCGGCCAAATCTCTGGCCTGCGGTGGTTGCCGGCGACCGGCAGTGGCTGGGTTGGTGGGGGTACTTTGTTGATTTTCCAAACTTTTATTATGGGGTTGTTTTTGCTAAGTTTTTAAATGCATGGGGGTTATATAATCCAAATAATAATTAATATTAAAAAATAATATAATAATAATATTTAATTAGAGGACAATTCAGTAATTTAAATAACATACCCACCAATTTATTCCTCCCAACCAAATATATTAATATAACATACCCACCAATTAACCAAACACATTTTCCTAAAGATTCTCAGTAATCTTCAAGGGGCGTTTGGTTGGGGGTTATTGAAGATTACTGGGGTTAAGTCATCTTATATTACTTGATTACCATGTTTAGTTGTCAAGTAATATAAGATACCGGTAATCTTCAAATACCATTAGTGGTTACTATTGGTAATATTGGAGGTAATCTGATTACCTCAATTTTCTTAGGTATTCTAAGATTACCAGGGTTATTTATTATTATTTTTTGTTATAATTTTATCCCTTATTAATAAAAATTTAGGACAATAATGCCCTTATTTTTTTAATTTATTTACATGAATATAGTTTTTACTATTTCACCCAAATTAATTAACTTTTTGGACAAAATTACCCTTGAATTCAAACAAATTATAGCCCACCCAAGCCACCGCCACCCACCTGCCACCGCCGGAACAGCACACGAAAGGCCGAAAATGGCCGCCGTGCGCCGATATGGCCATTTTCGGTCAGATCCGTCATTGATCTGGCCGTTAACGACCAGATCTATCACGTCTGGCCATTTATGGCGAGATCTATGGCCGGAAATGGCCATACGGCGCACGGAGGCCATTTCCCGCCTTCCGTGCGTCATTAGGTTGTCGGCTGCCGATAGTGGCTGGGTTGGTGGGGGTGCTTTATTGATTTTCTAAACTTTTATTATAGGGTTGTTTTTGCTAAGTTTTTAAATGCAGGGGGTTATAATAATCAAATAATTATTAATATTAAAAAAATAATATAATTATAATATTTAAATAGAGGATAATTCAGTAATTTAAATAACGTATCTACCAATTTATTCCTCCCAACCAAATATATTAATATAACATACCCATCAATTAACCAAACATATTTTCTTAAAATCCCCAATAATCTTCAAGATAAACTAACTTTTCAGTAATCTAACATTTCTTAAACCGAACGTCCGTAAAGTTAAATTTGTACAATTTTTGACAACGAAATAATCAGCTAAGATACTGTTACCGAATTGGCACTGGCTTGATTCATAATAAAGCCCAAAAATGACGTATAAGCGGCAAAAGGACAGATGGCATTACCACGAACGGGAGATTGTGCGACTGAACCTCCGCGCGGAGGCGTTGAAGATGATAGTCATAGCAGCCGCAGGACCCTGATGCACTCAAGAGTCCTCACGGTCACAAGCAGACTGATATAGTGCGTGATTGAGACTGGGCTTAACATCTGGCCCATATAAAAGATTTAGTTTCATTATAGCCCACTCAATCGCCCTCATCTTCTATCTGACAAGACTGCCTCCCTTCCCAGTAAAGCTAGGGTTTAAGGTTTAAGCCACCCTCTTCTCTCTGGATTTCTTTCCGTTTCGAAATTCTCTGCTTCAGTGGTTGAATCTCACAATTCATTCTTTAATATTTAAGGTAATTTTTTTTTCTATTTAAGGAAGTTCTCAGTTAATGTTTTTTTTTTAGAGTTGATTTCTGAATTCCTTTTGAGTTATCACAAAATGTTCTGAACTCTAATTTATTATTTTCAATGGGCGATGTGTTTCTCATTTAATTTGTTTTGTTTATAAGCTTTGCAATGAAAGTGCTTGTTCGTTTGATGCTTAAATTTCCCTCCTTGACGTCTATATTGCATTTTGTCAGCAATCAAATTCAGTTTTAATGGTTTTATCTAATAATTTCCGCATTTTTTTGATGGGTTTGCAGCTTAAATCTGAGCTCAATGCCTAGAAAATCTAAATCTGGCAAGGTACTTGAAAAAACGCAAGAAATTGCTCCTGTAGAAGATGAAAAGCCTTCTTCGAAGTCAAAAAAAGGAAGTAAAGAGATTGATGAAAAGCCTTCTTCGAAGTCTAAAAAAGTCAGTCATGAGATTGATGAAATTTTCGCTGGTAAAAAAAGGAAGAAACCTGAAGAAAAAAAATCCCAGAAGTCAAATAAAGATGAATCTGGTGAAACAAAATTGGTGAAAAGGAAGAAAGAAAATAAGAGTAAAGGAGTTGCAGAGGGTGGTTTCGCAGATGCTCCTTCTCGGCCTAAGAAGAAAACTGAAGATGGGTTTACTATCTACACTGAAGAGGAGTTGGGTATCAATAATTCTGATGCTGGAAACACTCCGCTTTGTCCATTTGATTGTTCCTGTTGCTTTTAGTGGTACTTGCAGATGGGTATGTTCTCATTTGAATTTTTGTTGTTCTCTTTTGCGATTTTTCATTTGTCATATGTAGACTATAAATTAAACATGATTCATCAGTGTTAATTTCCCCCATTTTTGATAATGAAGTTGTTAGACATAGAGTATGTATTATTAAAAGTGTTGAAGAGGATTTTGGTGCATTTGGATGTGAATAACTCTGTAAGTTACAGTAAATCATTCGACATAGAAATCAAGTGTAATACTAAAGAACTTCTCAGTCCTGAGTAAGATCTTTTCATGCAGGAGTTTGTGATTAGATGGATCTTTATGCTGGTCATCTGGTTTTAATATTTATTAATCAATTCGATGGATCTTTATGTAGGTTAATTGGTTTTCCTTTATTAATTCACCATCAGTGTGGTTTTGAGTTGCAGGATGCGTCAATTTGCTCTGTGTTGTGTATGCTATTTTATTAAGTTGATCATGGAGATGGTAGAATTGCAGTTTTTGCTCATATGGGTTTATAGTAATGAACAATGTGTAGGAATGTAGTGCTAGTCATTACCTGCTATCACATGATTTTATCTTTTCACTTCACTTTAGGTTACCGTAGTTGAGTTATAGCTTAGAGTTTGAAACATGTTAATGCTCATAGGAGGTTTTAATAATACATTCTATTTAGATTGTCCATTCAAGTCTCACGTTCCAAATATTTAAGTAGTAATCTTCTTTTGGTCCTTTTCCTGTCATCTCATTGTGACATTGCTCAAGCAGAATGTAAGTTACCATTGTCATCACTTCCAAAGCTACTATTGATTCAAGTCCCACATTCCTTGTTGGGAAAAAATTGTCAAAATATCTTTTGCCCCGAACTTACGCTTGGCATCACAGATTTAGCTAACTTTTTGGACTCTTATTGTGTTTTTATGGCATACAGGGTTCTTCAATTTTGTTGACTAAGTGGCAATTTTCCATGTCCATTGCTGATGGCATCATTATATGAATAACTAACGAGCGTATGAAATTTTGGTTTTGAAACTGAAAAATAATATTTAGGGTCTGTTTGGTTTAATATTTTTTACTATCCTATTCATACTATTTCCAAAATACCGGTTCTGTTTCCCTATTCTGAAAATACTGTTATATTATATTTAATTAGTTTTTACTATCTTATTCATACTATTTCCAAAATACCGGTTTGTTTCCCTATTCTGAAAATATTATTATATTATATTTAATTATTTTTAAATCTTTTAAGTTTATTAATTTAACTAAACACCTCCCCAAAAAAAGTTTAGAAATTGACAAAAACACTTCCACCTACCTATATTTGCCAAATTCTGGCCATCACCGTGGGAAGGTGGTCGGAATCTGGTATAATGGCGTATTACTAGTCGAATCTAGCCAGTAGTGCGTCGATCTATCATTTTCTGTGGATCTAGCTGAAAAATGCCAAATCAACGGTCAAAGATCTGGCTGTTGACGACTAGATCTTTGGTCATCGTTGACGACCAAACATGGTCAGATCTGGTCATTTGGTCGTAGATCTGACATTTTCCAACTAGATCCACAGTGGATTTGGTTGAAAAAGGTCATCTGGGCGCACGATCAGTCAGATCCAGTCAGTCATGCATCGATATGGTGACTCCGACCACCCTCCGGCGGTGGTGGCCGGTTGCAGTATTTAATGGGTGGGTGGGGGTGTTTTTTTGTAATTTTTAATGTTTTTATTACAAATGTATTTAGTAAATTAACAAACTTAGGAGGGTGTTTTTATTAATTTTTAAATCTTACCTCGTTATTCTTACCAAACTCTAAAAATATCAAAAATACTAAAATAAACGCACCCTAAACATTTCAAGTTGGTACTTAAATAATGTGACATCATTTCAGAAATATATACTGTGAACAACTAATTCATTCAATCAAACACCCTTTGATCTCATCTAAGAGTACATTTTTGATTGTAGAAGGGCATGGATCAATGTGTTACTTCAATAAATTTTTTAACAACAACATGGTTTTAAATCATCCATTCGGGTTTTTAAAGCCAAATGCAATTTTATGTGGGGATGTGTTATGAAACACTTTCCACAAGGTAACATGTGCCTGTCCTGCATGCATAAACATGTGACTTATATTTTGTGTAATATATAATACATTTCGTTTGATATATGTAAAAACACTTTGAAAAATTAAATAATAAAGTGATTCATTTAAATTATAAAAAAAAATTAAACTACAAATACAAAGTGAATAAACAAATTAAAGAATCAAATGCAACAAAATCTTATTAGCAATTCTCTCAATATTTTTAAACAAAGGCTTTATACAGTCAATTCTGCCGCCCATTTAGCCAACTAGACTCCACCAAATAGACAACATGCATGATGGTTAGCTTGTGAAAAGAATCTCATTAATCCAAAATTTTAATCCTTTGTATCTTTGGTGATTTGTCTTCATCATAGAGTGTTTACCTTTGATCAAAGAATAAGCTTGGAACTAGAAAATATATTTCTTTTACTTAAGACGATGTAGGTGTGGCAACACAAACAAATTATATCTCATTTTACTTCTATGATCCTTGACTCCTTGTATAGACTGAACATATAAAACAGAAGAGCCTAGTTCAGCAAATTTAAGTTATGGAGCAAGAGCTTTCCACCATAGTTGTCAGTCATCATATCAATCTGCAAAACAAAAACAGATGTCAGAAGTCAGGAAGGGAAATAGATGGAATATGAGGCTTAATAGTGGCGAATGGCCCAAGATAGAAAAAACAAAAAATCCGTACCCCTTTGTTGTCCAGGACTCCAGGCTCCAATTCTATCAGAAGCAAAGTTGGAGTAACTGTCAAGTCTTCCTAGAGAATTCATTAAATAATTATATCTAACTAAACCTTTATCATTATCCAACAATTTTTTTTTTATAAAATTAAACTTAAAAGCATAAAAGAAAAATATTCTGTGGAATTTATTAGGCAGCCATGCTGCCGGAAGCACTGCAACACTTAAATCCACTAAAACAACCCATCAAACATCAACAATCAACCGACATAAGTACAGAAGCACCACTAAGTGACCTGATGATAAAAGAGCAAAGAGATTTAATATAAGTTCTTGAGTTCAAATCCCTCCAAACATTAATAGAGGTGACCACTTAGAGGATTTACTCGATCTTTCATTTTAGAACCTAGGAGATTAGCTGAAGTACGCGCAACTTGGCTCGAACACTTCCAATCATCAATAAAAAAAAAAAAAAAAATCAACCCACATTTGCAATCTGAACATAGATCTAGACAAAACTATTGTAAATGATGCCCCTCCACCAATTGTCATCGATTGTCAAGTGAAGGGGCAACTTGATAAGCTGGAGGGTATTAGAGGTGAGCAGGGACCAGACCCAACCGAGCTCAGGTTTAGGCTCGGTCCCAATGGGACAGGTCCCATTTGGGACCAATCTCAAATGGGCTTGGGATCGATCATAGGCCCATGAAAACTTTCAAGGCCTGGACCGGTTCTTGGGACCAGTCCCATGGGCCTAAAAATTTTCATTCCCCCCCCCCCCCAATTTTATATCTATTTAGGGACTTAATCAAAACTATGTAGGGGGTTTATGTATTTTTTTAGGGGTAATTTGTAAAATTTTTAATTAATTAATTAAATATAAATGAATTTTTAAACGTTAATGACTTAATTCTTAATTGGTTATAGATTTAAGATGTTTTCAATAGAGGTGGGAATTTGGGATCGACCCAAAAAACTGATTCTAGAAGGTCTGATCCTAAAACCGAATCAGGACCATGGAGGAGGGCTCGAGCCATGGTTCGGTCCCTCCTCCAAGGCCCTAAGCTTAGGATCGATCTCAAACCTTTTTCCCCTTCTTAAAAAAACCCTTGAAAAAAAAAAAAAAAAAACCCTGTCGTTTTTATAAAATAGACAATAAAAATTGGAGTTAAAATGATATTTTACCAAAAAAATTTTAATTGATTCGACTGTTGGCTGCTCAACGGCTAGTTGATCGTTGAGCGGCCAATAGTCATGTGGGGAGGAAATTTTTTTTTTTTTTTTTTCACTTTCCCCCTAAACCTCAACTATAAATTAACCCCCAAACCAGCATTTTCTTTCACAACTCAACTCTCAATCTCTCTATTCCAATTCTCTTCAATTCAATTTATATTTACATTTATTCATATTTTTCAATTTCTTACATTTTTCAATTTCATCTATTATTCAATTTCTTTCATTTTAATTATTTATTATTTTTTCATAAATTCATAATGAATTTTTGAAATTATGCATTCGGAGGATCATTCTCAAATGAGTTTTACATTCCATTCACTGAAGAAATGAAAGGGTTTGATCTATTTTCACCATTTCCAAAGGTAACAACTGCAATTTCACAACCACAAACGGTTGGGACTGGGTCCAACCAAATACAAGCGAGCTGCAACTCCACAGCCTGACCGTCAAAGAGGGTCATGTCCGGGGTATGACAATTCTTCACCAAATCAAAATGGCTAAAGCCAAATGGGTTGGAGGAAGAGACGTGCGAGGAATATAATTTTTGTCTAACCGTTATCGACGCTGAGAATGAGACTTTGACGATACGACAGCACCTGGAAAAAAGCACCCCCAATATATGTAGCAGTTCCGCCAATCCAATTCAACTTCAACCGGACCCGGTAAGCAAATTCAAACTCAACTTAATTTTAATCCACAATCCTCAACTTTCTCAACATGACAATACAATAAAGTCAAAGCACGAGAGTGCATAAAATAATTCATATACGGGCTCTCCTATTTCTTTATTTAAAAATCCTTATTTTGTTGAAATGATTAAAAATGTTTTTTGTCCAACATTTACCCACATCAATAGAGGGCAATAAAAGGGACAAAAATCTTTATTTTGTTGAAATGATTAAAAATGCTTTTTATCTAGTGTTATGCCTCAAAAGTCACGCCCATGTCAGCTCATTTAATGTATTCTTGTACCAGCTGCCAAGCCCATATCTCCAAAGGTATTCTCACCAACCATATCTCCTTTCAAGACATGAATGGACGAGAGCCTTCCATGTGTCAAGGCAACTTGCAAAATACTCATTACATTGAGTGCAAAGGTGTATAAATGGGCAATTCTCTTCCCGAAGAAGAGGGCTGGGCTGAGATTTGAGCTTCATTTTCATTCTCTCTCTGTAAACACTGTATTTCTTCATCTTTGTATGCCTTCTGGGCAATATCATAGAAATAGTCAGAGATCAATAAAATAACAGTGGATGTAGGAGTCACTTGTTGAGCATCCGAACCACTATAAAAACCTCTCTTGCCAATCTTTTATTTACGTTTTCTGTAACATATATAATCTCAGCTTCATATTCAAATCTCATGGATCCATCACGTGTGATTCTTAAGTTCGCTTAGCGCTTCTCACATGCGAGTCGTTGGCGTCCAAAATCCAGCGTCAACAGTTTGGTGGCCCATGCAGGTCGATTCTCAAACCTGCATCCAAGTTCTCCGATTGTGTGGACATATCATAGATCGCAAGTGTCTGAGTTCTCCGATCACATGGCCAGATTGTAGATCGCACGCATCAGCTCTTCAATCGCGTGGCCAGATTGCTAATCACACGCATTAGAGCTTCCATCGCATGGCCAGATCTCAGATCGCACGTGTCAGAGCTCTCCGATCGCGTGGCCAGATCGCAGATCGCACAGGTTAAAATTCTGCAATTGCGTGGTCAGATCGCTAATCGCACGCTCAAATCGCACGTTTAAGATCGTTCAGATCACGTGTTTAGATCACCCAGATCACGTGGCCAGATCGCTTATCGCACGCTCAGGTTGTGCTCGTTATGTGCTCAGGTCATGCTCGTTATGTGCTCAGGTCGAGCCTAGGTTGTGCTCGTTTAGGTCAAGCCCAGGTCGTGCTCGTTACGAGCCCAGATCGAGCCCAAGTCGTGCTCGTTATGCGTTCAGGTCAAGCCCAGGTCGTGCTCGTTTAGCTCAGATTGAGCTCGTTTTGCTCTCAAGTTGAGCTCGTTTTGTTTTCAGGTCAAGCTCCTAACAGATTTCAGTTCGAGTTCTTCAGTTCGAGACTACAGCAATTCATATCAAAGACTTAGTTTCTGAAGCGCGATTACGCACTTCAAAAACTGGAGGGCTTCTGTTATGCCTCAAAAGTCACGCCTATGTCAGCTCATTTAATGTCTTCTTGTACCAGCTACCAAGCCTATATCTTCAAAGATATTCTCACCAACCATATCTCCTTTCAAGAAATGAATGGACGAGAGTCTTCCAAGTGTCAAGGCAACTTGCAAAACACTCATTACATTGAGTGCAAAGGTGTATAAATGGGCACTCCTCTTCCCGAAGAAAGGGGCTGGGCTGGGCTGAGATTTGACCTTCATTTTCATTATCTCTCTGTAAACACTGTATTTCTTTATCTTTGTATGCCTTCTGGGCAATATCATAGAAATAGTCAGAGATCAATAAAATAACAGTGGATGTAGGAGTCGCTTGTTGAGCATCCGAACCACTATAAAAACCCATCTCGCCAATCTTTTATTTACGTTTTCTGCAACATATATAATCTCAGCTCCATATTCAAATCTCATGGATTCATCACGTGTGATTCCTAAGTCCGCTTAGAGCTTCTTATGTGCGAGTCGTTAGCGTCTAAAATCAAGCGTCAACATCTAGCATTTACCCCTGTTAGTAGGGGTACAATTATATGGGACAAAAACTCTTATTTTGTTGAAATGATTAAAAATATTTTTTGTCTAGCATTTACCCTTGTTAGTAGAGATACAATTAGAAGGGAGAAAAATATTTATTTTGTTGAAATGATTAAAAATATTTTTTGTCCAACATTTAACCCTATTAATGGAGATACAATTATAAGGGACAAAAATCTTTATTTTGTTAAAATGATTAAAAAATGTTTTTTATTCAACATTTACCCTTGTTAGTAGAGGTATAATTAGAAAGGACAAAAAACATTTTTAATCATTTTCATAAAATAAGGATTTTCAGATAAAGAAACAGAAGAGTCTGTAACACATATAAATTTTGCTATGCACTCTCATACTCTGACTGCATTGTATTGTCTTTTTGAGAGAGTTAATGATTGTAGATTAAAATTAAGTTGAGTTTGAATTTGCTTACCGAGTCCAGTTTAAGTTGAATCGGATTGGTAGGACTACTACATATATTGGGGGTGCTTTTTTTCCAGGTGTCATTGTATCGTCAAGGTCTTGTTCTCAGTGCCGATAATGGTTGGACAAAAATTACATTCCTCGCACGTCTCTTCCTCCAACCCATTTGGCTTTGGACGTTTTGATTTGGTGAAGAATTGTCATACCCTAGACACGACCCTCTTTGACGGTCAGACTGTGGAGTCGCAGCTCACTTTTATTTGGTTGGACCCAGTCCCGACCATTTGTGGTTGTGGAATTGTAGTTGTTGCCTTTGGAAATGGTGAAATGGATCAAACCCTTCCATTTCTTCGGTGGATAAAACATAAAACTCATTTGAGAATGATCATCCGAATGGATAATTTCAGGAATCCATTATGAATTTATGAAAAAATAATAAATAATTAAAATGAAAAAAAATATGAATAATAGATTAAATTAAAAAAATAGAAGAAATTGAATAATATAAATAAATGTAAATATAAATATAAATTAAATTAAAAAGAATTTGAGAATTGAGAGATTGAGTTGTGAAGAAAATGGAGTTTTGGGGGGTTAAGCCTTATCTATATCTTTATTCAAATCACAACATCTTTATCTATCTTTATTCAAATCTCAGCAACTGCTTATCTCTATCTTCTTTGGGTTTCTTATCTTGTTATCTCATTCTTGTTATTATCTTGTACATTTGCTACTTATCCTCTCATGTAAACTCTCTATATATGTTGATATTGTAATTCAAGCAAGACACAAGAAACACAAAATATTTTTCTAGCCTATTCTTTCTTTTACATATTACCAAAAATTAAATAAATTCTTCTAATCTATCGGCATAATTCATCGTATTGCTTGTCCATATACACATGAACAAAATGGCATTGTCGAATGCAAAATAAGACATTTAGTGGATATTGGCTTGACCTTACTTGCTCATAGTCATGCTCCCTTTAAATATTGGCATTATGCCTTTGATGTTGCTGCTATGTCCATTAATGTTTTGCCTATTCCTATAAAAGAAAATAAATCTCCATATTCAGTTCTTTTTAAAGCCATCCTTTATAAGATATTTTCTTGGTTAAGTCGGCCAACACTCTTATAACACCAAACTCTCTTTTTCAAGTCTTATTTTCCTCCATTAAAAGCTTTAACTCAAGCTCCCTCTCTCAAAATTTTCATAGGATTTCAAGTTGAATTTCGAAGGAGATCACCATCCACACTTAAAGAACTTCAGTTTCAAGGTTTAAGGTGAGTTTTAAAACCCTAGTTTGTTGTTATTTTAAGTTAAAAGAGAAATTCATAAGTGGTTTGTGTGTAAGGTAGAAATGGTGAACATTTGGAGTTAAGAAGGAGTGTCTTTATGCTTTGAATACTAAGGTAAGGAAAAAAATCTCTCTTATGACTACAATTGATAACACCTAGGGTTGATGAAACTTACATATATTTATGTTAATTTGAGTGTGATGCTATGTTTTGATTATTGATTGTTTAAATGGGTGTGTTGATTGGTGTATGTATGCATATGGAGGATGATTATGCCAATTAAGAGAATTGTAGTTGGACGATGTTTTAACACTTTTTAGTTCTATAAAAGGGAGGTTTTTATGGTCTTTTATACTTAGAATGATATGGAGAATACTATGAATGTGCAAATGAATGTGGCATGGTTAAAAATGATTAGAATTCGGATTTGGCTTTTTAAGACTTATACTATACATACTTCGCTGAATCAGTCATAACTAAAGTTATAAAAGTCTGATTGAGCTGATTCTTGAAGTATTAAAAAGTTGAGAAATAGACCTAAAACTTTTATGTTTTAACCAAAAATCAATTCGAATTGAAATATGAGGAAAAAATTGTTTGAAAAGTGACAAACTGTATAGCATCCACCTCCTTAATAATCTTACTGTTGAAATTAATTGTGTTGTATGAGAAATCGAATGAATTAAGTTAATGAATTTAATAGGAAAATATTCATGTCATGGAGTTTTGCTAAATTGATTGATGAATTGTGCAATAGGCTCAGGGTACATGTTAAATGAATGAATAGTATGATTGAGCATCAGAGATGTTATCCCATATGTTTGCATTCATAATGGTAATGCATATAACTTATTTAGTTGACTTATTAAAAATTTATGAAATGTTAAAGAATGAATTCCATGAGTCTCTTGAGGTATAAACCAAGATTAGAGGAATGAAACCTTTGTGGATACCATGAGTCCTTTGAGGTGACAACCAAGAACAAGGTAATGGTTCAAATGAATCCGATCAGATAATAAAGACCAATGAAACCATCAAGTACAAAGACAAAAGAAATAGGCATGCCATGTTTATGAATATTGCATAAGTCATATATGTTCTATGTTATATTATATATGGTTATGTTATGACTTATGTTTATGAGAAAAGTCCAAAGTGTATGACATGTTTTATGAACTTGATAATGTCAATGAATGAAGGTCATGTCTTGTAGGTAGGTAAGATCCTGAGTAATATACTTGTATAATGAACCTTAATGGTTTATAAATGGTCATATTCCCTTACTGAGCGATTATCGCTCATCCCACGAATTTTTTTTTTTTAAATGTTTTGCAGGTAAGGATTGACGCTGAGAGAGGCTACTGGGGAATGACATGTACATGAAGGAATGCTTATGCTATGTTTTGAATTTTTGTTGTAAAATAACATCAAATAGTTTTTGGTTTATGGAGGTTAAAGTAAATTTGTTTTGATAAACCTAGTATGACCATTTCCTTGTCAAATGAATGAGAAAGGTTAAATGATATTAATAAATGATATTATATACTTATGATATTAATTTTGTAGGAAGCTAAATTTCTTGAATCATTTTATGGATATGGCATATTTAATATCATGCTTTAAAAAAAAAAAAAAAAAAACCAAAAACAAAACAGACAAACGTATAGGTTTTGAAACAAACTCATTTCCTAGGTGTGTCTTTTCTACGTTCTCAATGGCCAAGAGATACTTAGGAAATACCCGGCTAGAGAGGGGTTTTACAAGATGCCTCATTATTTATTTTGAATACTGACAAATCAAAATTATTTATTTTGGTCTATGTTGATGATATTTTTGTAATAGGTTCCAATCCACAACAAATTTCTTGGTTTGTTCAGAAGCTTCAAGTAGCCTTTCCTATCCGTGATTTAGGAACTCTTCATTAGTTTTTGGGAATAGAAGTACACTATTTGCAAAAAGGTATACGGTTGTCCCAACAAAAGTATGTGTTGGATCTTTTGAACCCGACAGGGATGTTTGCCAGTAAACCCTGTGCCACTCCTATGGCCAGCAGTCCTCCGCTCCTTCAATCTTGGATGCAGAGTCCTACTGCAAAGTTATCGGAGCTCTTCAGTATATTACATTGACACGACCGGACATAGCATTTTATGTTAACAAGTTATGTTAGTTTATGCATTGTCCTAATGAAGATCATTGAAAAGCTCTCAAAAGGTTGTTGTGGTATCTTCGTCATACTACTTCACTCAGCTTGTTCCTCTCCAAGGATTTAAATACGCAATTGCAGAGTTTTGTTGATAGCGATTTGGGGGGGCGGGGGGGCGTGTATTTGGGTAATAATTTAATCTCTTGGACAGCAAAGAAACAACCCAATATTGCTATATCATTTACTGAAAGTGAATATCGGGCTTTGGCAAATGCATCAATCGAATTAGTTTGACTTCGCTCTTTACTAAGTGAGCTTGGTTTCTTGTGTTCCTCTCCAACAACTTTATGGTGTGATAATATTAGAGTAATTTACTTAACTTCTAATCCTATATTTCATGCTCGTACAAAGCACATTGAATTAGACTATCATTTCATTTGTGAATTGATTGCTCAAGGCAAGATTCAAGTTAAATTTATTTCGAGTGATGACTAGCTCGCTGACATCTTTACCAAGCCGCTAGGATGCAGGCTCTTTGAACGACACCGAGACAAACTACGACTTCTGCCTGCAGAATCGACAGCTCGAGGGGGGCTGTTAAGCCTTATTTATATCTTCATTCAAATCTCAGCAACTACTTATCTTTATCTTCCTTGGGTTTCTTATCTTGTTATTATCTTATACAACTGCTACTTATCTTCTCATGTAAATTCTCTATATATATTGATATTGTAATTCAAACAAGACGCAAGAAATGCAAAATATTTTTCCAACCTATTCTTTCTTTTACATGGGGGTTAATTTATAGTTGAGGTTTGGGGGGAGAGAGAAAAAAAAAATAACTAGCAACCAATGGTCACCGTTAAGCAACCAACGATCAAATCAATTAATTTTTTTTTGATAAAATATCATTTTAACCAGCATTTTTATTGTCTATTTAAAAAAAATAAAGGTTTTTTTTTTTAATATTTTTCAAAGGTGTTTTTGAAAAAGGAGAAAAGGGTTTGGGCCCTGGGATTCCTCCATGGCCCGATCCAGTTTTAGGACCAAACCTTCTATGATCAATTTTTTGGGTCCAATCCCAAATTCTCACCTCTAGAGGGTACAAGTGTGGGAAAGTGACAACTACAAGTACCTCCCTTCTTCATTCTAAAACGCACAAAAGCTTTCTTAAATTTATTTTAGATCTCTCAAGTTTTTGTGTGTTTTAACTGAAGCCATAACTCCCACTTGCATCCCAACTTGACAACTTGTCAAATTGCCCTCACTTGACATTTGTTGGAGGTCCACCATATACAATATTCAAAACGAGAGTATTGTAAAGAATGCAGCTCACCAATTTTCAAATAAGGGATAACTTTACAAAAAAGGGTAATTGTACCTCCCCTCCCTGTCATTCTAAACACAAAATTTATTCAAAGATTCTCATTCCAACCCCCTTAAGTCTACTTTCTCACTTTACAGTAGAGGTGGCATTGGGGACTGGGTCCAAAAACCCAACCCCAAAACCTGATCCTAGGAGGCTTAGGCCCTCCTCAAAGGCCCGAGCCCAATTTTTTTGGATTTTTTAGTTTAATCTCCTGCACAATTACAAAAAAAAAAAAAAAAAAAAAAAAAAAAAAAAAAAACCTTATAAATTTTAAAATAAAATAAATTACAAGGGTAAAAATGAAATTTATAAAATTTAAAAAAATTAAAAAAAAATTTACTAACCTTTGGCCGCATATAAATTTTTTTTTTTAATCGGTTACTGCTAGCCACTTGTTTTTTTTTCATTTCCCACCCAACTACACTATAAATAACACTAAAATCTTTCATTTTTTCCACACCAATCAATCTCTCTCATTATTTATTTGGGTCCGAAAAACAAATAAATTGAATGAGATTTGATTAAAGATTTGGAGTAGAGAGATTGAGATAATGAGATATTGATTGGTGTGAAAAAAATGAAAGATTTTAGAGTTATTTATAGTATAGTTGGAGAGGAGGGGGGAATGAAAAAAAAAAGGTTTAAAAAAAATGCTGCCAACGGTTGGTAAATTTTTTCTTTTTTTTTATAAATTTGAAAATTTTATTTTAACCCTTGTAATTTATGTTTATTTTTAAATTTATAGGGGGTTTTAGTAATTATGCAAAGAACTAAACTGAAAAAATCTAAAAAAATTACATAAAACCCCCTATAAATTAAAATAAACATAAATTACAGGATCAAAATAAAATTTTATAAAATTTATAAAAAAAATAAAATTTTACTAACCGTTGGTTGCTACCAAAGGTTATAATTTTTTTTTTTAACCGTTGGCTGGTAGCCAACAGTCACTGCCAACCAATAGTTATAATTATATATATAACCTTCCCCCCCCCCCCCCCTCCCCTCCCCCTCCCCAACTACACTATAAATAAATCTAAAATATTTCATTTTTTCCACACCAATCAATTCTTATTTATTTATTTGGGTATGGGAAACAATAAATTGAATGAGAATTTGATTAGAGATTTGGATTATTTATTTGGGTCGGAAAACAAATAAATGAATGAGAATTTGATTAGAGATTTGAGTAGAGAGATTGATTGGTGTGGAAAAAATGAAAGATTTTAAGGTTATTTATAGTGTAGTGGGTGGTGGGGGGGGGGGGGGGGGGGGGGGGGGGAATGAAAAAAAAAATGTTATTATATAAATTATAACCGTTGGCTGGCAGTGTAGCGAACGGCTAAAAGAAAAATTATAACCGTTTGCAACGGCCAACGGTTAGTAAATTTTTTTTTTTAATAAATTTTGTAAAATTTTATTTTAATCCTTGTAATTTATGTTTATTTTAAAATTTATAAGAGATTTTATGTAATTGTGCAAGGGACTAAACTAAAAAAATTACATAAAACCTCCCATAGATTGATTAGTGTGGAAAAAATAAAAAATTTTAGAGTTATTTATAGTGTAGTTGTGGAGGGAGGGGGGAATGAAAAAAAAAAAGTTATAATATAAATTAAACCGTTAGCTGACAGTGACCATTGGTTGCTAGCCAACAATTAAAAAAAAAATTATAACCGTTGATAGTAGTCAACGGTTAGTAAATTTTTTTTTTTATTTTATAAAATTTTATTTTAACCTTTGTAATTTATGTTTATTTTAAAATTTATAGAAGGTTTTATATAATTATGCAAGGGACTAAACTGAAAAAATACAAAAAAAAATTGGGCCCAAGCCCTGGCCTTGGAAGAGGGCCCAATGGAGGCCTGGTCCCAAAACTGTTTTGGGACCAGACCTCCTAAAGGTCCAATCCTAAGATCAGGTTTCGGGGCTAGGTTTTTGGACCCAGTCCCAAAATGCCTACCTCTAGAATAATGTAAATATTATTAACGATAAAAAAATTATTTAATTGTTTATTTATGAAGCATGAATATGTGAAATGTGAATTTATGTTAAAAATTAAAATTAACTATTAATTTATTTATTATTTTTTAAAATTAATTAAAATTATAAAAACTTACTAATCTACCCCTGAAAAATACTAAAAACCCCTTATAAAACTTTATTTCACCCCTACAATATAAAAAAAAAAAAAAACAAGGAGAAAAAAAATTATCCAAACCCATAAGACCGGTCTTGGACCCATAGGACCAGTCCTAGGGACTGGTCTGGGTCCTCATATTTCTCATGGGCCTAGGATGATCCAAGCCCATGAACGACTGGTCCCATTTAGAAGCAATCCCAAACGGACCCAAGCCTAGACCTGCTTGGGACTGGTCCACCAGCTCTACTTTACAGTCTTTTGCAGTTTATTTTATTAGACTTACACCCCTAAAATTACAACAAAAACAAGTTTATTTTCAAACCAAATCAACAAATAATTCATTTAAATCATAGTAAATGAAAGCGAAAGATCCCTAAACTGTTCCTAATTATGTTCTCGATCTTCAATCTCCAATACCATGGAATTACAAACTCCCTTAAAAGATTTTCCAGAAAAAAAAAAAAATAAACTGTCCAGAAATCATTTGTAATGGATATTTAATATTTGTTCATATTTCATTATCTGGAAAATTGGAGTTTATAACCTCATGAATATCCAATCTTAGATGAATCCATTTCTATCGATACTGGATTTCATGAACTATGATTTAAACTCTGTGGCAATGTTGTTTTGAAAATCAATGTGTTTTGTTTTAGATTGCACTTTCGCTAAACCTTGGGGTGCAAGCACTCTTGTACCCGGACGGCACAGACAACAGCCCAAGCTGCTGCAGCTGGGAAACAAATAAATTTTTCAATAGAAAAAATTTGTTCTATCTTTCAAATGTTGAAATGGTTGCAAAGAGTAAACAATTTAGCTCCTTTAAATTTGAAGGAAACCATGTATGAGAGGCTCCCTCCAATCGTGTTAGAAGCTAAATTTAGGCACCATGCAAAAGGTTGCTTGTTTTAGATTGATAAACAAACACCCGTGTCTGACTGAATGCCATTACTCACTTAGAGGGTTTTTTTAAAGGAAAAATTGTAACCAGGTAATTGTATCATGAAACAACAATGAGATGAGTTTCATGGATCTTCTTCCGGTAAATTTATATGGGCTCCAAGCGGCAGACGGGTAGCCATGAGTAAGGCTCCTGCTGCTGACTCAGATGTGGAGCCACATTCAAATCATATGTTTGTTCAATGTTATATATTATTTTCGTAAACCAGACAAAAGACACAATAGATTTTCCCAGTTACCTGAGCAAAACAGCTCTGCCCAATTAAATTAAGCAAATGAAATCAGCCACCAAGTGGATTAACTCTATTCTTCAACTCCACATTGCAGCTGACACATAAATAAAGCCGATTTATTGTTACACATAGACGATACCCAGAAATAAACGACGCAAAAGAAAACGTAGAGATTTGATTACCATAGTTGTTCTATAAGACAGATTCGTCTTCACTCCGAACTCCATTATGAGCAGAGTCGAAACTGAAACACAAATTGCTCTTTTAGAAGCCATTTGGCTGCCCTAATCGACAGAGTGAGTGTTGCAGATGTTGTAGCCATTTAAAAGCAAACCATGAATGTAAATTTATAGTGGTTTCCTCAAACCCTAATTCGCTGTGACGATAAAATTACTGAAATTGACGAAGATATCAGCACTTCTTGAGGGTCAATAAAGTAACTTTTGTTACTTCGTTTTTTAATTTCCAGTGCTGGATTGACAAAAGCCTATTTGATCAATTTTATACACGATGTTGAGCCCAAAACCCAATGATCGCTTAACGGGCTGTCCATGTTTAGCCCAAAAGGTCATCATTTTATTAAAATTAAATATATTTAATTTGTAAATTTATAAAAATTAAAAAATATATATTTGATTATGCGAAGAGCGGACAACCTCTTTGGAGATTAAACGACGTCGGAGCACAGACCATAACGGCATAACCGACTCCGGAAGTTTCTGCGCTGGGACTTGGGAAGATGAAAGTTTTGCTAGGAGCTAACGAGAGGCCACGCTCAGGTCTCCTCCTTTAAACGCGTAAGCACGGTCAAAGAGAGAAGACCTAATTATAACTAGAGAGAGTCCAGTAGGCTTTCTTTGACTCATCAATTAAATCTTCTTTTCTCAACTAACCCTTTGAAAACCGAAATTAAATTTCTTCGAATAATAAGAAAAGTAAAACCCTACACACCCAAATCTCGTTTCGTTTTTCTCATTGTAAATCTCGTTGATTTTCTTGTTTTTTTATTATTTCTAACTGGGATAAGGCTTGTGAATCTACACTATGGTTGCAACATCTTGCTCTGAACTTCTGTTCCAAACGAAGTTCACTGCTTCCCATCCCCATAAACTCTATCGTAAATTCTCAAGGTATCAACCTCACCAAACAGACAATTATACTGAATTTTATCAATTGATATATTTTCTTTAGCTGCTATAGCCTATATGCGATCCTTTGAGTAGTATTGACTCGGCTGATTCTAATGTGATCACCAAATATTTTGATCATCTATTTGAATTTCTTGCTTCAAAGAAGTTTTATTTTATTTGTCGCATTTTCTTTAGTATCATAAGCTTATATTTATTTTTTCTGCAACTAAAGAATGTGCTAAGTCCTCCGTTTGTTCGTTTTTCTGCTTAAAATATAACCCATTTCTTATTTTCTTAAACAATCAATATTATCAATTGTTGAGATGTAGTATCTGCGACTATGTGATTTGCAAAATCATATCGAGAAATTGCACATTAATTAGTTATATTTGTTATTTTTCGTTTTATTTTATGTTACTTGTGTGGTGAAAATATATAGTTGTTCAGAAAATTGTGAGTCATTTGTTTATAAACCCGTGTTTCTGTGGTGTTCAGTATCAGTATTTCTATTATGCTTTTTCTTTCATTTTTTTATTGTTTGGAAGGAATGTTTTCGAGATGGCTGCCAAATTTTCTGCATGTTATGATTGTTAAACCGGGTGATTTTTAGAACCTAATTAAACGCTGGACCATACAGAGTAATGGCCAATGAATATTGATATTATAAATATTGAAGTTTGTTTTGGGGTATAATTAACTTGATATTCTTTTATTAGCAGGTCATGCTCTCAGACCACGTCTCTCAGTGGATCTTCATCTCAAGCACGCACTTATCTAAGTATTGATTCAACTATTAAACGAACTGGCAATGTTGGGGGGCCGTATGTTTATGGTCCTGCTCAAAAGAGAAGTGTAGTGGGGAAAACATTTTGTGCTGTGGGAGTAAGCACATATGGAGAAAATGTTGCAGAATATCAACCTCATTTACATGCCGCAGAAGATAAGGTCGGGGTGCTTCTTCTGAATCTTGGAGGGCCAGAGACACTTCATGATGTTCAACCGTTTTTGTTCAATTTATTTGCTGATCCTGTATGTCAAATCTCTCTTTTTCAGTTCTTCTATCATTTCCTTCATTGTTATCATGCCTTTTCAACATTTGTATTTTAATACAGGACATCATACGTCTCCCTAGGCTGTTTCGGTTTCTTCAATGGCCCTTGGCAAAATTAATTTCTGTGCTACGAGCTCCTAAAAGTAAAGAAGGATATGCTGCAATAGGAGGTGGCTCACCTCTGCGGAAAATAACTGACGAGCAGGTGCAACATGTCCCCTTATCATGGCATTCTTTTTGTGTTTTATGTGTTTTTGTCGGTGTATTTGGTTTACTTCTTATGCAAAGTCAACTATATTTTTTAACCTATGCTCTTTTTCTTTCTCCAATCTGTATTTAATATTTTTTTCTTGTTTGCTTGATAATTCCATTTTTACGGTTTTAAAAACTTGTTGCAGGCACTTGCACTTAAAATGGCTCTAGAAAAAAAGAACTTACCTGTAAATGTTTATGTTGGAATGCGGTATTGGTACCCATTCACAGAAGAGGCAGTTCAGCAGGTATGTTTTACCCCTTTCAGTAATGGTCTCCCATTTATGGGATACTTTTTGGCCTGGAGATGATCCACATAATTAATTTTTTTTGTATTTAACTGCTGCTGGTTGATGTCAGGGGTTTTATGGTTAAGTTTTTAAAATTTCTTAAAAGTTAAAGAGAGATAGAGTCACCTTTTTTTCATGTGTCTTTCCTTGAGATGCCTAGTTTGTTAAACTACCATGGAATTCTAGTCTTCAATTGCATATTGGATATTATGCTTTAACAGCTAAGTTAAAATAAAAAATATCGCATCCATTTTATAATTTGTAAGAGTCAATGTATTTAAAACATTGGGTTACATGATACAGATTAAGAGAGACAGGATTACAAGGCTTGTTGTGCTGCCACTTTATCCACAATTCTCTATCTCTACAACTGGGTCAAGCATCCGCGTACTCCAGGGAATTTTCAGGTTTTGTTTCTGTTTCAGTTTCTATTCTCTAATTTCTTGCTGTGGTAAATAAATTTGTCCTGAGTCATAAACCAAGTCTGAGCGAGAATGATATTTCAGGGAAGATGCATATCTGTCAAAGTTGCCTGTTTCTATTATTCGGTCCTGGTATCAGCGAGAAGGTTATATTAATTCCATGGCTGACTTGATTCAGAAAGAGTTAGAGAATTTCTCAAGGCCTGACGAGGTGCGTTTTAATACTTGCTCTTCTATATGGTTATCTTGAATACAAAACTGGTATATTTTAAAATTTGAAATATCTTGTTTGTGGTCATATGATGAGATTCTCTCGATATGTGGAACTATAGGTCATGATATTCTTCAGTGCCCATGGGGTACCTGTCAGTTATGTTGAGGATGCCGGTGATCCATACAAAGATCAGATGGAAGAGTGCATCTACCTAATCATGCAGAACTTGAAAGATAGAGGAATTGATAACTATCATACTTTGGCATACCAGGTTTGATATTAAAACCCATTTCATAAGTTTTCGTTTCCATTTTATAGCCTTCTCTTAATAATGAGCACCAGCTGCTGCTGCTGTCCCACTTTCTTTATTACTGGTTTTTCATCTTCTCCCTATTATTAAGTTGGAGAACGAAAATGTTTAGTTGCTTCAGCTTTCCATTTTTTACTTGTTTCCCCTTCTTTCTTTTGGTTAGAGTCGAGTTGGGCCTGTACAATGGTTGAAGCCCTACACTGATGAAGTTCTTGTTGAGCTTGGCAAGAAAGGTGTGAAGAATCTCCTAGCTGTTCCAGTAAGGTACATGACTAGTAACTGAAATATTAATTTATTGGTTGTGTAATTTTGATATGTGCTTCAAATTGGTAGTCGACAGTTTAATTAATTGTACTCGTTACAATTTCAGCTTTGTAAGTGAGCACATAGAAACTCTTGAAGAGATCGACATGGAGTACAAGCACTTGGCCCTTGAATCTGGCATTGAAAATTGGGGACGTGTCCCTGCCCTGAACTGCACCTCTTCCTTCATCAGCGATCTAGCAGATGCAGTAATAGACGCCCTACCTTCAGCTATGGCTATGTCTAACTCAAGGAATATCTCTGACGAAGATGAGCGCGACCCTATGGAATATGCTATCAAAGTGTTCTTCGGTTCAATCTTAGCATTTGTGTTGGCTCTTTTCCCCAAAAATGGTACTAGAATTCAGGAATCATCTCCTTTGAAGGTGAAAAAAGAGTTGTAAGAGAGCAAATATTTTAAAAAGGAGTATTACAGCTGAGTTTCGTATAAGCTGCCCATTTAAAGACTAAAAGTTTAAACATGGTAACCGGTTTTTTTTTTTTTTTTTGGGGGGGTGGGCGGGCGTGTCCTGGTATAGGGTTTTAATTACTAAGATCGACCAAGAATTTTGTTTATTATACAGGAAAGGTGGTATTGGTTTTTTTGTTGTAATTAGGGAATAGATCTGATCAGTGATCAGTAAAGTTCTTATGGTTTTCTGTTTGATGTTCTCTCGTTATGTATTGATAATAGATATAGATATTTGTGCTTATCCTTTTTACCTTGTATTTTTATTACAATTTTGTATTTTTATTGCAGTGTTGATATGTCTACTTAGATTTTATTTGCGACTGCCAATCAACCAGCGGAGCTGACTGATCAAGTGATTTTGCCCCCTAATGTGGATTAATCTCTCTCATTTAACAGTATAGATAAATTTCCTTCATAGCATCCTGGGGAGTCTGGACATCATTTCGAGAAAGCTAAAAATATTCATTTGAACCCATTTCAGAACATTTAAGATTAACAGGATCGATGATTTTTCAGATTAGCTTCTTAGTAATAGAGATTACATTTTCATTTTCGAAGTAACACAACATTTTAAATGGTGTTTCAAATATCTGATTTTAAATGATGTAAACATCTCAAGATCAAAACTCAAAACCAATCCCCATGTGGAACAGAGACAATGCTCCATCCCACCAGGTAGTGCCAGCAAACTCTTCAACCAAACTGAATGAAAATAGCCAAGTAGTAAGAAGAATATACAAATATCAGACACTATCAAAATGGCAGTAGTAACAGAATGAACAAGCCGTGCATCTTATTCTGGGATCAGAAAGAAAGTTTATTGAAATAAATGAGTTGTTCCGAGTTCTCTTCATTTTCTTTTTTGTCACAGAATTAGATTATAGTATGTATGTTATGTCACGACTCACGATGACAACAATCAGAGAAGGCAAAAATTAAGATAAGTGTAATCGGTTCAACTTCTGAAGCTATTCATCTCGGTGCAGCAGTCAAACATAGTAACCAGTTATTGTAAAGCCCCGGCCTATGATCTCACCGGCACAGAACCAGGCGAAACACTCCAGCCCAAACAAAGCTGCAATACCCGCATCCTCTATCTTCAGTTCTCGCCTATTTTTCAGTAAGTGCTTGGCATAATCAAGCTCTTTCCAAAATGCTTCACAACGGCCAGGAATACTATATCACAAAACAAAATAGACATACTGGTGACATAAACAGAGAATCTGAATTATAAATCATCATCAGCAAGAATGTGCATATAAATAGACAGAAAGAAGCAGAGGAAAAGTTTATAAAAAAGCATCTGTCCAATTATGAAAAAACAACAGGCATTCAGTTCATGTTTGAATGAAGTAACAGAGAAAATATATCCAGTTTAAACCAGTAAAGAATGGATGGAGCAGAGGCTGAAAGACACCAGACAAATTGACACAATGGAAACAAACTTAAAGATGGAAGTCAAAATCAGTGAGGTTTGACAATAATATCAACATATGTGGAACATAGAAGACCAGAAACAGGCTAAAGTGAGAAACCTGCTGAGGCGAGTGTAGAACAATTGCTTAGCAAGGAGATCACATTTCTCAACAGTTGGTGGCTCCTGGATGTATTGTCTGTTCTTTTCTAATAACTGCCTGTAGTATCCAGTTCCGTGATTGGCTACAAGCTTTGAGGCCTCAGTAGCTTTGGATTGCAACTGCACTAGCTTGGTTGCCATTAATTACCCCAACTATTCATCAACCAAGAAATGTGTAAAAAAATAAAAATCTAATCCAGCAAAAAGAAGTGGCAACATTGGCTATATAAAGACAAATGAAATCCCAAAGCGTAAAATGGAAGCAAATTCAAATGAATCGAACTTTAAGGAGCCACAGATAGGTGTATTAATCAACAACCGCGAATAGAGGAACAAAATTTGCATTTACGTTTCAAGCTATGGAGCTAAGTATAATTGAAATTTATCAATCTGGTAAACGGAGTTAACTAAGTCGAAACCCTAATCAATTATCTAAGAAGACATCATCGTGAAAACATAAGCATTTTGTTGATTATACATTATGACTAGTATATATCAAAAATCAAAATACAAATGCATTATTATATAAAAGACGGCATATTCAATTACCTTTTTGCGATTTGGAAGAGAACGTAGTTGGGTTTTCTTTTTTATTTATGCTTGTCTAAAGAGTAAATCTTAGTTTCTGGGGTGGGGCTGGGTCGGTTTCCCTTTCTCTGCAGTGAACGGTTTCCACTGCACTGCAGTGCCAGCGACTAATAAAATCTCGCCATGTCAATCAATAGGAAAATCATCATTTATCTTAAAATTCTTGGAGATAAAATTATTGTAATATTCTTATATTCAGTAGTACTAGTTACTGTAGTACAAAGTTCTGATTCAATCTTCATTCAAATAATTATTTACTTTCTCAAGATATGCATGTAATATAAATGTATGGTGGTTTAAGTTGATGAACATGAACTTTCTAGTTTCTACTTTAATTGTCAACCTTCTACTCTTTCTTTATATTTAAAAATATTTAACAAAGGAAAATTTGATTTTGTTGAAAATTCAGCCATGATCACATATGTTTGCGTGCGTTTAGTTGGATGCTGCTGATCACCAAATGCTCAAACCCAGAAATTTACATTAACGTGGGCTTATTCTTATCCCTCTCAACCAAACAAAAACGTTACTTTTAAATAAAAACCCTTAATTATAACAATTTACCATGACCAAGTACGCCTAGAAGAAACCTGCAGTTGCGTATAGTTGAGATTATTTCAAAACACCATAAATAATCGAATTCAAAAAGTCGGCCAATTAATTGCATAGTTCTTCAAATCAAATATACTTTAACAACCACAGCAAGGAAATGGAAGCACGAACATGCTTTAAACAGTGAGTAAAAACTAAAAAGATTGGACAAGGAAATATAATCATCATCCTCAATATTCAACAATACCACAGAACTAGATGAAGTCTTAAACATACAACTAAATCTAACTAGACCTAAACCACTGGAATACAATAAACCGTCATCAAACATACAAGCAACAAAAACTGACAGTTGAATACCAAGTTGCCACATATGCCTGCCTAACTTTGGGGTGACTTGGATACTCCACTCTGTTGAACAGGCTGAGAAGCTGGTGCTGCACTGCCATCAGCAGAATACTGTGAGTACCCAGCAGCATAAGAGTTGTAAGATGGTGGCCCCTGACCATAACCTGGTTGACTAACTGGTGGTGCACCATATCCATACCCTTGCTGAGCAGCTGCACCATAACTGGATGGTGGGGCACGTTGAGAACCTGAATCTGGTTGAGAATAGCCAGATGCTGGTGGCTGTGAATGGGGATATCCAGGCTGAACAGGTGCTGGCTGCCCATAGCCTCCTGCAGCAGTAGGTGACTGTTGGGTCTGTCCATAAGCAGGGGGATTGGGTTTCTGTCCTTGGGGTGGCCCATAGCTGGGATACCCAGATTGAGCTGGTGCTTGATTCCCATAGCCACCCTGAGAAGTTGGAGGCACTCCATAACCTGGCTGAGCAGCTCCTTGAGGTGGATAGCTGGCAGGGTTTGGGCTAGGCTGTTGACTGGTACCATAGGCCTGCGCAGGTGGAGGTGCCTGTGTTGAATCACCTGTTCCATACGAGGGAGTATGCCCCTCTTGAGTTGAATTGGTCACATTACCATAGCCAGATGCAGAGTTGTAACCTTGTTGCTGGTCATATGATGCAGGCTGCCCATACCCTGACTGAGGCGCATGGTATCCACCATAGCCATCTTGAGAATAACCTTGTCCCTGTTGGTTATAGCCAGATGCTGCTTGCTGATTGTAATTGTAACCAGAGTTATCTGCTGGAGCTGCTGTACCACCAGGGGCTGCTGGTTGCTGAGAAGACAGTTGTTGACTATAGTAATCATAACCACTCCCCTGGGTAGTTTGCTGGGACGGTGGTACAGAGGACTGGTCCCAATTGGTAGAATATCCACCAGATGTTGATTGGGAAGGATAGCCAGCATATGGAGGCTGAGACATGTTATACTGGGGTGATGGACCAGGATATGCTCCAGGCTGCATGTAACCATACCCAGGTTGTTGCATTGGAGGAGCCCCAGGTGTGCCCCAGTTTGTAGGTGGTCGTGCTTGATAACCTTGCTGAGAATATCCTCCAGCCATTGCTGGATTTCTAAGACGATTCTGCACAAAATTGTTTTTCAAATAACCAGACTAGACATTTCAACAATGCTGAAACAGATTAACAATGTAGTAGAACATATAATGTATGTGTTAAACATAAACAACTAAATATAAAACATCTTAAAATAAGCATAAGGAAACACAGAAAAACAAATACAACCATATAGGGACTAACCGAGTTCAAAGTACATTGGGAATGGGCATAAATATAAATACCTACATACCGTACTGGTTGATGGGGTTATTGAGTTACTCCAGCAGAAGCCCATCCTCTCTCTATTCGAAGTGAATGGGAAAAAAAAAAGAACCACGAGTACTATGCAAGCTTTTACATAAAAGCAAACAGAGACATAAACCCATTGCCACTGACAGGCAAAGAGTTCACAAGAATTTCATACTATACAATATCTAGCCAAAATATTCAATTGATGCATTGTATTTAACAGAAGCATCAATCTAAGCGTAAAAGCATCCTAAAAGATCAATATGTATTAGACAAAGAAGACAGGATTAATAATAGCCCCATCATTAATAGAAACAAACCCAATAAGTGTCTAAATTAATAGAAACACAACATGCCAAACTTAAGCACTAGTAAATGTGTAGATGCACTACAGCAATGATGTAAATGTAAACAATGCTGATTGCATCTAAGCAAGATACTATACACATATTCCTATATAAGAGAAGTGGTTGTACAGGGACTGATATAAATCTTAACTCACCACGCACACAACCAATCTACTTATACACGACAGTAGGGATGCTCTTTGACAAATTTGTTTAAGATACATTATTTATGTATGGACTGAGATTAACTTTAAATACAACTGAAAAGGGCTCATATCAAGTAAGAGATGCTTAATTGACAGAGATAACAAGTTGCAACCTTTACCAAAGATGAAGTGATAATTATAACGCACATGATAGTGTGCAAGAATAAAAAGATGAAGATGTGATCCAACTCTTCTGACATAATAAAATGTCCAAAAGTTTACAAAATCCTATAACTTTTGGTAATTGGTGTTCAGGAACAAAGCAGCTATGGCACATATCTTCAATTAATAACCTAAAACCCCCTCCACAATGATGAAGCACATTAAACCAATCATAAGGAGGAATATAATTAAGTTCAAAATAACTTTGATTAACCACCAAAATATTTCATTAAAATAAAGACCTGAATATTATTTAGTTTTCCACATCATTTCTAAACCCTGCGACTGTTAAAACAAAAAACTGAGGGAAAATATAGAAAGAAAATTCTTACATAAACAGACACTACAAAAGATATTATCCTGAAGCTCATATTCCAATATCAAAATCCATTCCAATAACCTTGTACCTCCATCAATAGTAAACTTGCACTCTCCCTCACAATATATATCGGAAATGGGTTTAGAGCCATACCAGAGCAATGCTGAGGGAACACCAACACAAAAGATCCATGTTGGTGTGACCAAAAGTCCACTATAAACTAACCCTACAATAGTTCTCAATAACAATATCAGTCACATTATACATGATTAATAAGCATATTTGGTGGCCAAATAAGTTATAATCCCAAAATTCCATTTACTCCGGAATACAACTATAGTAATATTGGTCATATGACACTAATAAACCAAGTAATCTTTCAAATAGCCACAAACGAAACAGAAAGAAAATAAGTTTAAAACCTGTCTCACCATCTTAACATCCAATAATCAGCATCACACCTTAAGAGAGCTAATGACAATAACAGTAATCTTCACAAAATATTGCAGTTAAAACTATTGAATTCATCTCTGTCCAATACTCAATTCACATATCCAAAATCACAACTTTAACTGAAGCAGTTCCAAATATATGAATGGCCGGAATTTATAATGCTACAAACTCCTAATTCAAAGCTAAACATCAAAGAAAATTAGATGAACACCCAGACTTTTACAACTAACCATCAACGGAATTTTTGACACTATATAAACATCATTCTTAACCAGCTAACTATTCGGCCAACAGAATCAGCATTAAAATAATTCTGCAGTTTTCAGGAAATTCCAAGACCAATACAAGGAAGAAGTAGTGAAGATGATACAGATAGATCCAATCCATTAATAGCAGGTTAAAGATTGAGAATCAGAAAACTAATCTTCTTTCCCTTTATATAAACTATAGCTAAGTCTAGTCATGATGAGACATATAATCTACTTCTTTATCACATGAAAAAATAGTGAACCGGTACAGTGACTGAGAGAACCAACTGCTGAACAAAGATAACAGAAAATTACTAGGGAAAAGATAAGCTAACATTGACAAGTAAAATGGACACAAAGAAAAAATTAAACAATAAAAAATATTTTAGGAAAAGTGTAGCAGAATCTTGACCCCAATAGAATTTTATATATATATATATATATATAAGAGAGAGAGAGAGAGAGAGAAGAGATCAATTAATAAACTAAGAAGAAAATCCAGAAACAGTTCCAACCCATACTTTAAACTGGACAGTAAGAAACAGTGTAACCTGCACTGACAAAAGTTGTGATACAAACAGAACATTTCACATGAATCCCTCTCAAATAACTATGTAATAAAGTGCACTACAAAGCAATATTCATTCATTAGAGAACACCTTTGGTGGAACTACTAACACTAATCTTCACATTCAAGGTTGAATCAATAAATAGCAAATAGAACTACAAGACTCAAATATAGCACGTAGGAGAGGACAACAAGAAAATGATCACAGTAAAAATACCAAGCTTCCCAACATTAACAGGATCCACCCACACAAAATAAATTGATATATTAAATTCATAATGCATCTCATTTTTTTTGTTGGGCAGGAACAACAGGTGCAGACACCATGCATCATAGAGTAAAAGCCTTAACTGCAAATTAACACAACCACATAGCATACCTCCTGATGCATTCATAACCAATTGTTTTGCACTTTCAATCTGTTCACTAGACCCATCTATCTGTACCGTCCTTCTTGTTGATGTTCGCCAGGGGGCAGTGAGGTATCACCTGCCAGAAAATCAACAAAACAAATGAAAAATAAAATTATATTTATTCGTAATTGTTTCACCCAAGCACAAGATAAACAGTATAGTAAAACAACAATTATCATTTGAGAACAAACCTGAGCCCTAGTCCTGGCTTGCATATTTTTGATAGTTTCACCTCCTTTACCGATTACTAGACCAACCTGCAATCAGGTACACCATTGGCAAAAATCTCATATCGGTAAAACAAGCTAACAAACACAAACTTCTGATTACCTTGTTGTTTGGAATTCTCATCACAAAACTCTCTGATCCAGCCTGTCCAATTAGCCTCCGAGCAACTATACCAGATCCCCTTGTTTCAGCCTATTCCAAACTTAAAGACATCAGAACGGAGTAATCAAAAGATGAATGACATTACATAGCAGTACTCAGGGATAACATATACAAAACCTATACAAAAGACACTACATTCTCTATCATTCCCAATCTAGAATAATGCAACTGTAAAGACATACATGATCTACAAATATATTTTAAGGATGCAATTGAAAAATGACTTAAGTAGAAGCACCAATAACAAAAGCAGAGGGTGGATGATTAAAGTAAGAATATTGGTCCTACCTCAGCAAGAACATCATTAATAAGCTGTTCTGCCTTAGCAATTTGTTCTGGAGTACCCATAAGCTCCACCATCCTACATGGAGAATTGAGGTCTGCCTCTGTGTCTCGAGTTACTTGAATCTTTGCTCCAGACTGAAGTTGAAGGCATTTGATTGTCTCTCCACGTTTGCCAATGATTACACCAACCCTGATATTTGGTATCTCGATCTTTTTACTTGTTCCGATTCCACCCTGGAAGCCACCATACGAAACGGGTATGGCTAAAGGCACTGGACTTCGCTTGACATCTAGTTTCGTATATTTTCAAATAAAGATCCACAAACAAAGTCTTCATATATCAACAAGAAAGAAATGGACATAACATTCAAAGTTCAAGTTCCATTTTCATAACCTGCATAAACCTTGTCCATTTTCGCTGCTCTGAACCAATCCTCAAATGAGATTATAACATTTTGAAAATATTTCAAGTCATATTAATCAGAAGTATTTTTATAATGTTTTTTTTCTTTTATGATTGAAGTTTGATTTATCTACTCACTTAAAACTAATTTATTGACCAAAAAAAAAAAAAAAATTAATTTTTTTTATCTGGAACGGAAAATATTTTTTACAAGTATTGTTTATTAAAATATTTAATATCAATCTTGCTAATTATAAGTATATTAAAGGCGATTTTTAGAGTATATTGTCTCATAGCTCCTATTATACATAAGCTAAAATATTGCATAATGAATAGGTTAATTAGTGTAGCATGTTTCTAATTGTGTTCTATTATTTGGAAACTTAATGAATTATGAAACTTCTAAACAGAAATTATACAAAAAGGAAATTAGCATGTTAGATATATAGTGGAACTCCATTGTTCAACCATTGCTTTAGGATCCACTTGGGTTGTAATCCAAAAATAAGTTTTAAAAATTAAGTTATAATGAAATGATCAAAATTTGTATCTCAATAATTTAAATTTCTGCTGATGTAATGGATACAATATTCAAACAATTGTTTCAAAGTTAAAAATAATTTAAAAAAAAACTGATAAAATAAATCTATTTAGGAATGTATTAAAAAAAAAAAAAAAAAAAAAGGTCAAAAATAGTGCTCGATTCAGCCGAAATCGNTTATTATTTTTGTATATATTAATTAAATATTATGAATGATATTTTTATTAAATAATAATTATTTTAAAAATTATACTAATTTAATAAAATTAATTATTTATTTAATCAAATAAACATTACATTTTTATATATATTAACAAAATTTTTTTCAAGGATTTGAATTCTATAACCGATCCAAGTCTATGTAAGTTTTTTCAAAATAAACAATTAAGAATTATACAAAAAAGAGCTCAACAACAAGATCAAGGATCTCAAAATAACTCTAGTTCTTTTCAATATTTTGATGATCTTAGTAGATCCGTAACTAATCTATCGGAATACTAAATTGTTATTTTAGTTTATGTTGTATTTTTTTTTAATTCTAGTTTTTTTAAATTATTGTTAATTTTTATTTTGAGTTATTGTAGTTTAATATTTGTATTGAATAAAGTTCTATTTTTAATTTTTCATCATTTTTTGAATTATATCATTATTATGAATTTATTATTATAAATAATAATCAAATTAAATTAAATATAAATAATCAAATTTGGTATGATTTTTGGTGTAAAATTTAATACTCAAATTAACTTAACAAAATTAAAAAAAAAACAAAAGAAAAAAAAGCAAAATTAAAAAAAAGAAAAAAAAATTATTGGCGTGGCGCTTTGGCGTGGGTTGGAGATGCCTTTAGTAAGGCCGAACGAGTTACACCTACCCAAGTTTTGGCAAAATGACAGATTGGTACCTAAAAGGTTTGAAAACGACAAACAGGTATCTTCCGTCATATGTTGTTAGTGATTTCCGTTTGCTAATGGTGAAAAGACTAGAATGCCCTTGGAGAAATATTAGTCTATTTTTTTATTACTTTTAGACCCCTTAAGTTTATTAAATTCATAAATACCCCCAGAAAAAAGTTTAAAAATTAACAAAAACACCCCCACCCACCCATGCTTGACAGATTCTGGCAGCCACCGCCGATGGTAGCCGAAATCTGTCACAACGATCTACACCACCACCGGAAATTGTCAGTAATTCACCGATATGGCATTTTCTGGCCAGATCTGGCCAGAAAGTGACGGCCAAAGAAATGGTCGTCGCTTACGGCCAAAGATGGAGTGTTGCGACCGTTGACGGCCAGATTTGGCCGTAGATCTGGACAGAAAAAGTCAGATTGACGCGTTACGACAAAGATCCGACGGGTCTGTGTCGTAACGCAATTTTCTGGCCAGATTCCGACGGTAGTGGCCGGAATCTGGTACTGCGGGTGGTGGGGGTGTTTTGTCATTTTACAAAAATTTTATATATTTGGGTGTTTAGTTAAATTAGCAAACCTAGGGGGGTTTTTAAAAATTTTAAAAAACTAAAATATCAAACTTTCAAGGGCATTCTAGTCTTTTCACCATCAGCAAACGGAAATCACTAACAACACATGACGAAAGGTACATGTTTATCATTTTCAAACCTTTTGGGTACCAAGATCGTTCTGCCAAACCTTAGGTATGTGTAAGTCGTTTTTCCTATTAGTAAAACCGTAAACTGCCATTTGGCATTCAGGGACGTAGCATTAGCATAGACAGAAAACCATAAAAAATTATAAAACGTCTACAATGAAATCAAGACCTGAAAAAGAGTTTTCCAGCAAGCTCTTTTCTCCCTTTTTCGTTATTAACCAAGTAACAAAGAAAGTAATTTCACTGCTCTAATTAAATAAAAATCCAGCCTCAGACTCCACCAAAGAGCGGTGAAGTCTACAAGTTATGCGCCAGTTACATATATTGCTGTCCTAGAACTAAAAGTCACAACCAGCGAATACTGAAAAACTATTTGCATTAACTACAAGTACAGTTACACAGACACTCAATTTTATTGCATCAAGTTAAACCAAAACAATAAGCATCTTCTAACAATTACATAAAAGGTCGTTTGGATCGGGGTATATATGATAACGAGAGTAATTTTCATTTATTTTGTAAGATTCCGATGTTTGGTTTGTAAATAATAAAATATTACGGTAATCTTTTATTATAAATAGTGTTTACTGTTAGTAATGTGGGAGGTAATCTTATTACTTTGTTAGGGGATGTTATTAAAACATTACCAGGATAATCTAATTTTTCTACCCATTTTGCCCTTAATTACAAACCATTTCGAACACAATTGCCCTCAAATGTCTGCCAATAACAATTACGCAGCCTCCCTACATTTTAGAAATTAGCTAAAGCACCACAGCCACAAAAATGTTTAAAAGTTAACAAAATACCCCTAACTATCAAAGACCACCGTCGACGTCAATCGCCATAATGGTGCACGACCGGCAGGATCTAGCCAGTTGTGCACCGGTAAGGCTTTTTCTGGCCATGAATCCAGCTTTTATGGCCATTTCACAGCCAAAGATTTGGTCATGAAATGGCACGGCCAGATCTATGCCCGTGAAATGGCCATAGATTGGGTTGCTTTCAGGGGCGGATTCAGCTCCTTTGGCCTACCCTCATATTTGAAAAAAAATTTTATTAATATATAGGCCATAAAAAATTGTTAATTAACATATATACCTAGACCCACTTTCAGATTTTTTAAAAATAAGAGCTATTATACATACTATATATCTAGGTCTACAAAAAAAATTATTATTAATATATATAAATTCCAAGCCCACATCAGATTAAAGGTTTAAAACTCTCTCCAGTGTTTTTCTACACAGCTTTACATGTTTTTTAATAATTTTATCCACAAACTCTTTACTCTCTCTCTCTTTCTCATGCTATTCTCTCTTAAAATTTTTGAAGACTAAAATTGTTAAATTTTCACTACTCAAGGTGTCATAATTAGCTCCGTTTTCTGTTTTATAGATTTTATGTATTTGTATTATTCATTTCAATTTAATTTATTTAAGGATTGAATCGTTTTTTTTCTTTTTGAGGTTTTTTATTATAATTTGAGAGAAAATGATATCAGTCTTGTGAGTTTATTTTGTATTTTCTGTCTAAGAATGTACCTGCTTTCTCAAATTAAAACCTTAACTATATTTTAAAGGACGTTATTCTTAATCCTTCACCCACCACTTTCCTACATTTTAAACGTCATCGTTCAATTGTTCAAAATTATTAAAGAAATTTGAGTTATTATCTATGTTTATTCTTAAAAAAATTCCCCTCTTTTATTAATTCACATTAAAAGTCGACGTAACGTTGACTTGATTTAAGTTTTGGTTAACTTTAGCTTAATTAGGCTCAGTTTGATCTACGCTATGAAAATTTATATTATAATATTTGAAAGCAAAAAATAAAAATATTAAAAGATGATTTTGTTCAAGGTTTACTCAACACTTTTACTCAAAATTTTGCTTCTCATATATTCATTTAAGTAAGAAAATATTGTGCTAATGTATATTTTTTTTTCTCATGTTTTTAATATTGTATTATTTTTTTTATTAAGGTTTGATGATTTTTTAAAGTTTTCACTAATTATTTGGCAAATAATGGCCGAGCCGCAGAAGCCCTCCCTCGACAAAAATCCTGGATTTGCCACTGGCTGCTTTCTGGCTATGGATTGTGATCCATAGCCATTTCCAGCTTTGCCGGAGCACGATTGGCCATATACGACCAATCGTGCGCCATTTCGTTGATTGTCGATGGTGGCCGACGGTGATGGCTGGCTAGCGGCAGTGACTTTGTATAGATGAGGGTGATTTTACTATAAATTAAAGTTTTATATGATTGGATTGTTTTAGCAAAATTTTAAATGTAAAGGGTTAAAAAAAATGATTCAAAAAATAATAATAAAAGACAGTATTATATTGATATTTAAAAAGGAAGACAATTTAGTAATCTATATAACATATTCACCCGTTCATCCTTCCAACCAAATATATTATTCACTAATTTATTTGAATAAAATATTCTCCTATAATAACCAAACGCCCCAAATAAATAAATAGCAAACAAAGGAAAGTTGAAGCCTGTCAAATAATTTTTACAGGGACTGAAGCCACTGCATACAACAAAAGGTCCAACTCATTAATTATTGGTGTAATACCACAAAAGGTCTTCCTGGATGATTGATGTATATTCAAAAACAGCTAAACATATCTCTCCCTTCACATGACATTGCACCAGTGCACAGATAAAATAGTTGGATTTATTATTCCATTAAGTGTAGTAGCAAAACTGCCACGAAGCAACTTCAGATATCCTCATTTGGTCCACCAATGGTAAAAATCCTTGCGTCGGTTGATCTTCTTCTGCAGCTGGAGAATGCCATAGAGTAGTGCCTCAGCAGTGGGAGGGCAACCTGGAACGTAAATGTCCACAGGGACAATCCTATCACAACCCCTAACAACAGAGTAAGAGTAATGGTAGTACCCACCACCATTTGCACAGCTTCCCATTGAGATGACCCACCTAGGTTCCGGCATTTGGTCATAGACCCTGCAAGAAATTCAAATGAACTTAGCCATCTTTAACTATATATGTTCACAACATTGAGAAAGTTAATCTACAAATAGCTTGGATCTTTACTACGTGCATTTTGGAGAAGGTTTCAAATTCAGTGGAAAAAAAAATTTCAACAAAAATAAGTACTAAGAATCTAACACATCATCCTAAAGTAACAGACACCAAAATAAAAATATGTTGCAGAAAAGATTGTCACCACCAGCAAGACAATATATGAAAAAACTATTAAAGAAAAGTCGACACACGCTATAGTCAGTCATATAATCGACAAGAAGCGTGGATAACGGCACAAGTGTGTAAGTGTGTTTGTTTGCACTACTGGATACAGAAAAACTGATACATATTAGTGATTGATGGAACACCCAAATAGCAAACCACTTTGCACATGGTTTCTCCACAGCCCAACTCTTAAGTATGCCATTTCTCCCCTTCTTTCATTTTTTATAATAAAATTCCTCAGAAATCCACATTTAAGCTTCTTCACCATATCCCTGCTATCAACAACCATGCAAATCAAATATAGCCCAAAGCCTGTATTCTACATGAGCTTGTGCAAACGGACCGACCCCCTAAAATTTGAAAATGCATTAAAAGCCCCTTAAAATTGCTACATACTTGCATTGTGCCTCCCTTAAAAAACTAATTCCCTCCCTTACTAGTTTTTTCCACACATTTTAATAAAAAATATATTCTTAACTTCAATAACTTCTTTTTATATTATACATTCATTAGTTTATTTTATTAAACTACTATGATAATATAAATAATTCTAGTAAAATAGTTTTAATGAACCCACCCTTACCTGATATTAGTTATTGCAATCTCAAAAGTTACTAGTGAAAAAAAAAATTGAAGAATTTGAGTTTTTTAGCATAAATTCTTTAATAAGGTGTTTTGATAGCATTGATAAGAATGAATCAAGTCATATGCAATGCTATTTAAGTATTAAATTTTAATGTTGCCCCCTCCCGCATAATTTTTTGGGTCTGCCACTGTGCAAACCCAACTTGATTTCTCAAGGTTTGCCAAACAAACAGGGAATTGTAATTATGCATCATAAACTAAAATTCTCAGTGATAAACTGAAAAATGTTCCTATGAACAGCTTTAGCTTCTAGTGTAATCAAACACTCAAAACTAATTCACCAGTCAATAAAGCTCTCTTCAGAGACTCATAAAAACCAGTTGACCCCATGTGTTCTTCTTGTAATTCTGAAACATGTAATCTAACGTCTACAATACTCGGTTGCTTATACGTAAGTACTACTGTACTACCAACATCTTTGTCTACATCTCCAAGAAAAAAATTAGGAACACGGGAGCCTCACATACAAAATCGAACAGCTTCATATATTCAATCTTACAAACAACCATTACCCATGAAAGATTTAATGCCTTTTGCAACCAGAGCCCAGCATCCACTTTAAAGCTGAACCCAACCCCTTACCTCAGCTAAATAAAAACAAGTTTCATCAGCCACTAACCCTAACAATAACACACTACAAAATTCTACTAATATCAATCTAAGTCCGTCCAAAAGCAAAAGATATGAAACAACAAAAAACTTGAGATTTAAAATTCATCTCCACGATTCTAAAACAACAATAGGAATAAATTAAAGCATCTTATGTACTAATCTTCCAAAATTTTATAAACCGAAAACACAAAAAAGAGAAATCTGACATTTTGACCAATTATTAACAAGAAACCCTAAGAAGAGAGGGGAAAGATAAATACTTGCGAAGAGCAGGGGCCATCTTGTTGGTGAGAGTGCCAGCGACGATCATACAATCGGACTGTCGAGGGCTGGGCCTGAAAATGACACCGAAACGGTCCAGATCATAACGAGCGGCTCCTGTGTGCATCATCTCCACGGCGCAGCAGGCGAGCCCGAAGGTCATGGGCCAGATAGAGCCACGGCGCACATAGTTGATGACATCATCAACTTTAGAGATGACGTATTCGGCCGTCTTGGATAAGGCAGGGGGCTGGGCAGAGGGCGAGGGCGAGAGAGGTGAAGGATGAGAGTACGAGGCGGGTGAGGGGGAAGGTGAAAGAGAGGGGAGAGTGGTGTGGAGAGAAGCGGCGCGTTGAGAGAGGAGGTAAGGGAGGCGGGTGGCGGTGTTTCTGGAGATCATAGCCATGGTTGATTCTGTTGAGAAAGAGAGAGGAATTCGGTGCCTGAACAGATTTGAGGAGGCGGGCAGTTGCTCTCCGTTAATAAAGAGACTGTTGGGAGCACTTTAATGCGAAGTCACTAATACTTGAGAACAGAGGGGTAATACTAAGTAAATACTAAATATGTCCAACCCAAAAAAAAAAAAAAAAGCATTTAAAAGATTCATCTCCATTTCCCATTTCATGGGTTTCTCTTTCGCCATTGAATTCAACGTAAGAATGATTAATATTACATATTCAAGCCTAAATCATGAGTGATACGATAAAAACTTTTAAGCATATTATTAAAAATATACTTAATTTAAATCTTTCTTTGATTATTTGAAAGCATTTGTTGGATTGTTATTTCTGCCAATTCTCTTTACACCTCTAATATAAGATCTTTCAGTTATTCCATGTGCTTACTGTTTATAACGTTAATGCAGGCCAAGCAGACGTAACATTTGTTGAATGCAAATTTTTCGACCCAATGAAGAAAATAATGGGAAATTTCATTATGCTGTGACTTGATTTGGCACAAGAAAATAATATAAAATTCGCATAGAGATTTGAACGATTTTCCAAGTAAAATGAACTTGGACAAACAATAGTTGCATCTGTAAACTGTAATCACTAACTGTATATGCAAAACATTTTTTTGAAGCCTCAATACGAATTCATATTTTGTATAATTTGTTGTGGTTTGTAATTATATCTTCAAATCCAAAAAAAAAAAAAAAAATTTACTGAGCTGAATTATGTCACTTGCTCATATTAACCATTCCTGCTTCTCAAATGGTTGCTTGTTTCCATTTGGGAAGTCCATTCATATACTGAAATCTATATGTTTATCTCAAATGGTTACTTTAGCTCCTGTTTCAACTTTCAAGCTCAAAGAAAGAAGACATTTTTTTTTTGTCTTATTACAATTCTTAAGTACATAGATCATTCAAGCTCCAAACATGAATAAAATCTAGCAAAATAGCCTTACAACACTACAAAATTTATGGCCAAGGTGATCCAAGAAACTGCAATACATGTACCTCCATCTTCTATTGAGAAGTAAAGAACCAATGAAGCTCCAAAAGCCCACTACAAATCCAGGTGCCATGCTTACGTAAAAGTAAAACCATTCCACTTCATCTTCATTGCCATCTTTTTCTCTTCCATTTTCATAATCAGGTGTTGGAATCCTCTCAGTGCAGCTTTTACAAAGTGGAGATCCACAAAGCTCATTACCAATGAAAGAAGAAGGATCGAAACTTTGTATTTGAGTGCCGGAAGGAATTTCTCCAACTAAGTTGTTGGATAAGTCCAAATGACTCAAAAAATTTAGATTTGAAATGCTTTGTGGGATTCCACATGAAAGTTGGTTTGAAGAAAAATCAATGGATTCTAATAATTTCATAACACCAATCCTCTCCGGAATCCTTCCTGTAAATGAGTTGTGTGACAAATTCAGCAATCGCAATGCTTCAAGATTTGTCACTTCCATTTGGAATCTCTCCTGATAAATTGTTTTTTGAAAGGTCTATACTTCTCACCAAATTAAGAATGGTGTTATATTCAGCCATTTTCCCTTTCCCAACAACTAAAGCATCCTCAAGAAACATCTGTATAGATAAATTTAAATAGGATGTATGCGGTTGATACACATATTCTATCTTGTTTCCTGAAGGGTTCATTGTCACCATGGCACTAAAATTATCGATACATCTTGGTATTGCTCCGGAGAGATTGTTGTAAGCAAGGTCTAAGATTTGTAAAGAAGCTAAATGGCAAAGTTCCACGGGTAAAACGCCATCAAACTTATTTGAACGAAGATTGAGAATCATCAGTTTCGAAAATCCTTCTCCAATCCATGATGCAACATTTCCGGCAAGCTCATTTTCCCCAATATCAAGCACTAGCAACTCTGAACAATTCTTTAATGATATTGGAATTGTTCCATTGAGATTATTTTTGCGAAGGTACAGTGACCGAAGGGAAGTTAAAGTACCCAAGGAAGTAGGAACAATACCACTGAATTTATTATCTCGTAAATTTTTGAACTATCATTGTAGCCCCTGTCAAGAAAAGGTCATGAAAGTTTTCGAACTATGAAGGACCCCTTGACAGATCCTTGACAATTTGATAACTATTAAGGATTTAGCAAAATTTGAACCAAATCCTTGACAGTTCCATAGTTGTCAAGGATTTAACTGAATTTTCAATTTTTTTTTTTTTTTTGAATTTTAGCCAAATTGTCGACAATTTTCAGACTGTCAAGATTTCGTTCGTTAATTTTTTTTTTTAAATTAGTGAAATTTCTTTATTATTATGTATTAAATTATATAATAGTCAAATGAAATGCTTCATAATATTATGGCCATTCAACAATATGTAATGAGACATCGAACAATTGATCGAATATCACATATATTACTGTTGCTTTGAGTAAATAAAATTGAACAACAGTATAAATTTTACAATATTGAATAAACAGTAATGAAAAATTTGATACATAGTTTTTGATCTCATTGGTCTCTAATATCACTGAAACAACAATATATAACTAAAGAAAGTTTGTTACGTACATCGCCCATTCTGCTCTGACTTCATCAGCCTCCACATGTTCGTATATTTCTTTCCCCATAAACTATAAAAGTAAACACAATAAGACTAATCAACAAATATCAACTATATGTTATTATTCCAAAAAAAAAAAAAAAAAAAAAAAAACCAACAAAAGAAATTGATATACTCAATTCATAATGCATCACAAGTAAAATGGGGAAGAGGACAACAAAAGAAATGAGTCACCAGCAAAAATACCAAGCGTCCCAACAAATAACATCAGGATCCACAAGCAGCAAAATAAATTGATATATTCAAATTCATAATGCATCTCTTTTTTTATTTTATTTATTTTTTTTTTTTTTTTGGCAGGAACTAACATGCAATCGAGTAAAAGAGCCTTAATCTGCAAATTAACACAACCACATAGCATAACTCACTGATGACTTCATTAACCAATTGTTTTGCGCTTTCAATCTGTTCACTAGACCCATCTATCTGTACCGTCCATTCTGTTGATGTATTGCCAGGGGGCAGATGCAGAGGTATCACCTGCCAGAAAAAAAAAAAAAAAAAAAAAAAAAAAAAAAAAAAAAAAAAACAAAACAAATGAAAAATAAAATTATATTTATTCGAATTGTTTCAACCACAGCACAGAGAAAACAGTATAGTAAAACAACAATTATCATTTGAGAACAAACCTGAGCCCTAGTCCTGGCTTGCATATTTTTGATAGTTTCACCTCCTTTACCGATTACTGACCAACCTGCAATCAGGTAACCCATTGGCAAATCTCATATCGGTAAAACAAGCTAACAAACACAAACTTCTGATTACCTTGTGTTGGAATTCTCATCACAAAACTCTCTGATCCAGCCTGTCCAATTAGCCTCCGAGCAACTATACAGATCCCCTTGTTTCAGCCTATTCCAAACTTAAGACATCAGAACGGAGTAATCAAAAGATGAATGACATTACATAGCAGTACTCAGGGATAAACTATACAAAAACCTATACAAAAGACACTACATTCTCTACATTCCAATCTAGAATAATGCAACTGTAAAGACATACATGATTACAAATATATTTAAGGAGCAATTGAAAAATGACTTAAGTAGAAGCACCAATAACAAAAGCGAGGGTGGATGATTAAAGTAGAATATTGGTCCTACCTCAGCAAGAACATCATTAATAAGTTGCTCTGCCTTAGCAATTTGTTCTGGAGTACCCATAAGCTCACCATCCTAGTTGGAGAACTGAGATTTGCCCCTCTGTCTCGATTACTTGAATCTTTGCTCCAGACTGAAGTTGAAGGCATTTATTGTCTCTCCACGTTTGCCAATGATTACACCAACCTGATATTTGGTATCTCGATCTTTTTACTTGTTCCGATTCCACCCTGGAAGCCACCATACGAAACGGGTATGGCTAAAGGCACTGGACTTCGTTGACATCTAGTTTCGTATATTTCAAATAAAGATCCACAAACAAAGTCTTCATATATCAACAAGAAAGAAATGGACAAACATTCAAGTTCAAGTTCCATTTTCAAACCTGCATAAACCTGTTCCATTTTCGCTGCTCTGAACCAATCTCAAATGAGATTAAACATTTTGAAAATATTTCAAGTCATATTAATCAGAAGTATTTTTAATGTTTTTTCTTTTGATTGAAGTTTGATTTATCTACTCACTTAAAACTAATTATTGACCAAAAAAAAAAAAAAAATTAATTTTTATCTGGAACGGAAAATATTTTTTACAAGTATTGTTTATTAAAATAATACAATCTTGCTAATTATAAGTATATTAAAGGCGATTTTTAGAGTATATGTCTCATAGCTCCTATTATACATAGCTAAAATATTGCATAATGTAGGTTAATAGTGTAGCATGTTTCTAATTGTGTTCTATTATTTGGAAACTTAATGAATTATGAAACTTCTAAACAGAAATTATACAAAAAGGAAATTAGCATGTTAGATATATAGTGGAACTCCATTGTTCAACCATTGTTTAGGATCCACTTGGGTTGTAATCCAAAAATAAGTTTTAAAAATTAAGATAATGAAATGATCAAAATTTGTATCTCAATATTAAATTTTGCTGATGTAAGGATACATATCAAACAATTGTTTCAAAGTTAAAATAATTTAAAAAAAAACTGATAAAATAAATCTATTTGGAATGATTAAAAAAAAAAAAAAAAAAAAAGGTTTTGAAATATTTCAACTTCGACCAAAAATATTTTCATAACATACTTCAAATAAATTATTTGTGTGTTTCTAGGAAATTACTTTTGAGTATAACTTTGCACCGGCAAAACTTAAAGTAGTTTTGAAATTAAGTAAATAAACTGTTGGAAATTAAATTTGTTCTCCTCTTAATAGTAAAATGACCCAACATGTCCCCAAAGACTTGACATATCAAATGAGTAAAGAACCTCCTCTCCCTTCAATGTTAGAATGAGCACCTCAATGTTGTATAGAGTAAACGATTTTTTCCCACCCAAACAATGGCTTAATGGTACTTTTGCACCCACAGATTTTTAAAATACCACTTTACTAACCAATTTATATTCCCTTTTTTATTCTGGCATCAGTGTGACCCCATACTACCACCATTCTCTTTCTTGATCATCATTCACTAAAACCCCCAACCCTACTGTTAGAGTCATGAAAGTGACTCTATTTTGGTGATAAAAATACCTCATGTGTGATTAAATTGAAGTATATTGAGATAATTAAAGAATTTATGAATTTATTCACGAAAATCGTTTCCTAATATTGTTCTTATGAATTTAACGTGTTTGGAATGATTTTGGAAAGTATATGAGTTGATATTAGGTTGTGGTTTATGGATTAAGGGTGATTTTGTCTCATTTATGCTGTTTAGGGGGTAAAATGTCATGTTTCAAGGGGCTGATTTTGTCATGTTTCAATCATGTAGGGACCAAATTAAAATTTGCCATATTTTGTATAAAACTACAGCTCAAAGAAGCAGATTGGGTGGCTGCCACCCACCAAAACTCTTCACCTTCTCTGATCAAGCTCCGGCGACCCTTCATCTCCTTTTCCGGCGACGTTTCGGCTTCCCGTTACTCTGGTCACCATTATCCCTTCATCACCACTGTGAAACACGCACGCCACCGTGAGCTTCATCTTCCCACAGCAACGTTTCGTCTTCCCGGCCAGATTTAGCCATTTTTCTATGACGTTTCAGCTCCCCAAGAGTCGATCTCCCTTCCCCACGGCTGGATCTAGCATTTCCAAGCTTCAGCTGCCGCAAAAACCACCGGAATCCGTGATTTTGCCGTCGAGCATCTTCATCTTCCAGCCTAGATCCTTCTCATTTCTGGTGCCTTCTCACCTCCCCAGTACCTGATCTGAACTCCCCATCACCAAAGCTTTCCATCAGTACCTTCGGATCCCATTTCCGCCACCGTTTTTCGGAAGACCCACCGAAAAATTAATGTTTTTCGGCGAGTGCGGCTGTTCATATTCCGGGCTGTCCGTGGGTCATTTTCGCCCCTTCTTCACATCATATCGCTGTCGGTTACCTCCTCTCCGCCATGATCAGCTCTGTTTCCACCATTTCAGCCTCCGTCATCACCACCATGAGCGGCTGAGTTCCCGGTTGTCTGTTACGGTGTAGGCGAGATCGAGATTGACTCCATTGATCTCCTCGTCAGCTCTCGACTAGTTGGATGAGCCCGAATGTTGGATATTTGGTTAAGTTTCTTGTATTCAGATTATATTTGTTTTCGTTTCAGTTTGTTTGCGATGCTTTAATATTATTTTGATGCTCGACCTGTTGAATTGATAATGTCCATTGAGAACGTTTATTGATATATAACTTTTCATATAATTGAATGTCGGTTTGAGATTATTGAATGTTGATTATGACTTTAAATTGCTTCGGTACTGATTGCAATCAAGTTGTAGTAGCGTTTAATATCATTTCTACTAGGAATGCATTTATTGTGTAATTAGTTGATTGGATGATACATGTTTTTAGGTTGTACTTGTTAACGTTGTACCAACTAGTGGTGTTTAAGGGTTTAGCATTTTTCGGTTAGTCAATAATAGTCTTTAACCAATCGATCTGTAACTAAGATGACGGGGAGACAAGATAGATTATGCTTAGATTACCAGGAGATATTTCTATTGATTTGCCTAGCCTTGTAGGATTAGGAAATTAAAAAGCGAGGAGAGGAATTGTGAGAGTTGGTCTTGAGTCAAACCGAACCCGTAGCGACAACGCTTTTAATATTGTGTTTTAGTTAGCAATTTATTTAATGCTTTTAATTTCCTACAAGTAATTAGTTTCCTTAGTTTTAATCAATCATTTTGCTAATTTCTCTTTCGTTAACTCAAATATGCATTAGGTCGTTAGTCTTGCTCTCTGTGGATTCGACCCTGCTTACTGCTAACTACGGTATTTAGGTTTAATTTTGTGACCGTGACGACCGGTCTAACACCTATTCCCACTGACCACACCAATCATCTGCAATTAAGTAATTAGGGTTTGCACAATTGCCCTTTCAAGTGAAATTCTGATCAATCCTAAGTTCCTAACCACCAAAATTCTCATTGGCCTCCCCTCTTCAAAAGCCTCAATTGCCTAGGTTGAGTTTGCTCTATGTTCACCATCAAAATATAAAATTGGATAATGAAGTGATATTTTAAAAGTATGTGAGTAGCAAAGTGTCATTAAACCATTATTTGGCTGGGAAAAGTCTTTTAACTTCGGTTCTATATCAAATAAATTCTAGTGTGTTTCCAAGAAATCATGGTAGACTTATCTTCTTCCAAGTCATTACAGGATATTATCAATCAATGTATGATAATGTTTTATAAAATTATAAGAAAAATAAATATAAATTACAAAATAACTTAAAAGGGAACAAAATATTAATGGAGATGATCAGATCTAATATTTTTGTGAAGATAAAAATGGTATTTGAGAAGGGGACAATTTATATAATTTTAAATATTTTAAGTTAAAAATCAAATTCATATTTAAATAATAATAACTTAAAAAGTGTTTTAGGGTTTTAATAATAATTATTAAAAAAAAAGTCATTCTACTCCTGGAAATGAAAGTCCTTTGGATATGCATATTTTTGTAAAGTCATCTGACAAATGCGCGTTGGAAATTAAGTTTGATTGTGAAATGACCCAATATGTGTACAAAGACTTGAAATGCCAAATGTATGTGGAAATATTGTACACGTTATTTGGGAAATTAACGTCTCATTTGACATTTATAAAATAAAACTTTTAAGGGTCAAGATTTTTCATTTATTTTTCTTTCACATAAAATAGCATTTAGTGTAAAGAATTAACAAAATAAACAACCAATTTTTTTTAAAAAAAAAAAAAAAAAAAACTCAAAACAATCTATAATTTTTTTTTTTTTAATGACATACCGAATTTGTTTTGAGAAATTTTATAATAAAATAAGTTGTAATGTTGCCTATTCAATATCGTGGAGTTTTTATAATAAAAATTTAAATAAAACATATGGGGAAAAAATGTTATGTGTTGGATTGTATATACAGCCTTAGTTAAAATCTTATTTTATGAAATAATAATAATAATAAAGAAGGATGAGACTTTTGTGAGATATAGAGAATGAGCTAAAATTGTTATACCCATTGTTTGAGTAAACAGTTCAGTGTATTTTGAACTGAATCTTTATAGAGAAAACAACTCTCTTTTATATGAAGGAGAAGAGAGTTGATACAACATAGTTTTAGTGAAAGGAGACTTAAAGCTGATTTACAATTTTGCCCTCTCTTACTCTTCGATCAACATCTCCCTTTAATTGAGACTGGGATATCAACTTTTCCTTTTCGTTTCTAGTTGTCATTTGCATTCCTTTCATGACTTGTTACAGCTTCAATAGTTGTTAAAATTGCTGAATGCTATTAGTGTTGGAGTTGTTGAGTTGCTACAGACTTTTGATCATGAACTTTGTATAACTCTTGTAAACTTAGAACCACATCAATTGCTCTATTAACTTAAAACCACACCAACTGCAGATGCCTTCCAGCTGAAACTAACCTCAGTAGCATAAAACTGCATAACTGAAGCTGTTAAGGCCAAAAATCGTCCTTGGCCCAAATAGGAAAACAGGATCACTGGTGAAGAAAAGACGAGGCCCAGTCCTAAAGACCAGGCCAAATCAGTCCCATTTGATATGAGATACGGCCGACCCAAACCATCTGGACACGGGCCTCCCAGTTCGGGATCACTTCATGGGCCCATAGGCAAATTCCGAGCCCACGGCCCACTGATCACATTCAAGTTCCTGATCAGTCTCCTACTCGAAGTCACTTTCCTGATCAGAATCGCCTTCCTATCCGGACACTGATAAGACAGCAGACCACGACCCTAATTCTTCTAGGGTTTGCATCAGAGTCATATTAGGACTCCCTACTCCCACCAGGATTGGGAGACCAGACAGTCACTATATAAACAGATGCCAGCCCTCTCACAAAGGACATTGACAATACACCTTCACACCCGAAGCTCCTACTTGAGAGCTTCACATCACGGTCGTAGTCATAGTCTCCAACTAGACTTCCGGTAACCTTTCTAATCCCTAGCCCTCACTATATTAGCCTCTTTCAGCCTTGTAGCCCTCACTATATTAGCCTCTTTCAGCCTTGCTGACTTTAGCGTCTGAGTGCCTACGGCAAATACCACCCCGGTGTTTTTCGTTGCTTCACGCGTGTTTCTTTACGTGTGCAGGTACAACAGATTGCTAGTGGCCTCAACCTCACAGGATCAATCCTTCCTTCCGTACCAGTAGATTTTTACGTCTATAGAAACAACCTTCAATTTCACAAGTTCCCACTGATCTACATAACTCTGTAAACTTAGAACCACACTAATTGCAGAAACCTTCCAGCTGAAGTTGCATAATCTATTTTCAACAGACTAAACAACCACAACATTGCACAAGACTCCATTTTTAACACAAAACAAAAAAGAACACAAGCTGAAACTGCATTTTTCACAACACTCCACAACCTGCATTGTTCACAACACTCCACAACCTACATTGTTCACAACACTCCACAAACTGCATTGTCAAAAAAAAAAAAAAAACAAATTCCATAAATTGATACTGCATAATTTGCTACTCCACAAAACTGAAAATGCATAACTTGCTACTTCATAAACTGAAACTTCCACAAATTGACAAACTGAAACTTCCACAGATCGACAAATTGACAACTTAAATTCTAGAGTTTCTAAAGGAACTTAGTTCCATGGTTTACAGTTCAAACCAATAGAGCCAAGTGTTTTTAAAGAGAATTCATTGTTCAAATCTGCCACAAGTTTCAGAATGGAGGAATGTGTTGAACCAGTGATGAGAATGTCATCTACATAAATGAGAATGTAGAGAACTTGAACTGAATCCTTGAAAATAAAGAGGCTAGAGTTTGATACTAAATTCTGAAATCCTCTATTCAGCAGAGCTTGCTTGAGCTTGTCAAACCAAGCTCTTGGCGCTTGTTTAAGACCATACAAAGCCTTATTAAGTTTGCATGCATAAGAAGAGAACTCAGGATGCTCAAAACCAGTAGGCTGACTCATGTGTGTTAATAGTTTCACTCAAAATTCCATTAAGGAAAGCATTATTAACATCAACCTATTGTATATCCCAACCATTTAAGATAGCAAGGGTAAAAATGATCCTAATTGTGGAGGGTTTGATAACCAGGCTAAAAGTTTCAAAGTAGTCTAAACCAGGAGTTTGCTGGAATCCTTTTGCCACCAACCTTGCTTTATATTTTTGCAATGAACCATCAGCATGAAATTTGGTACGAAAAACCCATTTATTACCCACAACATTCATTTAAGAGGTTCTAGGAACAAGGATCCATATCTCATTTTTTAAGAGAGCATTATACTCCTCTTGTATAGCCTCTCTCCACTCTCTACAAGCAAGAGCTTCATTCACAAAGGAATGTTCAGGTTGGGTAGTAAGAAGCTTGATTACTAGAGCAGTAATGTTTTGTTAGGTAGATTTTGCTTGGGTAAGCAAAGGATGGAAATTGGTTGGAAAGGGTAGATTAGGGACTCGTGAATGAGAAGGAATATATGCTATTGGGTGAGAGGATAAAGTAGGAGTGGTGGAAACAGATATTTCAGTATTTGAGGGTAGGTTAGAAGTAAACTTGGAATGAGTTGAATTAGAAAGCTGAGACGAAGAGAGATCAACTACAAGCTAACAGCCATGAGACTTTTTAGACAAAGAAGGTTGTGTGGTTACTGTGGAAGGTTTAGAAACTAAATTGGCAAGTGGAAAACAGGCAAGATCCATAATAAAAGGACCTTTTGGACACTGTAAAACAGACAAATGATTTTGAGTAGTGAGTATGAGGAGGCAGAAGTGAATTGATTGGAAAAGACCTGGACGATGAGCAGGACATGGAAGAGTTATCCTATAATTTTGAGTTAGAAGTTGAGAAATTTGGTGCATAATTTAACTAAGGAGAAAGAGAATTAGCAGATGGTGAAACTTCCTTACCAACTGTTGTAGAAGAGCAAGGAAAGGAGTAGAGCTTTGCTGTTTGTATCAATTGTACAAGTCACAAGGACAAATGGAAAACTGCCTAAGGTGGAGGTGATATTGATATCAGGAGAGGACTGATGTGTAGGTGCAGGAGATGGAAAACCAGTGGCAAAAGGAAACTGTGTTTCATTGAATTAGACACTAGGTGTAATGATAATTTTATCTTCAGCAGTAAGGCATTCATAGCCTTTATGGACAAGACTATAACCAACAAATATAGATTTAGAAGAGTGAAAATTCAGTTTATGTTTATGAAAATCCCTTAAGTAGGGAAAACAAGCACAACCAAAGACTTTTAAGGAAGAATAAAGTAGAATTCTACCAAACAAAATTTGATAAGGAGAGATAAATTTCAATACAAAGGAAGGCATTCTATTTATTAAAAAAAAAAACAGCAGTTTCAAAGGCAAACCACCAAAAATGCAATCGCATGGATGCTTGGGCAAGTAAAGTAAGACTAGTTTTAGCAATATGTCTATGTTTTCTCTTACTGCGCCCATTTTTTTTATGAGCATAAGCACAAGAATGTTTCAATTCAATTCCAACATTAGTAAGGTAAGAAACTAATCCTTTGTATTCACCACATTGGTCAGAATGTAAACATTTTAGTTTGGTTTTAAATTGTCGTTCTACCAAATGGTGAAACCTGATGAATGTGGAACTAACCTCAGCTTTGGTTCGTAATGGAAATAACTAGGTAAAACGACTATAATCATCAATGAAATGTATGTAATACCTAAATCCTTCTAGTGAGGCCACTGGTGTTGGCCCCCAAACATCACTATGTATCAGTTCTAAAAGGTGAGCAGCTCTTGATTGAGACACAGGAAAACTTGTTATATGTGTCTTCCCTAGCTTGCAAGCATCACAAAAAGACAAGACAAAACCAGATTCTAGAGGTTTAATATGAAGTTGAGATAGAGTTTTATGAAGAGCTTCAACATGTGGCTGCCCTAGTCTATTGTGCCAAAGGTTCATGTTTGTAGTTGTGTTAGTAACTTGAAATGCAGATGATGCAGTAGGCAGCATATAAGAAACAAAACCAGGGTGGTTTTCATTAGAAAATGGAGCAGAAGGCACTTTGGTACAGTCAGACAGAGCAGGATCAGTAAGTGTTTCATTAACAAGTGATGTAGGAAGCTCTTTGGTACAGTGAGACATAATAGGCAATACATCATGAGCAAAATTAGTGTTGCAAGTAGTGTGCAATGATGTAGAAGACAACATAGGAGAAGTAGATGCAATATATAAGAAATGTTGAGTAAAATCAGACTTAGCAAACACACAATATTGGTCAGATTGGTGATTATGAGTATTTAGTGAGGATTCAGACAATGGAAAGAAATTAGAAGCATTTTGTTCTTTCAAATTACTCTGAGATGTTAAAGCACAGTTATTTGCAACAAGTAGAGTACACTAAGCAAAATTAGGATTAGAACCACTATGTGCAAAAACAGGCAATGACATAAATCAGAATTAGAGAGAGTATCTTTAGTCAAATTGCACTGAGAACTGTTATTTATTGGAGTTGAACTACAATTAGGAACAGAATTTTCACTATTGTTTGAACTACTTGGAAGTAAGCTAAAACCAAGAGTGTTGGATTTACTATTAGTAGTAGTAGATACACTCAAGTTACACTTAGAAGTAATGCTAGAATTTAAAGACTTATTCATAACTATGGAACTAAAACCTTGGGAAGGGCAATAAGATTGGTTTAAATGAGGAGTAACTATCTGTCTAGGACAGCCAAAGGAATTATATGAAAACACATGAGTGGATGGCAAGGTAGAGTGGATGTCCAACTGATACAAGCCAACTTTAAGTCCTCCCTACAAAGGCACTATTTGAGTGCCTTTGTCCTTAACAAGATAGCAATTAGAGTTAAATTCTACCACCACATTGTTATCTTTTGTAAATTTGGAGATGCTAAGGAGATTCTTAGTTATTCTAGAGAAACATAAGACATTTCTTAAGTATAAACATTTACAATGTAAAGAGCTGGGTAATAAAGTAAAGCCAACATAGGATATGTCTAGAGACTCACCACTCCCAACTTGTAGTTGATCTATACCATCTTAGCTCCTGCTTGCTGCTAAGTGATGAGGATCAGAGGTAACATGGTCCGTTGCTCTTGTGTCGATGTATCAGGCTAGATTAGGTGGTGTGGTAGAGGAAATAGTCATAGGTGTATGTGAGGTTGAAGATTGAGTAGGGTATTGGTGAGAGATAAAGTAAGCCTGGCTAGGTTATTGTGTTTGGACATTAGGAGCTGAGAAATTGATTTGTGTTTGGGCTGGTTGTGGAGTGGGAAAGGATGTTGTATGATAGGCTTGGTTGGGTAAGTAGGTTTGTTGACTAGGGACTGGAAAACTTGGCTGGTTAAGGACTGGAAAGTGTGTATGCTGACTAGGAACAGGAAGGTGTGACTGTGGATAAGCTTGCTGTGAAGTAAAGAATGAGGTAGTACGACCTCTAAAGGGTAGATTACTGCCAAAAGACTTGCCACTAGTAATAGCAGACTAAGATCTAGAACTAGACTCTCCAATATAAGGAAAAGTGCCAAAATGAGATTGAGAAGTTCTAAACTGAGGTGGAGTGCCATTTTAGGTAGAATTAAACCTATGATAGCACTGCACTGCTATGTCCTACCTTGCTACATACTTGACATACAGGTTTACCCCTACCAGTGCCTTTGCCATGACCTCTTCCATAGGCCTAATATCTTGATGGTCTGTAATGTGTGTGACAGCAAGTTCAAAAGTTCCACCAAAATTATTTGTATGTCCAAAATTACTTGGATGTGCAGGAGAAAAATATCCATTACTAGGTGTAGTTAGAGGTGCATAGACTAAATAATTGGGTGCAGTGGGTAGGTAAGTCTATGTAGGGTAAGTCTGTGTAAGAGGTGTAGTGTTTGACAAAAAAGGCAATTGATGAACCTGATGAAGAGCATTAAAGCATCAATAGAACCTTGTAATCCTCTTGACACAGTATTATTAAGAGAAGCAACATGCAGTGAGCTATTAGCAAAATCTACATTGTTAAATTTCTTTAGTCGCATTTCATATTTTTGGAGCAGGTATTGTGCTTCTTGTAAAGATATTGAATCAAACTTACACTCAATTCTAGATGTTAGGTTCACAACAACAGCATCGAATTTTGGACCTAAGTCATCTAGTACATACTGAAGTAAGTGTCCATCAGTTATAACATGTCCACTAGTTGTTAAATTCTCAGCAATACTCTTCATTTTCTTAATAAACTCATTAACACTCATATTTTCTTTTTGAGTATTTTGCAGGAGATTCTTCAAATGAAGAGCTTGTGCTTTAGAGTCAGTAATGAACTTATTTTCAAGAGCATACCAGATTTCAGTAGACCTGGCAAAACGGGTGGGTGGGCCGGGTACGGTCCGGGTTTTACGGGTACGGGTCATACGGGTGCGGGTCCTTATACGGGTCGATATATACGGGTCCAATATTTTAGACCCGTGCCCTACCCTATATGGGTACGGGTGGACCTGCGGGTGGACCCGTTTTTTCTCTCTCCAGATTTTAGTTTTTTTCACCCCTAACAGTTTTCAATTATGACAATTACACCCCCAAAATTCCTACAATTTTAATTTTTGACATTTACACCCCCTAAATCAACTACTCTAAATTCAATTCAATTAAGAATATAAATAAATATGAACCAAAATAAATAAATAACACATAAACAAACAATAACATATAATACAAAACTAGAAATACCAACCAAAATAAACAAATACAAAATCACTAATACACAATTACACATAAACAAACAAAATAAGTCAATAAACTATAAATACGAATTAAAATAAACAAATACATAATTGTTTATTTCTAAAAAATAATATTTCTAATTTAGTATAAACAAATAAAATCAAACATAATTGTAAATAAAAAAAAAAAACTCTTGATATAATGAAATGCACAATTATATCAAGCCCATTCTCACTGGCTGGCTCTGTAGCCTTGTTTCGGTCTATTCTCTCTCCAAATCCATCCCCAAAAGTGGAGCCTTCTCGTCGTTAATATCGAAGTTGAGCGTAGCCCAGTTGAGAAATGAAGGGCTGGTTCTGGGTGTTTTTTGTGTTGGCAAGACTGGTGGCCACTTACTGGCAACAAGCGTTTTTATGGGAGGTGGCTTTGAGTGGGGTCCATGAATTGAGGGTTAATGTTTTTGAAAAGGTTTTGCAGAGAGGCTTGGCGTTTTTTGAAGGTGGGTCTGTAATTTCGAGTACCTTAAATGCCCCTTGGTTTGTAGAGTCATGTAGATGTCTCTGTAAACCAATTCTACTGCTGAATTTTCTGTGTCTTGCAGACTTGCAGATTCTATGTTCCTCTCATTGGTGAGTGAGTGAAAAACTCTTGGCTTTGTTGTNGCGCCAGAAAATGCATCTTTGTTGGCTATCCCATGGGACAAAAAGCTTACCGCTTATATGATCTCAAAACCCACCAATTTTTCTCAAGTCGAGATGTCATTTTTCATGAGGAAGTTTTTCCTTTTCATACCACAGTACCCTCACCAGAGACCACTATTTCTCAACCTGAAATAACAGAATATTCTACTGAGTCCATTCCTTGTACAAATCCTTCTACAACCTCATTACCCGAGACCACTTCCACAGAAAATTTCTCTCCCCTATCTCATCCCCAGCTCCTCCTCCTCGTAGAAGTGAATGCGTCAGAAAACCATCCACTCTTCTTCAAGATTTTCATTGTGGCCAAGTGAGTACAATGCCATCAAATGCAACCTTCCACCAGAAATCTTCAACCAAGTCAGGTACTCGGTACTCTTTAAGTAACTACATTTCATATGATTCCTTATCTTCTAATCATAAACACTTTGTCAATGCCATCTCAAGTGTTCTCGAACCAACCTCATATGCACAGGCTGTATTAGATCCGAAATGGCAAAAGGCCATGTAACGTGAACTTGATGCACTTACTACTCAGAAGACATGGTCTTTGGTTCCTTTGCCTACTGGTCATCGTCCCATTGGGAGCAAATGGGTATATCGTATCAAATACAATTCCAATGGCATGATTGAACGCTACAAAGCACGGTTAGTTGCCAAAGGATTTTCTCAACAGGAAGGCTTGGATTACACTGAAACTTTTGCACCTGTTGCCAAGTTAACAACTGTTCGATGTCTTTTTGCTGTTGCTACTGCCAAACAATGGCCATTATACCAAATGGATGTGACTAATGCCTTCCTCCATGTTGATTTGGAGGAGGAGGTATATATGACTCCACCACCGGGTCTTTGTTGACAAGGGGAGAAGCTTATATGTCGACTGCATAAGTCACTCTATGGACTTAAGCAAGCCCCTCGTAATTGGTTTGCAAAATTCTCTCATGCTATCAAAAAGGCTGGTTTTGTTCAATCACATTCAGATTATTCTTTGTTTGTGAAAACTAAAGGTCCATCTACAACTATAGTGCTCATCTATGTAGATGACATAGTGATAATAGGCAATGATGCTACTGCTATACAGAATCTCAAAGAATTTTTGCATCAACAATTTCACATGATCACAGAAGTTCACCAAAAACGCGCCCCATCACATACAACCCCATATCACACACTTCTCGTAATCTGCCCTAGGAATACTCTAACCTGGATTCCTATACCGAACACAGATGTTCTTCCCTTAAATGATTATCCCACAACCACTCAAGATTCCACAGATTACAACAGAAATCAGACACAGAACTATCAAGAACCCTAACAGAACGATGAACACGAAAACAGGCTCTCTCTCTCTCTCTCTCTCTCTCTCTCGTCTCTCTCTCTCTCTCTCTCTCTTTTTATCTACGATTTACATGAAGACCTTTTCTTTTATAGTGTTGACCTGTGGCTTGATTTCATCCGTTGGATTGTCTCTGAATCAACGGTCAGGATTCATCTTGAAGCTGTCCAAAACGGCACCGTTCCACTAATATGCAGTACGACGTCGTCCAGCATTCACTCACAACATACCTGTTCGCAAACTCTTCTGTTCAACTCTGCCCGTTGAGTCTTCTTCAACCCCTACTTTGATCTTGCACTCCGCAAAAAATGAACGAAAAATTGACACCAAACATAAAGACCTAATTGTTAGTATATTTTTAAATTTGGACTTTATCATTCATCCAAACGTTAAAAAAATATTTTCACAATTTTTGATGAAATATCTCATTTTTTTTGTGATGATAAACCAATTATTACTTTTGAATCCGTATTTTAATGCAAATGCCATCCATTTGAACCCACCAATCAAATGGCCTGGAATCCAAGGAAAACATGCTAGTGCCACATTTATCTTCATATATGTCCTACTTTTAACTACTTTAAGGCATATATATAAGCTCTGCTTTTCTATCTTGGTCTCAGTAAGTTAAAAAATAAGGCTAAGTTTCAAATAGGAGCTAATCACCCAGAGTTCAATGGCCAAGGAAAAACATATTCAAAAAGTCAATAATTTATGCGTGTTGAGATTTGTTGAGATTTGATTAACATTAGTTTTGGAGATAATCTCTACTGCACATATTTAGGAATTTCTAATCCTTTCTTTCAAGGGAATTAGCTGAGTTTTATCTTCTTTCCTTGCTTATCAGATCATGACTTGATCTGCATATGTGTATATATTATAGCCTTTTGGCAAAGAACGTAATATAGAAAAATACAGCTTTCTTAATTCTCATTTCTTTCATGGTATCAGAGCAATGATCCTATTGCTTCTGTCAATTTCCGCATACTCTGAATAACACATGTCCACATCTACTATTAATTCATCAGACCCTTTGTTCCTTCACCCTTCTGATCACCCTGGCATGATCCTTGTTCCAAAAGTCTTAGATGGAACAAACTATGCCATGTGGAAACAATCAATGCTGATCAGCCTTAGTGCCAAAAACAAATTGGGATTCATCAAAGGAACTGTTACCACTCCAGGTGAAAAGGATCCTGAATACTCTTTATGGCAGCATTGCAATGCTATGGTACTATCTTGGTATTCAATTCTCTAAGTCAAGACCTTATACACAGTGTTCTCTATGCTAAAACTCCTTCAGAGATTTGCAGACCTTGAGAACGATTCTCTCAAGGGATTTTTCTCATCATTATCAAACTCACACGATCTATTGTTGAACTAAAACAAAATCAAGAATCCATTTTTTCTTATTATACAACGATGAAAATGTTGTGGGATGAACTAACCATTTGCAGCCCCTCAATCACATGCACATGTGAAGGTAATAAAGTTCTAAAAGAAAAGAAGAAAGAATTCGGCTTGGTCAATTTCTTATGGGACTCAATGAGACATACTCTGCTGTCGAGGACAGATTATGCTCATGCATCCTTTACCAACTGTCAAAAGGCATAGTCATTTTTATGTGAAGAGAAAAGCAGCGAGGTCTCGTTGAAACAAAGAGCAGTGATCTTATTCATGCCATGAGTATTCATACTTATGATAATTCAAGGAGTCACAACCTGTGGCTTCAAGACAACAAAACAGTGGTCATCCACTCATTCCAAGCCTCAAGGAAATCGAAAACCTCTTCATTGCTCTTATTGTGAAGGCACTACTCCACACTGTGGATCAATGTTATTTCCTCAATGGGTTTCTTGTTGGACACAACTGCATGGCAAAAATGTTCAGCCACCCAATCAAAGCAGAAAAACCATTGCTTACCAGCTAATACAAAGTCATTTCAGACTCACACAAGCCTCTCACTGATCTGAAAGATGGATGCATGAAGATCAAGCATATCATGCTATAACAGTATAGTCATAGTTTAAAAAAAATTTCAATCAAATTGAAATAAGTAAGGTAGAACATGTTACCTTAAGTCCTTAGCAACCTTGGAGACTCTTAATTTCAAGAGAAACTAAGCAAAAGAGTATCCACACCAAGGGAAGAAGAGATTTGACCAAGAGGAAAATTTAGGGTTCTTAGAGATTTTTCTCTACACAAAAATTCATATACCATTTTCTTTTATAGAATCCTTGTAAACAATTCAATAATTGTTTGGACTTCCTTAAACAATCCCATAATTGTTATGAAGTTTTTAAACTTCTTTAAATTATAACATTGGATTAACATTTAATCACAATTAACATTTTAACTCTTAATTGTTTACATAACAATTTAACCCTTAAATTGTTTACAATTACAACCCCTTGTAAAATCCAATTTAATATAAAGAAAATGATTATATAAATAACTTATTACCTTTGGTAGGTGCTAGCCAACCTTGGATAATCACTCTCTTTGGCTATTTCTTCATTCTCCTTAGTTTTTATGTGTGACCTCTTAGGTTCACTGTGGCCTAGCCGTGGACCCAATATCACACACTATTTCGTATGTTTTGTTATAACTCTTTATGAACAAACTCCCACTGATTTGGTAGGCATCTAGCAATGCTCCTAACCCCTAAGTCACAATGAATATACTCCAACGACCTTTTACAATCATACATGTTGTATAATCAAATCCTTCCGTTGTCTAATCCCTAAGAATGGATTCATGGTATGTCAAAATCCTTATCTTAATTTAATTCAATACATATGGAACGTGTCACCATGAAACACCTTTCATGTAACTTTTATATACCCCGACCAGAGATTTCCCTTTTCCAATGTATCTTGACATTTGTCTAGGAACTTGATATCAATCTTACCAAGTCAACGGATCTCATCTTGACTATCACTTGTCCTCACACATAAACAACACATGGCCAAATTGGCTTATTAACACATGACATGATTAGCCTCATGTTTATACACCATATGAACCATATGCGTTTATGCAGAATCCAATCGTGATATCTCAGGTCTAGGATTAAAAATACCCTAGTATGATCTTATGATAAATCATTGACTACATTTTAAATGTCCATGTGATTCATCATAAATGGCCATATTCAATAAACAGTTCACTAACCGCGTATCCATGCTAATGCCCTAGTGATATAACTTTTATAATCACCCACACCAATACCATCACATGATATTCTACAGAGGCATTCAGCATGCCTACTATGTAATATTATTGCCCAATTAATATTACCTATGTAGGGAATACTTTGATGATTTTGATCTTCTAAAGATTTGTATCATCCGGACATTTTACATGTAATACATATATATAAATGAAGCAATAAACCACATGTGAAATAAGAACACTTTCTTCTATTGATAAGATAAAATGTATATACAAACTATATACATTCACATATATATACAAAACTTAATGCCTTGGAACCGACGACACGATTGGTGCCTAGGGCATACACTAACATGATCCTACTCCTCAATTCACTCCTGAGGAACTTGCTCAAATCAAAGCCTTTTTAATGGTAAAAATCTGTCCAAGCAAACTATACAGGTATTTCGCCCCCTTCTGTTCTTCCTTTACTGCACAAGACAAACTTGAGTCACTGGATCATTGACAGTGTGCCACAAATCACATAGCCACATCCATTTCAATCTCCTCTCCTCTCTCTTCTCAAGTAACCTTGCCTAATGGTGCCTCCTCTGCCATAACTGGCATAGGTTCCACCCAACTTTCAGCTCACATGCATGTTAAAACAACTCTGTGCTCCCTCTTTCCATGTCAATTTACTGTCAGTTAGTCAACTCACTGCTACCTAAATTGTTCTATTAATTTTTTCCTACTTTTTGTGTATTACAGGACCTAACTTCGAAGAAGATGATGGTTTGGGGAAGCAATTTAATGGCTTGTACTACTTCGTGCCATCAATAAAGTCTGATCACCTACTAGATCTATTACTTATCATGTAGATTCCACTCCAAAAATTCCATGGCACCAGCGGTTAGGACATCCCTCCAAGGCACCTTCACAGTTTTTGAGTCATGTTATTCCTTCATTTTTATTTAATTCTCAACATTTGTGTGAAACTTTCCATTGGCTAAGCAACACGGCTACCTTTTTCTTCTAGTACGATTCAAACTTTACATTCTTTTGATCTTCTTCACTGTGATATTTGGGGACCCCTTCGTACTGCAACTCATACAAGGGCACATTATTTTTTAACCATGTTGATGACTATACCAGATTCACATGGATATTTCTCATGCGCATTCAAATCCGAAACACAAGGTTTACTAAAAACCTTCATCTCTTTTGTTAATACTCAGTTTAATTTGCCAAGTTAAATGTATTCGTAGTGTAATGGCTCAGAATTCATATCCATGAAACAATATTTTTCCAATCTTGGCATATCATTTCAAAGCTCTTGTCCATCTACCCCTCAACAAAACGGTGTATTGAACGAAAGCATCGACATCTCTTAAACATTGGCAGGCCTTAAGAATTGATGCTAATCTTCCATTCCAATTTTGGGAGAATTTGCTTACTGTCACCTACGTTATCAATCGACTTCCTACCCCTGTGCTGCAACACAAATCTCCCTATGAAATGTTGTATAACAAGCCACCCATTTACTCTCACTTGAGAGTGTTTGGATGTCTTTGTTATGCAACAAATATGCACCCCACTCACAAATTTGACTCTCCGCACGCGATCTGAGACTGAGAGATCAGAGATGAGATGTTGAGATGAGAGTGACTCTGTGAGAGGGAGGCGTGAGTGTGAACTGTGATCTTTGCGTGATAAAAATTAAAGACTTTTAGGGATTCAGACATTCAGTGAATAGTAGTAGCCTTGGCATATACGGGTGCCCGCGGGTGCCCACGGGTTCACCCGTATGACCCGTGATTTATTGGACCGGGTACGGGTACGGGTCACAAAAAATGGGTTTAATTTATTGGACCCGTATCCTATATTTTTTACCCGGGTACGGATCGACCAGCGGGTTCAAACCTATTTTGCCAGGTCTAGATTTCAGTAGCAAATTGACACTTAGAAATGTAACTAAACATACATTCTAAAATTGATGCTAAGAGCCAAGTAACAATGAATTTATCAGTCTTTTTCCATGCTACATAGGTTGGATTAAGTTTTTCCTTAGCTAGGGTTCCATTCGATTGGGATGAACTAATACTTTTAGAAGCAACTAAAGGATCAGGACGTGAAATTGCACCTGTTAGATGCTCTTCCAATTCATGAGCTCTGACAGCTAATAGAACTTGAGACCTCCAGAATCGATAATTATCCTTGTAATTATCTCTTGTCAGCTTCAGAGTGATTACTTGCAAACTGGATAAAAAAAAAATTGAGGATTGAGCTGGACTGAGGAGCGTTGTCTTCTCCATAGTGACGAATTGAACAGAGAAAGCCAGGAATCGTTGCTATAGACGTTTGTCTTCAACTCTAATACCATGTGAGATTTAGAGAATGAGCTAAAATTGTTATACCCATTGTTTGAGTAAACAGTTCAATGTATTTCGAACTGAATCTTTACACAGAAAACAACTCTCTTTTATATGAAGGAGGAGAGTTGATACGACATAGTTTTAGTGAAAGGAGATTTAAAGCTTATTTACAATTTTGCCCTCTCTTACTCTTTGGTCAACAACTTTGAACTAAGAAAAAGTAAATAAGCAATGGATGTTGAACATGTGGGTAAATTAATTGGAAATGCTTTCCAACCGTAATAAGCTTGCTACTAACTAACAGAAAATTAATTTATTGACAAGATTTTAAACAAACGATTATTTTGAGCAGAAAATGCTTCCGTAGAAGCAGTTGTTACCAGTCTTCGTCTTTTTTTCTATTTCTTTCTAGTTGGATTATTTGAAGCAGAAAAGTATCTAAGCTCCTTTGAGCTTGATTGGAATAAAATTGAGTGTCTGATTGATTCAACTTTAGAACGATTTTGCGGAAAAATCCCGGTCTGATACCATGTTGAAGAAGTTGAAGATGATGGAAGGAATGTATTTGGGGAAAATCGTGTTCTGTTATTGAATAAAGAAGGTACAGTGTTTTATATTACAATAACTTTCCTAACTAACCCATTAACTGGACAAACTAACCTGAGTTAATAACTAACTCAAGCTATACAACAGCTACTCAACAGATTAGATTGATGGAGTTGAGTTATTGCATGTAAGTACGCATCTTAACACTGTGCTCCCAACTGCCATTGATGGAGTATTGAAATTCAGCTTCTTCAAAGTCTTCTCACGGGTCAGATAATTTTCTGCTCACCCATGTGGGCTGAAGGCAACAGGCACCGTGAAAATTACGCTGCTTTGGGATCCCATGCTTCAAGCTCTTTCTGAAACAGAGTGCTGATTTAGGATTTGATAAAGGATTTAATTTAATATAGAACAAGATTACTGTACTTTGATTTCATTTCTTAGAGTAGTAGATGAATAATTGAGTCAGAGTTCAAACCGTTCTGGAAGCGGGGAAAAAAAAAAAAAAAAAGAAACAAATTAAGGGTGTTGAGTCTTGATATAAAGATAAACTAGCACTCTTATTAAAGAAACTCTATCGATTACATTGCCTCAACTCATTGACACGCGACAATTTGCTGAGTGCTACTACTTTATTCACCTCCTCATCTCCAGCTAAAACGCCAGATAAGTGAACTTTATTTCTTTTACCACTAAATACTTCATGCACATCTTCATCTACCAGTACCACTCATCGCCGTGAATCTAATCGGGTATACGGAACTGACAGCCCTGGCTTGTTGCAAATACGAGGCAATTCACTGGCTGTTTCATAAAGTTCCTGAACCTCCTCACCTCTGAACTGTGCCAGTCGCCGGTGGTGCCTCACCGTTTGCTCTATGTTCTGGCAGCTGCACCTAATGTCTACTTCCTGCAACTCCTGGCAGCATTTTTGAAGCACTATTGTCCCTAATTAATGCCAGTGCTGAGCCCAGCGTCCCCCTTGGCCCGCCTGCATCTCCTTTTGCACGTACCTTGTTATGCAATCAACCAAGAAACAAACGCAAACCAAAATGAAAACAAGAACAACACACACAATCAACACCGGATTTTTACCATGGTTCACTTGCCCTATTTGAGCAAGCTACATCCATGTTGAACTCCAGAAAAGGGGAGTTCGCTGCACTATGATTAACTAAACAACCACTTACAGTCACAGATACAAGAATACACCAAAAACCCCAAATCAAACACCTCTGATTCAAACTCGTAATCTGCCCTAGGAATACTCTAACCTGGAATTCCTATACCAAGAACACAGATGTTCTTCCCTTAAATGATTATCCCACAACCACTCAAGATTCCACAGATTACAACAGAAATCAGACACAGAAACTATCAAGAACCCTAACAAAGAACGATGAACACGAAAACAGGCTCTCTCTCTCTCTCTCTCTCTCTCTCTCTCTCTCTCTCGTTTTATCTACGATTTACATGAAGACCTTTTCTTTTTATAGTGTTGACCTGTGGCTTGATTTCATCCGTTGGATTGTCTCTGAATCAACGGTCAGGATTCATCTTGAAGCTGTCCAAAACGGCACCGTTCCACTAATATGCAGTACGACGTCGTTCCAGCATTCACTCACAACATACCTGTTCGAACTGCTGTTGGCAACTCTGCCCACTGCTTGAGTCTTCTTCAACCCACCTATTTGACTGCACTCCAAAGATGAACGAAAAGAAATTGCACAACCAAACAATTAAAGACCTAATTGTTAGTATATTTTTAAATTTGGACTTTATCAATTAGCGATAACAAACGTTAAAAAAATATTTTCACAATTTTTGATGAAAATTCTCAGTTTGTTTTGTGATGATAAACCAATTATTACTTTTGAAGTCCGTATTTTAATGCAAATGCCATCCATTTGAACCCACCAATCAAATGGCCTGGAATCCAAATTGAAAACATGCTAGTGCCACATTTATCTTCATATATGTCCTACTTTTAACTACTTTAAGGCAATATATATAAGCTCTGCTTTTCTATCTTGGTCTCAGTAAGTATAAAAAATAAGGCTAAGTTTCAAATAGAGAGCTAATAGCCCAAGAGTTCAATGGCCAAGGAAAAACATATTCAAAAAGTCAATAATTTATGCGTGTTGAGATTTGTTGAGATTTGATTAACATTAGTTTTGGAGATAATCTCTACTGCACATATTTAGGAATTTCTAATCCTTTCTTTCAAGGGAATTAGCTGAGTTTTATCTTCTTTCCTTGCTTATCAGATCATGACTTGATCTGCATATGTGTATATATTATAGCCTTTTGGCAAAGAAACGTAATATAGAAAAATACATCTTTCTTAATTCTCATTTCTTTCAATGCGTTAATTTTCACATTAGCTAGCATCATTTTCAAGCACACAGGAAGTATAGGCTCTTTGTTTATTGCACAAAGAAAGTATTGTCCCTTTGTTTATTACAATACTTCATTTGATGATTAAAGTACAGAAAATCATACAGCTTCGAAAAATAAATCTATATCTAACAACATTTATTTACAACACTGCAAAGCTTATTGCCAAGGTGATCCAAGAAACTACAATACATGTACCTCCATCTTCTGTTGACGAGTAGAGGACCAATGAAACTCCAAAAGCCCATCACAAATCCAAGTGTCATGCTTACATAGAACCGGTTCACTTCATTATCATCTTTTTCTCCTTCGTTTTCAAAATCAGGGAGTTGGAACAATTTCAGTACGGTTCTGAAGAAGTGGGGATCCACAAAGTTCATACATCAAAACAAGATGCATCAAAACCTTGAATTTGAGTGCTTAAAGGAATTTTTCCCTTCAAGTTGTTATTGGACGAGTTCAAATGATGCAAGAAAGTCAATTCTGAAAGACTTTGAGGGATTTCACCCGACAACTGGTTTGTTGAAAAATCAATGGATTCTAATGATCTCATAACACCAATCTTCTCTAGAATTCTTCCAACAAAAAAATTGTGTGACAAATTCAAAGACTACAATGCTTTGAGATTTGTCAATTCCGTTGGAATCTCTCTAGAGAAATTATTGCTACAAAGATCTATAATCCTTACCAAATTAAGGGTGTCATTATATTAAGCAACTTGCCCTTTCAAATTAAGTACTCCCTCATCCGAAGCCCTGTCATGAACATGTTCCTCTTAACCATTTGGAAATGGAGGTGATCGTTATCTAATGTCGTTATCGTTTCTGTTATTAATTGAAACCATTATCTGACCTTTGCTAAATTGTCCGTCTCTTAACATTCTTACATTTTTCGATAGATTAACGTCCATTACATTTTTTCGTCAACCGATGCCCGTTACATCCTTCTATTTAGGCATTTACTAAAGCTCATTATACTTCTCGTCATCTTACGGCTGTTCTCTTTTTATCAATTATCGTTTGTTACCCTTTTCGTCTAAACGGTTGTTACATTCTTTGTCAAGAACCTCCGTTATATTTTCTGTCAGTAAACGTAACTTATATTTTATATAAAAAAAACCCTGTTACCTTTTTCCGTCAAGTAACTTCCATTACAGAGTCGATAAATAAAGTCCGTCTAATTTCAATCAATGAAATAAGTAAGGTAGAACTGTTACCTTAAGTCCTTAGCAACCTTGGAGACTCTTAATTTCAAGAGAAACTAAGCAAAAGAGTATCCACACCAAGGGAAGAAGAGATTTGACCAAGAGGAAAATTTAGGGTTCTTAGAGATTTTTCTCTACACAAAATTCATATACCATTTTCTTTTATAGAATCCTTGTAAACAATTCAATAATTGTTTGGACTTCCTTAAACAATCCCATAATTGTTATGAAGTTTTTAAACTTCTTTAAATTATAACATTGGATTAACATTTAATCACAATTAACATTTTAACTCTTAATTGTTTACATAACAATTTAACCCTTAAATTGTTTACAATTACAACCCCTTGTAAAATCCAATTTAATATAAAGAAAATGATTATATAAATAACTTTATTACCTTTGGTAGGTGCTAGCCAACCTTGGATAATCAACTCTCTTTGGCTATTTCTTCATTCTCCTTAGTTTTTATGTGTGACCTCTTAGGTTCACTGTGGCCTAGCCGTGGACCCAATATCACACACTATTTCGATATGTTTTGTTATAACTCTTTATGAACAAACTCCCACTGATTTGGTAGGCATCTAGCAATGCTCCTAACCCCTAAGTCACAATGAATATACTCCAACGAACCTTTTACAATCATACATGTTGTATAATCAAATCCTTCCGTTGTCTAATCCCTAAGAATGGATTCATGGTATGTCAAAATCCTTATCTTAATTTAATTCAATACATATGGAACGTGTCACCATGAAACACCTTTCATGTAACTTTTATATACCCCGACCAGAGATTTCCCTTTTCCAATGTATCTTGACATTTGTCTAGGAACTTGATATCAATCTTACCAAGTCAACGGATCTCATCTTGACTATCACTTGTCCTCACACATAAACAACACATGGCCAAATTGGCTTATTAACACATGACATGATTAGCCTCATGTTTTACACCATATGAACCATATGCGTTTATGCAGAATCCAATCGTGATATCTCAGGTCTAGATTAAAAATACCCTAGTATGATCTTATGATAAATCATTGACTACATTTTAAATGTCCATGTGATTCATCATAAATGGCCATATTCAATAAACAGTTCACTAACCGCGTATCCATGCTAATGCCCTAGTGATATAACTTTTATAATCACCCACACCAATACCATCACATGATATTCTACAGAGGCATTCAGCATGCCTACTATGTAATATTATTGCCCAATTAATATTACCTATGTAGGGAATACTTTGATGATTTTGATCTTCTAAAGATTTGTATCATCCGGACATTTTACATGTAATACATATATATAAATGAAGCAATAAACCACATGTGAAATAAGAACACTTTCTTCTATTGATAAGATAAAATGTATATACAAACTATATACATTCACATATATATACAAAACTTAATGCCTTGGAACCGACGACACGATTGGTGCCTAGGGCATACACTAACATGATCCTACTCCTCAATTCACTCCTGAGGAACTTGCTCAAATCAAAGCCTTTTTTAATGGTAAAAATCTGTCCAGCAAACTATACAGGTATTTCGCCCCCTTCTGTTCTTCCTTTACTGCACAAGACAAACTTGAGTCACTGGATCATTGACAGTGTGCCACAAATCACATAGCCACATCCATTTCAATCTCCTCTCCTCTCTCTTCTCAAGTAACCTTGCCTAATGGTGCCTCCTCTGCCATAACTGGCATAGGTTCCACCCAACTTTCAGCTCACATGCATGTTAAAACAACTCTGTGCTCCCTCTTTCCATGTCAATTTACTGTCAGTTAGTCAACTCACTGCTACCTAAATTGTTCTATTAATTTTTTCCTACTTTTTGTGTATTACAGGACCTAACTTCGAAGAAGATGATGGTTTGGGAAGCAATTTAATGGCTTGTACTACTTCGTGCCATCAATAAGTCTGATCACCTACTAGATCTATTACTTATCATGTAGATTCCACTCCAAAAATTCCATGGCACCAGCGGTAGGACATCCCTCCAAGGCACCTTCACAGTTTTTGAGTCATGTTATTCCTTCATTTTTATTTAATTCTCAACATTTGTGTGAAACTTTCCATTGGCTAAGCAAACACGGCTACCTTTTTCTTCTAGTACGATTCAAACTTTACATTCTTTTGATCTTCTTCACTGTGATATTTGGGGACCCCTTCGTACTGCAACTCATACAAGGGCACATTATTTTTTAACCATGTTGATGACTATACCAGATTCACATGGATATTCTCATGCGCATTCAAATCCGAAACACAAGGTTTACTAAAAACCTTCATCTCTTTTGTTAATACTCAGTTTAATTGCCAAGTTAAATGTATTCGTAGTGTAATGGCTCAGAATTCATATCCATGAAACAATATTTTTCCATCTTGGCATATCATTTCAAAGCTCTTGTCCATCTACACCCTCAACAAAACGTGTGTATTTGAACGAAAGCATCGACATCTCTTAAACATTGGCAGGCCTTAAGAATTGATGCTAATCTTCCATTCCATTTTGGGAGAATTTGCTTACTGTCACCTACGTTATCAATCGACTTCCTACCCCTGTGCTGCAACACAATCTCCCTATGAAATGTTGTATAACAAGCCACCCATTTACTCTCACTTGAGAGTGTTTGGATGTCTTTGTTATGCAACAAATATGCACCCCACTCACAAATTTGACTCTCCGCACCAGAAAATGCATCTTTGTTGGCTATCCCATGGGACAAAAAGCTTACCGCTTATATGATCTCAAAACCCACCAATTTTTCTCAAGTCGAGATGTCATTTTTCATGAGGAAGTTTTTCCTTTTCATACCACAGCACCCTCACCAGAGACCACTATTTCTCAACCTGAAATAACAGAATATTCTACTGATCCATTCCTTGTACAAATCCTTCTACAACTCATTACCCGAGACCACTTCCACAGAAAATTTCTCTCCCTATCTCATCCCCAGCTCCTCCTCCTCGTAGAAGTGAATGCGTCAGAAAACACCACCTCTTCTTCAAGATTTTCATTGTGGCCAAGTGAGAACAATGCCATCAAATGCAACCTTCCACCAGAAATCTTCAACCAAGTCAGGTACTCGGTACTCTTTAAGTAACTACATTTCTATGATTCCTTATCTTCTAATCATAAACACTTTGTCAATGCCATCTCAAGTGTTCTCGAACCAACCTCATATGCACAGGCTGTATTAGATCCAATGGCAAAAGGCCATGTAACGTGAACTTGATGCACTTACTACTCAGAAGACATGGTCTTTGGTTCCTTTGCCTACTGGTCATCGTCCCATTGGAGCAAATGGGTATATCGTATCAAATACAATTCCAATGGCACGATTGAACGCTACAAAGCACGGTTAGTTGCCAAAGGATTTTCTCAACAGGAAGGCTTGGATTACACTGAAACTTTTGCACCTGTTGCCAAGTTAACAACTTTCGATGTCTTTTTGCTGTTGCTACTGCCAAACAATGGCCATTATACCAAATGGATGTGACTAATGCCTTCCTCCATGTTGATTTGAGGAGGAGTATATGACTCCACCACCGGGTCTTGTTGACAAGGGGAGAAGCTTATATGTCGACTGCTAAGTCACTCTATGGACTTAAGCAAGCCCCTCGATTGGTTTGCAAAATTCTCTCATGCTATCAAAAAGGCTAGTTTTGTTCAATCACATTCGATTATTCTTTGTTTGTGAAAACTAAAGGTCCATCTACAACTATAGTGCTCATCTATGTAGATGACATATGTGATACAATGGCATAGCTACTGCTATACAGAATCTCAAAGAATTTTTGCATCAACAATTTCACATCAAAGATCTTGTTTCTTTAAAGTTTTTTCTTGGCTTGGAGTTGCAAGGTCCAAAGAAGGCATTGTATCTCTCAACGAAAATATACCTTAGAGATTATAGATGATGTAGTTTACTTAGGTGCTCAACCTTCGAATTTTCCAATGGAAGTAATCTAAAGCTCACGATGATCAAGGTGATTTGCTACATGACCAGAACTATAGGAGATTAGTGGAAAATTTACCTCACAATCACAGACCAGACATCACATACTCAGTCAATATCCTAAGCCAATTTATGCACGCACCAGAAAGCCTCATTGGGATGGCTCTTCACATTATTAAGTATCTTAAAGGAAGTCCAGTCTCGGTATTGTTTTCATCAAGCAATTCTTTCAACTTGAAGGCTTATTGTGATGCAAATTGGGCAAACTGTCCTATGACTCGAAGACAACTACAGGTTATTGTGTGTACTTGGAAATTCACTGATTTCATGGAAGGCAAGAAGCAGAAAACATCTCTAGATCATCCTCAAAGCTGAGTACGGTCCATGGCATTAGCAACTTGTGAATTGACTTGGCTCAGATTTTTGCTTAATGACTGCAGATTTCCACAGGCCCAACAAAGTTACTATTGATAATCAAGCTGCCTTCACAGAGCAGCAAATCCAGTATATCTGAGCGCACCAACACATAGAACTCGATTGCCATGTTGTAAGAGAAAAGATACAAGAAGGTCAAATTGTTACAGAATTTGTTCCATCTCATTTGCAGTTGGCAGATGTTTTTACAAAAGCTCTTGGAGGAAAGTGTTTAAGGACTTAAGAAGCAAGTTGAACATGCTGGATATACATGCTCCAACTTGAAGGGAGTGTAAATTTTTTTCCTTCACCCTTCTGATCACCCTGGCATGATCCTTGTTCCAAAAGTCTTAGATGGAACAAACTATGCCATGTGGAAACAATCAATGCTGATCAGCCTTAGTGCCAAAAACAAATTGGGATTCATCAAAGGAACTGTTACCACTCCAGGTGAAAAGGATCCTGAATACTCTTTATGGCAGCATTGCAATGCTATGGTACTATCTTGGATATTCAATTCTCTAAGTCAAGACCTTATACACAGTGTTCTCTATGCTAAAACTCCTTCAGAGATTTGGACAGACCTTGAAGAACGATTCTCTCAAGGTGATTTTTCTCATCATTATCAAACTCAACGATCTATTGTTGAACTAAAACAAAATCAAGAATCCATTTTTTCTTATTATACAACGATGAAAATGTTGTGGGATGAACTAACCATTTGCAGCCCCTCAATCACATGCACATGTGAAGGTAATAAAGTTCTAAAAGAAAAAGAAGAAAGAATTCGGCTTGGTCAATTTCTTATGGGACTCAATGAGACATACTCTGCTGTACGAGGACAGATTATGCTCATGCATCCTTTACCAACTGTCAAAAAGGCATAGTCATTTTTATGTGAAGAAGAAAAGCAGCGAGGTCTCGTTGAAACAAAGAGCAGTGATCTTATTCATGCCATGAGTATTCATACTTATGATAATTCAAAGGAGTCACAACCTGTGGCTTCAAGACAACAAAAACAGTGGTCATCCACTCATTCCAAGCCTCAAGGAAATCGAAAACCTCTTCATTGCTCTTATTGTGAAGGCACTACTCACACTGTGGATCAATGTTATTTCCTCAATGGGTTTCTTGTTGGACACAAACTGCATGGCAAAAATGTTCAGCCACCCAATCAAAGCAGAAAAACCATTGCTTACCAAGCTAATACAAAAGTCATTTCAGACTCACACAAGCCTCTCACTGATCTGAAAGATGGATGCATGAAGAATCAAGCATATCATGCTATAACAAGTATAGTCATAGTTTAAAAAANATCAATAAGTTAGCAACTTCTTTGAGAGAAGAGTTCAAAAAATTGCATCCCTTATCGGACGAATGCTGCATCTATAGGGTTCCTCAGAGAAGACGTTAGTTAAATGAAGGACTCTTCGCTCCGAAACAAGTCTCCATTGGGCCGCTTCATGTTAAGATTTGTTGAGATTTGATTAACGTCAGTTTTGGAGATAATCTCTACTGCACATATTTAGGAATTTGTAATCCCTTATTTCAAGGGAATTAGTTGAGATGTTATTTTCTTTCCTTGCTTATCAGATCATGATTTGATCTGTATATTTGTATATATTATAGCCTTTTGGCAAAGAAACGAAATAGAGAAAAACGCAGCTTTCTTAATTCTCATTTCTTTTCATGGTATTAGAGCAATGATCCTATTGCTTCTGTAAGTTTCCGCATACTCTGAATAAACATGTCTACACCTGCGATTGATTCATCACATCCTTTGTTCCTTCACCCTTCTGATCACCCTGGCATGATCCTTGTTCCAAAAGTCTTAGATGGAACAAATTATGCCATGTGGAAACGATCGATGCCAATCAGCCTTAGTGCCAAAAACAAATTGGGATTCATCAAAGGAACTGTTACCACTCTAGATGAAAAGGATCTCAAATACTCTTTATGGCAGCGTTGCAATGCTATGGTACCATCTTGGATATTCAATTCTCTAAGTCAAGACCTTATACACAGTGTTCTCTATGCTGAAACTCCTTCAGAAATTTGGACAGACCTTCAAGAACGATTCTCGCAAGGTGATTTTTCTAATCATTATCAAACTCAACGATCCATTGTTAAACTGAAACAAAATCAAGAATCCATTTTTTCTTACTATGCAAAGATGAAAATATTGTGGGATGAACTAACCACTTGCAACCCTTCAATCACATGTACATGTGGAGGTAAAAAAGATCTAAAAGAAAAGGAAGAAAGAATTCGGCTTGGTCAATTTCTTATGGGACTCAATGAGACATACTCTGCTGTACGAGGATAGATTATGCTCATGCATCCTTTACCAACTGTCAAAAAGGCATATTCATTTTTATGTGAAGAAGAAAAGCAGCGAGGTCTCACTGAAACAAAGAGCAGTGATCTTATTCATGCCATGAGTATTCATACTTATGACAATTCCAAGGAGTCACAACCTGTGGCTTCAAGACAACAAAAATAGTGGTCATCCACTCGTTCCAAGCCTCAAGGAAACCGAAAACCTCTTCATTGCTCTTATTGTGAAGGCACTACTCACATTGTGGATCGATGTTACTTCCTCAATGGGTTTCTTGTTGGACACAAACTACATGGCAAAAATGTTCAGCCACCCAATCAAAGTAGAAAAACCATTGCTTACCAAGCCAGTACAGAAGTCATTTCAGACTCACACAAGCCTCTCATTGATCCTACTCCTCAATTCACTTCTGAGGAACTTGCTCAAATCAAAGCCCTTTTTAATGGTAAAAAATCTATCCAAGCAAACTATACAGGTATTTCGGCCCCTTTCTGTTCTTCCTTTACTGCACAAAAGACAAACTTGAGTCATTGGATCATTGACAGTGGCGCCACAAATCACATAGCCACATCCATTTCAATCTCCTCTCCTCTCTCTTCTCAAGTAACCTTGCCCAATGGTGCCTCCTCTGCCATAACTGGCATAGATTCCACCCAACTTTCAGCTCACATGCATGTTAAAAAAATACTTTGTGCTCCCTCTTTCCATGTCAATTTACTGTCAGTTAGTCAACTCACTGCTACATTAAATTGTTCTATTCACTTTTTTCCTACTTTTGGTGTATTACAGGACCTAACTTCGAAGAAGATGATTGGTTTGGGGAAGCAATTTAATGGCTTGTACTACTTCGTGCCATCAATAAAATCTGCATCACCTACCAGATCTATCACTTATCATGTAGATTCCACTCCAAAAATTCCATGGCGCCAGCGGTTAGGACATCCCTCCAAGGCACCTTCATAGTTTTTGAGTCATGTTATTCCTTCATTTTTATTTAATTCTCAACATTTGTGTGAAACTTGCCATTTGGCTAAGCAAACACGACTACCTTTTTCTTCTAGTATGATTCAAACTTTACATTCTTTTGATCTTCTTCACTATGATATTTGGGGACCCCTTCGTACTGCAACTCATACACGGGCACATTATTTTTTAACCATTGTCGATGACTATACCAGATTCACATGGATATTTCTCATGCAATTCAAATCCGAAACACAAGGGTTACTAAAAAACTTCATCTCTTTTGTTAATACTCAGTTCAATTGCCAAGTTAAATGTATTCGTAGTGATAATGGCTCAGAATTCATATCCATGAAACAATATTTTTCCAATCTTGGCATATCATTTCAAAGCTCTTGTCCATCTACACCTCAACAAAACGTGTAGTTGAACGAAAGCATCGACATCTCTTAAATGTTAGCAGGGCCTTAAGAATTGATGCTAATCTTCCATTACAATTTTGGGTAGAAAGTTTGCTTACTGCCACCTAACTTATCAATCGACTTCCTACCCCTGTGCCGCAACACAAATCTCCGTATGAAATGTTGTATAGCAAGCCACCCATTTACTCTCACTTGAGAGTGTTTGGATGTCTTTGTTATGCAACAAATCTGCACCCCATTCACAAATTTGACTCTCGCGCCAGAAAATGCATCTTTGTTGGCTATCCCATTGGACAAAAAGCTTACCGCTTATATGATCTCAAAACCCACCAATTTTTCTCAAGTCGAGATGTCATTTTTCATGAGGAAATTTTTCCTTTTCATACCACAGCACCCTCACCTACTACCACTATTTCTCAACCTGAAATAATCGAATATTCTACGGAGTCAACTCCTTTTACAAATCCTTCTACGTCCTCATTACCCGAGACCACTTCCACAGAAGATTTCTCTTCCCCTATCTCATCCCTAGCCCCTCCTCCTTGTAGAAGTGAACGCATCAGAAAACCATCCATTCTTTTTCAAGATTTTCATTGTGGACAGGTGAGTACAATGCCATCAAATGCAACCTCCAACCAGAAATCTTCAACCAAGTCAGGTACTCGGTACTCTTTAAGTAACTACATTTCATATGATTCCTTATCTTCTAATCATAAACACTTTGTCAATGCCATCTTAAGTGTTCTCGAACCAACCTCATATGCACATGCCGTATTAGATCCAAAATGGCAAGAGGCCATGCAACATGAACTTGATGCACTTACTACTCAAAATGCATGGTCTTTGGTTCCTTTGCCTACTGGTCATCGTCCCATTGGCAGCAAATGGGTATATCGTATCAAATACAATTCCAATGGCACGATTGAACGCTACAAAGCACAGTTAGTTGCCAAAGGATTTTCTCAACAAGAAGGCTTGGATTACACTGAAACTTTTGCACCTGTTGCCAAGTTAACCACTGTTTGGTGTCTTCTTGCTGTTGCTGCCGCCAAACAATGGCCATTACACTAAATGGATGTGACCAATGCCTTCCTCCATGGTGATTTGGAGGAAGAGGTATATATGACTCCACCATCGGGTCTTTGTCGACAAGGGAAGAAGCTTGTATGTCGACTGCATAAGTCCCTCTATGGACTTAAGCAAGCCCTTCGCAATTGGTTTGCAAAATTCTCTCATGCTATCAAAAAGGCCAGTTTTGTTCAATCACATTCAGATTATTCTTTGTTTGTGAAAACTAAATGTCCATCTACAACTATGGTGATCATCTATGTAGATGACATAGTGATAATAGGCAATGATGCTACTGCTATATAAAATCTCAAAGAATTTTTGCATCAACAATTTCACATCAAAGATCTTGGTTCTTTAAAGTTTTTTCTTGGCTTGGAAGTTGCAAGGTCCAAAGAAGGCATTGTAATCTCTCAACGAAAATATACCTTAGAGATTATAGATGATGTTGGTTACTTAGGTGCTCAACCTTCGAATTTTCCAATGGAAGTAAATCTAAAGCTCACGGATGATCAAGGTGATTTGCTACATGATCCATAATGCTATAGGAGATTAGTTGGATAATTAATCTACCTCACAATTACAAGACCATACATCACATTCTCAGTTAATATACTAAGCCAATTTATGCATGCACCAAGAAAGCCTCATTGGGATGCTGCTTTTCGCATTATTAAGTACCTTAAAGGAAGTCCAGGTCTCGGCTTGTTGTTTCCATCAAGCAATTCTTTCAACTTGAAGGCTTATTGTGATGCAAATTGGGCAAACTGTCCTATGACTCGAAGATCAACTACAGGTTATTGTGTGTACTTGGGAAATTCACTGATTTCATGGAAGGCCAAGAAGCAGAGAACAATCTCTAGATCATCCTCAGAAGCTGAGTACAGGTCCATGGCAGTAGCAACTTGTGAATTGACTTGGCTTAGATTTTTGCCTAATGACATGCAGATTTCCACAGGACCAGCAAAGTTACTATGTGATAATCAAGCTGCACTTCACATAGCAGCAAATCCAGTATATCATGAGCGCAGCAAGCACATAGAACTCGATTGCCATGTTGTAAGAGAAAAGATACAAGAAGGTCAAATTGTTACAGAATTTGTTCCATCTCATTTGCAGTTGGCAGATGTTTTTACAAAAGCTCTTGGAGGAAACGTGTTTAAGGACTTAAGAAGCAAGTTGAACATGCTGGATATACATGCTTCAACTTGAAGGGGAGTGTTAAGATTTGTTGAGATTTGATTAACGTTAGTTTTGGAGATAATCTCTACTGCACATATTTAGGAATTTGTAATCTCTTCTTTCAAGGGAATTAGTTGAGATTTTATTTTCTTTCCTTGCTTATCAGATCATGATTTGATCTGTATATGTGTATATATTATAGCCTTTTGGCAAAGAAACGAAATAGAGAAAAACACAGCTTTCTTAATTCTCATTTCTTTTCACTTCACCATGGTACGAAAGAGTTCAAAGCTATGGAAGAGGTCAAAATAAGATACCTACAAGAATTTCTTCAACGAACCAAGGTAAACATGAAAGATTTTCTTATTTTTATAAAGGATAGAGAAACAAGATTGTGAAATTGTTATGCAGAAACCATTAAGCATGAAAGTGATGAGTTTGTAAAAATGATTTTATTGGATTCTGTCTTCGTCATTGAGTTCTCATTGAGGGAAAGCATCCGCAATCAATCTCGTTTGGGTCGAATATATGTAAAACTATGGATGGCCATAAATATATTGGTTGACTTGTTGCTCCCTAGAAAATCAGCTTCCGCTGTTCATTCTTGAACATTTGTTTGATCTAGCCAAAAGAGAAATGCATGGTAACCTTTATGAGAAACTTTCCATGAACAAGCTTACCTGTGACCTCTTGAAAGTATTAGGCACATTTCTCTTGATAGAGGATAAGTTGTTTGAAGAGCACTTTCCAAAATCACAACATTTTGTTGATCTGATAAGACTTTGTCTTCAGCCACCAGAAAGAGGGATGCAAAATGGTGAACTCAAAACTCTAGTTGCACCAACTATGATGGATTTTCACCGGCTCTGCAAAATGGTAAATTCAAAACTCTAGTTGCACCAACTATAACGGAACTTCACCAGGCTGGAGTTAATTTTAGGTTGGGGTCAAGCAATTATTTTTTTGACATAAGATTCAAAAATGGCACTCCGGCAATTCCAAAATTAACAATAGCCGACCAAGAAAGAGCTCTAATCACAAATTTGAGGGACTTTGAGGCATTGAATGGCGTAACCAACTATGTGACTCATTACTTTGTAATTATGAGTTGTCTTGTTAGCTTTGCAAAAGATGTGAAAGTATTTGTGCAACCGGAATTATTGAAAATTGGCTATCTTATGATGAAGATGTTTCAACTCTTTTTCAAAACCATCAAAAAGAGACCATCATAAATTTTGATAGTTTCTGCTAATATAATCTTATTGAAGATTTAAAGGCCTACTGCAAGTCCCCATGGCACAAGTGGAAGGCAACTTGGAAACAAAATTACTTCAACACTCCATGGGCCTCCATCTCTGTCATTGCAGCTGTTGTTCTCCTCATTCTTACGGTCATACAAACCGTGTTTTCCATCATCAACAAGTATATTCTACTTGCTTGTACTTATAATATATGCTTTGCTTATATTGTACTTGTATTACTAGATTGTTGTGCAAAAACAATGAATAAATAAATATGAATTGATTGCTTGTATATACTTTGGTTGATTATTTCTTCCGTATTTGATCATCTTCGTCATTTTAGATTTTCAATTCAAATGCAATTAATTGATAGCTAGCCTCTGTACAATGCTATAGCAAATTAATAGTCTGCATATTGAACTTGCTTCGTGCTTTGTTCGAGAAACATTAAAAATCTAATCAAACAGTTATGTCCAAATTCTTATTTTAGTATCATCACCGTTAATTGTGCTACTATGACACTTCTTTTCTATATCGCCTAGCCAAAGAAAATTTTCAGGAAAGTGATTTTTGTAAAACTTAAAGTAAAATCAGAAATTCTAGAGAGAACTTAGACGAAATGTATTGTATTTCAACTGAATTGAATGGATTACAAATCGTAGTCAACTGATACATACAGCAGAACGAAAGAGAGGAGAGAGAGAAATGTTTTATGACAAGACTTAAACGCCACCGTTTCTAGCAATTACAAGTTAGTACTTAAGTTTGTAAACTTAGCACTTTGAGCCTTGTGATTGTTGAGGAGTCAATGTTGGTCAACACTTTTGGGAAGTCAACTTTGGTCAACATTCCCCCTTAAACTAAGCTCTTCTATTTCATTTTCTGTTGTAGTCTTAAACAGCTTGTATGAAAACTTCAACTACTTTGGACAACATGCCAACATTCCCCCTTAAACAAAACTCTTTTGTTTTCATTTTTGCTGCTAGGGGTGTTCAAAACCGGTATAGGGGAAAATTGGTTTTTTGGTTTCGGTTAACCACTTAGAAAAAACTGGTTAATTGGTTTTGCCCTTAAGGCTTAATTTTTTTTTTTTTAATTTTTCCTAATTTAAATTGTAAACATCAACAATACATATCCAAATGAAAATTAAACATTCATTGACCACAACTAACAATACATTAAAAATTGATACAAATAAAAGTTTGTAATGAAACACAAAGTTCGTAATGAAACGTTCGTAATAAAACAACAATATAAATCCCAATGAAAAACAACAAAAGAAATTGTGTAAATACAACTCCACAAGTGGAAAGCGGAAACCAACATTAAGTCAATACAAGTAACTCTTTTAATTTCTGCACAAACAAAAATTAAATGTTAAAAGTTGATAAAAATTGAATCATATTTTTTTTTCATTGCCGACAATAACAAAACAATTAAAGAAATCAAACCTCAATTAAATGTTGCAAAACCTTCAATCATCAAGATGAACACAATTAGTATTTCCCATTGCCAAAGACACAAATTTTACAAAAAAATGTCATATAAATAATAGTTAAATTCAAAATATAATGGTTAATGTTTAGTTTACTGGTGAGATCGGAGAGAAATATATTTTCTTTTAATTTATTCAATAATTGTAATAAAATTAAGAATTATTTATAATATTGGTATAAAATTATTATTGAATTACTACAAAAATATGGTTTATAAGTGTTATATCATATTAATTAATTCTTAAGAAGGATGTGTGATTTCATGTTATAGTTTCGATCGACATTTATTTTTCGCACAAAATTGCATGAATGGGCATTTAATTTAATGAAACAATAATTTCATGCCAACTCACATTGCAGGCATATGGTCCGACTGATGTGACCAAAAATATAAGTATTATATTATACTATAGATTAAACTACTTTTTCCCACCCAAATATAGCTCAACCTACTTATATTATGCTATGGAGTAAACTACTTTTTCCCACCTAAATATAGTTCAATGACACTCTTCCACTCATAACTTTGAATTACGATTTTCTTACTTAAATCTACATTATGTTTCAATTTTAGTGTCGTTGTAATACCACACCATCACTATTCTCTTTCTCGATTATTACTCATAAAAATCTTTCAAACTCTATTTGTGTCGACCTTGTCAATCGCTGGTAATCGAGCGATTTGTGTTTGTATAGTTACCTCTCCTAAATTAAATTTTGATCAATCACAACTATCAAAAGACTCATCCGTCTCCCTTTTTTAAAAGTTTCAACAGCTTTGATCGAGTTTGCTTTCTGTTAGCTGTCGAAATATATAATGAAATGATATTTTAAAAATACGTAGTTGAGAAATTGTCGTGAAACTATTATTTGGGTGGGAAAGAGTAGTTAACTCTATATTATATTATGTAAAATTTATTATACATAAAATTCATTTTATTAATTTGATTGAAAAATTAAAATTATTCTAATCTCTCTATATAAATATATACATGAAATTTAATTTATATTACTGGACATAAAATCAGGTTTATTCTCTTACAAACAAAAACTAGTATTTGCCAGAGTCAAAACAATTATCTTAAACTTCTCTCTTAATCCGAATTAATTTAAACTTGGATTGATATTAAAGAATAGTAAAAATAAACAAGTATTTCTTTCCGATAATATCCCTGTTGCTAGACCTCAGTCGCCAAGTAAAGTGAACGTGCACGATGGATAGTGGCCATTGAATTGTGGGCTGAGGGATAAACATTAAACAACACAGGTGAAACTTGGAGTTTTGATAATGACTCAACGAAACACTGCATTCAAGCAGTGGGGCAGGTCTCTGCAAGTACTGTCTGTCGACAGTGGAAATATTTATCTAATTCTGTAGCGGCGGCAACGTAAATCTTGCAATTCTAAATTTTCAAGTTTTGTTGTTGTGTGTGGTTCATACTTGCCTTGCCAGCTGCAGCCACCAAATGAATAAATGTTTGATTCTTGTTTCTTTACACCAACAACGGTCTTGCTTCAGCGAATTCCTATATGCAGCTCAAATAAACTCACGTAAAGTATAATACATTTTGGTTTTCAATTCAAGAAATAATTACATGGAGGGTCTCACTCTATCACCTGGTTCATATGGTGAGACCATCTAATAACATAATGATATATATAGTTAGTTTTTATAATCACCCGTCATGGAGATGATTATTGATAAATGATACATGATAGTTATTGATTAATCATACTAATAGGTGGATGAAAGAGAAAATTTGATATATATATGACAATGTATGCTATTATTTTATTGGAAGGTTTCACCCCATCGACTAAATGAGATGGTAAGACTATCTATGTAAGTTTTTTTTTTTTTTTTTCTTTCAAACATAATATAGTTTTTTTTTTTTTTTTTTTTCATTCAAACATAATATAGTTACATCAATAAATGCTTTAAAGGACTAGCTTCTTAAATTCCAAAGTAACTTGTACCACAATACGATAAAACTGTCTTGTACAAGTAGTGGTGAAAGAAAAAATTATTTTATGGACAATGATTAGGAACCCGGCCTGGACCGGTTGGTTTAACTGGTTGGACCGAGAATCGGGACCTTCATTGGTCTGGGCCAATATAAAAACCGCTCATATTAATTAACCCATAGTTAGACCAGCGATACAGTATCAACCCGTGGGCCTAAGCGGACCGTTGCGTTGTTCGGGTGAACTAAAATGAAAACCCGGTCTGCAAAATTACAAAACCTAATGGCTTCATTTGGTTCATTATTTGGTAGTTTTTAAGATAATATTTTGAAAAAAGTTAAATTGGGTGGGTATTACGATGTAAAATTTTAAAAATTAACAAAAATACCCCCTATATATATTTATTTACTAAACACCCCTATAATAAAATATTCAAAGTTAACAAAAACATCCCTAACCCACTCATTAAATACAGACAGCCGGCTACCACAGCCGGAGAATGGCCGGAGTAGCCGTATCGGTGCATGACCAGCTGATCTTGCCAGTCGTGCGTCGATATAGCATTTTTCGGCCAGATTCAGTGTGGATCTGGCTGGAAAAGGCCAGATCTATGGCTAGATCTAGCCATTAACGATCATATTTGACCGCATTTGGTCGTCAACAATGGCCAAAGATACGGCCGTCGTTGATGGTCAACAACGACCATATCTTGGCCGTCGTTGACGATTGTTTACGATCAAAGATCTGGCATTTTCCAGTCAGATCCATCGATAGTGCGCTATTACACCATATTCTGGTCAGCTTCCGGCAGTGGTGGCCAGAATCTGGTAAATTTGGGTTGTTGGGGTGTTTTTTTCAATTAAAATTTTTTTTTAGATTGTTTTGTTAAATTAACAAATTTAGGGGGTTTAAAAAAAATTTAATAATTTAGAATTATATTTTGAAAATAGGGGAACCAAACAAAAATTTTGTGTTAATTTTATTGGGAAAACCAGAATATATGTACCAAATGGAGCCTAATTAATCCTAATTCGTTCACATCAGCGCATTTTCTTTCCAACTCCATCTCTAAGCATCGTTCTCTCTCTCAACCTCAACTCTGCAAAGCGCGAAAATCGAATCACCATTTGTTTTTGCTTGAGGTGTTGGAAGTTTCCTTTTTGTTTTATTGAGAGAAGAAGCTTTTGTTGGATGCTGCTGTTCTTCATGGATTTTTGCAGGTGGTTTGGTAGGTTATTGATGTTTCTACAGGAGTTTCTTTTTTCTTCTCGGTGTGCAGGCCTTATGGGTGTGATGAGCTGCAGCTGGGAAAATGCTTTGTTTTTCTTTTTTTTTTTTTAAAAGGAAGCTTTTGTGTTGCCGTGGTTATTGATGTTTTTTGCAGGTAATTTGGTGGGGTATTGGCGGATTTTGTTTTTGCAGGAAACTTTCGGGTTGCCGTGGTTACTAGGCTCTTTGGTCAGGGGCTGTTTACTCTTTTGGCTCCATTTGTTTTTTGCGCCTCCTTGGTCTATCCAAATGGTGTTTCGTTGAGGGTGCTCCCTCCCTCTTTACTCTTTACTCTGTAATTCTTTATTCTTTTATAAATTATAGTTATCGGTTTTTACAAAAAAGAAAAAAAAAAAGAAAAAAAAAGGTTTTTTATCATGTGGACGTCATGGTCAGACTCATCGGTTGGACTGGTTCGACCAGTCAACTTGTGACCCAATCCTCTGGCGGGTTGTCACACGGTTCGGGTTCCTAAACATTGGATATGGAGTGAAAATTAATGTTTAAGGCATTAAGGGAGGCCAAAGTTTAAAACTTATATAGGAAATTGGATTTAAGGGGACTAAGTGTAAATTTAATAAATAATGGGACAAAAATTATTCTTTATGCTTTAAAGGATGAAATTGTTATTTTACATCTAAAATTTTAGGCTTATTACACTACTTCCTCTAAGGTTTAACAAAAACTAATTTCCCACCAACTGTTTCAGAAACCCTTAACCACCTCCCCTTGGGTTTCTCAATTGATCAACAATCTCCCTTGGATACCATTTTCTCACGGTATATTCAAACTGAAAATGTAAAAATAACCAAACTAACAAAAATTTGGTCCATATAGTTTATGTGAGTTTAATGTTAGGACTCATTTTTTCAAAAACTAACAAATATATCCTTTCTTATCTACCAAAATACATCTATCTGTGTAAATTAATCTCTTCTCCATAGAAATTCAAGTGACAGATCTTTATAACTCATAGCTCATCTCCACATTCATTTAATAGATTATATTCACAAAAATTCAAACTCATCTCTATAATCTAAAAATTAACATTGCAATATAAACTCAAAACTGATTATATCTTAACATTATTTCAAAATCTAATGAAAAAATAATCCGGATAACCTTCCTGAAATTTTTTTTTAAAAAAAAAAACCCACTGTTACTTGATCCCCATAAGAATCACATGAAGAAAATCAATATAAACTGTCGCCACCCACCTCCACTTGAAATTGGGGCAACATGGCCACGCTGCCAGCCAATTGCAGGGTTGCCCCATTTTTTTGGTCAGAGTTGCTGAATTTCATTCGCGTGGCAGAGAGGAGTGTTGTAGCTCCACGTTTGTTGGATTTTTTTTGGCAGGTTGCTAGGTTTCATTCACGCGAGGGTGGAGAGTGTGCAGGGTTGCTTTTTTTTTTAATTGTAAAATCGGTTTTAAAACCCAGTTTTGGTTAATCAGTTCTCAGAATCCACTGAATTGGTAACCAAACCGAAAAATCGGTTTAGAGAAACTCTTGAACTGAAACCGAATCGGTTTCACCAGAAATTGGTTTTTTGGTTCGGTTTATGAATTTTTTTAAACAACCCTAACAGAATGTAAGGGAGGTTATTGATCAATTGAGAAACCTGAGAGGAGGTGGCCACGGGTTTCTCAAACTGTTGGTGGGAAATTTGATTTTTGTGAAACCTCAAGGGAAGTAGCCGATAATAAGCCAAAATTTAAATGTATTTGAAGGTGGAGATATTATCATAAACTACCCTTAAGGTTTGTGTTTCAATTGGTGGGGGATGACTTTACCACTTTCTATCAAAGTCATCCCTCACACTTTAAAAGCATTTCAATGATACCCCTTGGTGTGAAAAAGAAATGGTCAAAATGATAACTTCAATCTTATGTGGATGTCTCTTGTACTCACCTTCCCAGCCTCGTTGGTTCCACCACCCATAGCTACGCTTCAACAATCATTTTAGCTGATCCTCCCCCACCGTGATTGATTCAGCCATATTAGGGGTAACTTTGATAAAAAATGGCAAAGTCATACTCCCCATGATACAAGTGCAAGCGTTAGAGCTAGTTTATGATAATATCCCTTTAAAAATTTAAAAGACGTTCATTCCTTACACAATGAAATTAAAAAGAAATTGGACGTCTGCCGGTCATGCCTATAAAGTTGCCTAAATAAACCATCCTCTCAGTCTTCATGTAGTTTTGGACAAATATTTCAAAGATAGATAAATTCTGAAGGCTGCAGAAGAGCTGATTTAGTTTTAATTATAACAATGTTATCTCAATTTGTTTGTGCTATTATTATTTCTTTCATAATTATAGTTCTTGTGTAGAACACTTATTAGGAGTAAGGAATTAGGTTTTGACCTAAATTAATCTAGGAGTTTTCGTTAATATATCGGGACATTTTTTTTTTTTTTAAGATTAAAAATAGAAAGATTCAAACAATAGGGAAAAAAAATAAAATTTCAAAGATAATATTTATCTTCGAAGGTAAGGCTCGTTATATTTCTCCTATTTACTAAGTGTTAGTTCATTTTCTCTTCTCATTTATCAATAAATATTTCCTTATTTTGCATAGACCTTTTTTTCTCTAAAACGGAGAATTTTGAGAATGATGTCATATTCTAACTATTTGATTTTGTTTCAAACCAATATGGCATATTCTAAGTTTACCATTCAATCTTCTATCTTTTTTGGGCTATAATTAGGGGTTAGATCTGGAACCGGTGGGTACCTGGGATCTCTGTTTTGGGTAGGAACCAGAACCAAACCTTATAGGATAGGTTCCGGTTCTTAAAAATAGGAACCGGGACTCCTTGATTCCGGTTCCTGTTTCTGCACTCTTGGAACCAGAAACTGGAACCAGAACCAAGAATAGGGTACCCTGTTAGGAACTGGGAAAGGAACGGGGGTTGAAAAAGTAGTATACAAAATTGGGGGGTTTTAAAAAATTTTACATTAACAAATCAAAATCCCCAATTCGATTAACATTTGGGAAAATCGAATTGGGTGCCCAACTTCGTCTTCTCTTTTCTTCCGTCAAACTTCGTCTTCAGTTTGCCGTTATCTTCTATCTTCACTCTTCACTCTTTTCTCGTCTTCTCCTTACGTTTGCCGTTATCTGCTGCTGGGGGCTAGGTTGGAAGTCGAGTTTGGGCTAGGATGAGGTTGATTTGTGGAAGGGTTCATGGTGGTGTGTTTCGGAAGATATGGGGTTGGTGGGGTTGATTGTGTGTGCCTTGATCTGTGTGATTGTTGTTGCGGTTGGCCAGGCTTTTGGGTGAGGTGTTCTTGTTTTGTTGGCCAGGTTCTTGGGTGGTATATTTGGTGAGATGTGGGTTTGGTGGGATGAGGTTGATTTGTGTCAGGTTTTGTATTGTTTTGTGGTTGCCTCTTGCTTGGAACATGTAGACTTTGGTTTCTTCCTGGTGTGATCTGCATGTTCTTGCTTTGATCTTTTTGTTCAGTTGTTGTTCTAGGGAATGTCCTGGTTTTGCTGTTGTGTCCTTTGTGCCCTTTACTTTTCTTTGTTTGTATTTGTAAATTTTAAAGGTGTTTTTGTTATTTTTTAAACTAATAGGGACTGTTTGTAACTGTCTCAGGTACCCAGAATTGGAACCAGAACCTGTTTCACAGGTTCAGTTCCACCTATTTAGGAACTGGAACTGACCGGTTCTGGTTTCTCCAAAAATTTTAGTGTACCGGAACTGGATCGCCCTAGGCATCATATCTATTCTCTAGCTCATATAACAAAGCAAAGTATATCCTTTGATGAAGTTATGATATTTGCTGGAAATGCAATATTCAAGGGCTGGTAGTTTGAAGATGTTTTTTGGCGCCAAGGAAGTTTAGTTTGTTGTGCTGGAAGAAGTTGGTTTAGGAGCAACTGGATGATGTTTTGTTGTGATGTAATTAGGTAGTTGCAACTGGAAATATGGCTTTATGTTTCTTAATTGTAATGCATTAGTTTATATTGTGTGGGTTAGTTTTAATCATGTAAAAAGGTCCTTGATAGAGTGGTTGTAACAGTAGACTATAAGTAAAATATATTGTATAAGTTGTCCCATTATGTTTAATGAAATATGCGGGTTCTCTCCGGATTCTTTTCTTTCTTTGTATAATCTGGCATTAAAACCAACAAATGGTATTAGAGCCATTTCACCAGACCTCTAGATAAAATCAAAACATTGATCTTCAAGCTTAGTCACCCTTCATCTTTCTTCAAGAGCAATTATGTCCCAAGTCTCAAAACCAGCATCTATGACATCTCAGTCAACCTCCCTTTCACCCCTTGTCTTCAATGGTGAGCAGTATCACATTTGGGCTATTAGGATGAAGGCCTATCTAAGAGGGCAGGGGCTCTAGCAATACGTTGAAGAAGAGAAACATCCTTCTCAGCTAGGTCCAAATCACACTTTGAATCAAATGAGGCTACACGAAGAGGAAATGTCAAAGGCTCCAAGGGCTTTATCCCACATTCATTCGGCTGTTACAAACCTTGTGTTTACAAGGATAATGGCATGTGAAATAGCAAAAGAAGCATGTGATAAGTTGAGAGAGGAGTTTATGGGAAGTGATACAATGAGAAATATGCAAGTGATGAATTTGAGAAGGGACTTTGAGATGTTGAGAATGTAGGAAGTTGAGAAGGTAAAAGAATATGTGGATAGACTGATGAGTATGGTTAATAAGGCCAGGCTACTTGGATTGGAAATGACTAATAAGATGATCGTTGAGAAGGTGCTAGTAAGCTTGCCCAAGAGGTTTGAGTCAAAGATCTCTTCCCTAGAGGACTCCAAGGACCTGTCTCAGATCACACTTACTGAGTTGGTCCATGCATTACAAGCTCAAGAACAAAGAAGATTAATGAGGCAGAAGGATGCTAATGAAGGTGCTATGATGGCAACTCAAAGAGGTAAGATTATGCAAGAGAATAATAGAAGGCATGCCGGAGATAAGAAAGGGAAAGAAAAGACCAGTGGTCAGTGGGGAAAATCAAGTGGAACAAGAGGCTATCCATCATGTCCCCACTGCAAGAAAAAGAGTCACTCAGAGAACAGGTGCTAGTTTAGGCCTGGAATTCAATATAGGGCCTACAAACAATTTGGCCACATTGAGAAGGTGTGCAAGAACTTAGCCACCACAACAAGCTCAAGCCATAGAAGATCAAGAACAAGGCCATGAGTTTGAACAACTCTTTGTGGCTTCTTGTTACACAACTCAGGCCAGCAATGAGGTGTTGCTGACAGATAGTGGCTGCACCAACCACATGGCAGCAGATTTGCAGAATTTCATCAAGCTGGATAAGTCATACAACTCTAGAGTCAAAATTGGGAATGGAGACTATGTGGAGGCCAAGGGAATTGGTGATGTTGCTGTCCTAACACAATTAGGTACCAAAGTTATTTCAAATGTTTTGTACGTACCTGAAATCACTCAGAATTTATTAAGTGTTGGACAAATGCTAGAAAAGGATTATTCCCTGCATTTTCAAAACCAATCATGTGTTATATTAGATAGTGAAGGAAATGAGTTGATGAGTGTGAAGATGCTAGGAAAGAGCTTCTCGGTTGAGTGGAAAAAATCAGAAATCTTTGCACTAACCAGTAGGCCAAAAGAGTCCGAGCTTTGGCACAAAAGGCTTGGCCATTTCCACTACATAGGCCTTAAAGAACTTAGAAGTAAACACATGTTCCTCAACCTACCTGAAATTTAAGAGAAGAAGAACCTTTGCATAGTCTGCCAGCTTGGTAAACTCAGTAGGCCACCTTTTCCATAAGATCAGGCCTAGAGAGTAAGTGATAAACTGCAACTGATCCACACTGATGTGTGTGGTCCCATGAAGACTGAATCTTTGAATGGAAGTAAATATTTTATGCTATTTATTGATGATTTCTCTCGGATGGTTGGGGTGTACTTTTTAAAGCAGAAGAGTGAAGTGGCTGCTGTGTTTAAAAAATTCAAGCTCCTGGTGGAGAATTAAGCAGGGTCAAAGATCAAAACCACAAGGAGTGACAATGGGACATAATATACATCAAGTGAGTTTAGCTCAATTTGCAAAGAAGCTGGGATTTTACATCAGTTTACCACTCCTTATACCCCACAGCAAAACGGGGTCAGTGAAAAGAGAAACAGAACAATCATGAAGATGGTAAGATGCATGATTGTTAAGAAGAAGCTTCCCAAGATGTTTTGGGCTGAAGCTGTTAATACAAGGGTTTATATACTGAACAGACTCCTAACTAAAGTAGTCAAGAATCAAACTCCAATTGAGGCCTGGAGTTGAGTAAAACCAGCAGTGAGCAACCTGAGAATATTTGGGAGTATTTGCTATGTCATGGTTCCAGCAAACAAGAGAACAAAGTTGGATGACAAAGTTGAAGTAGGAATCTTTATAGGGTACAACAATCAGTCAAAGGGTTATAGAGTTTACATTCCTAAGTCCAAGAAGATTGTAATTACAAGGGATGTAAGGGTTGATGAAACATCAGCATGGAACTAGGAAGAGAAGAGAATAGATGAAGGAATTAGGCCACGGCAAGAAGAGCCAACAGGCGAACTGATTAATAAGGCAGATTCTGATGAAGAGGAAGAACCCTCAGTTAGAGGAACCAGATCCTTAGCTGAAGTGTATGAAAGGTGCAACTTAACTGTGTTTGAACCCCAGAATTACAATGAAGCTACAAGGTCAGAAGTGTGGAAGGCTGCAATGCAAGAGGAGTTATCAATGATAGAAAAGAATAACACCTGGGAACTTGTTGATAGACTAGGAAATAGAAAAGTGATCCAGGTGAAGTGGATATTCAAGAAGAAAGTCAATCCTAATGGATCAGTCCACAAACACAAGGCAAGACTTGTGGTTAAAGGGTTTGCACAGTAGCAAGGGGTAGATTTTTCTGACACTTTTGCACATGTAGCCAGGCATGACACCATCAGGTTGTTACTTGCTCTAGCAGCTTAGTTTGACTAGAAAATTTTCCAGTTAGATGTTAAATCAGCATTCTTGAATGACTAGATTACTAAGGAGATTTATATGGAACAGCTGGAAGGCTATGAGGTTAAAGGTAAAGAAGACAAGGTGTATCTGCTGAAGAAGGCCTTGTATGGCCTAAAGCAGGCTCCTAGAGCCTGGTATAGCTGGATAAATGACCATCTATGCAATTTAGGACACACTAGGAGTCCTAATGAGCATACACTTTATGTTAGAAAGACTGAAAGTGACTTGACTGTGGTCTCATTGTATGTTGATGATTTACTGATTACAGAAAGCAACTCTGAAGAATTGAATTAGTTCAAGAAAGCCATGCAAAATGAATTTGAAATGACTGACTTAGGACTGATGACTTACTTTCTCGATATGGAAATAAATCAGTCTAGAAATGGTATTTTTGTGTGCCAACAGAGGTATGCAAGTGAGATACTAAAGAAATTTGGCATGGAAAGTTGTAAACCTGTGGATAATCCATTGGTACCCAATTTGAAGTTGAGCAAAAAGGATGGTGAAGAGAGAGTGAATGAAGGTCAGTTTAGAAGTCTAATTGGATGTCTGATGTACCTTACAACCACTAGACTTGATCTCATGTTTACCACAAGTTACCTTTCTAGGTTCATGAGCAATCCAAGTGAGCTGCATTTCAGGGCAGCCAAGAGAGTATTGAGGTATGTGAAAGGGAGCACCATGCTTGGTATTTGGTTTAAGAAATCAGAAAACTTGGAGCTGTTCGGGTATACTGACAATGACTGGGGTGGATCCTTGGATGACCTGAAGAGCACCTCTGGTTATGTGTTTTACACAAACTTGGGTGTAATTTGTTGGCTATCAAAGAAGCAAGAGACTGCGGCTCAGTCCACAGCAGAAGCAAAGTACATTTCTGCTGTTGCAGCCGTGAACCAAGCCGTATGGCTAAGGAAAATCTTGGATGACTTGAAGCAAAATCAAGGAAATCCAACATTGATTTTGTGTGACAATCAGTATGCTGTAGCCATGGCCAAAAATCCTGTTCTTCATGGCAGAACCAAGCACATTAAGATCAAGTACCATGCCATGAATGTTGGGTGCATTGTAGAGGAGAAAATCAGATTGCTGACATAATGACAAAAGCCTTGTCTAAAGCCAAGTTTGAAGATTTAAGGCTAAAACTTGGTGTTTCCAGCAAAAATATCAAGGAGGAGTGATGAAGTTATGATATTTTGCTGGAAATGCAATATTCAAGGGCTGGTAGTTTGAAGATGTTTTTTGGCGCCAAGGAAGTTCAGTTTGCTGTGCTGGAAGAAGTTGGTTTAGAGGCAGCTGGATGATGTTTTGTTGTGATGTAATTAGGTAGTTGCAACCGGGAATATGGCTCTATGTCCCTTAATTGTAATGTATTAGTTTATATTGTGTGGCTTAGTTTTAATCATGTAAAAGGGTCCCTGATAGAGTGGTTGTAACAGTGGACTGTAAGTAAAATATTTTTTATAAGTTGTCCTATGATATTCAATGAAAAATGCGGGTTCTCTTCGGATTCTTTTCTTTCTTTGTATAATCTGGCATTAAAACCAACATCCTTGTTCACTTTTGATAAAGTGGGCTAATATCTATTCTCTAGCTCATAGAACAAAGCAATTCTCTGGCAGAATGAGCAAAGTATATCCTTATTCAATTTTGATAAAATGGGCTAAATGCTGATATCTATTCTCTAGCTCATAGAACAAAGAAAAATATGTGACTTTGATACCATGATAAATGTGTTTGGGTAAAAGTCACTCTCAAAAGCTAGCTCAAGAGAGGAGGGAGTCTAACCACATATATACAACATGACAATCCACCACCTTGGCAATGTGAGACAAAATCAACTTCCAACAACTTTTCTCACAGTATGACAGAGCTTGAAGTGAAGTATAAAGATAAAAATATCATCAGTCTTTGTAATGGAAAATCCTGACGAAAAGCATATCATGAAATTCTTAGACCTGCAAAAAGGTTCATCGTACTTCACTACTATAAAGCTTATAGTATTAAATCTTGGATAAACTAAACTTAATTTACTATCCTCATTTCAAAATAGGCTTGAAATCCTGACGCATTAAAAAAAAAGGCCTGATAATCGCCGATATAGCTATAATGCAAAATCATAGTTATCAAATTACATCCAAGATTTTTATAGCTGCAGTACCAAATGCTCAATTTTATTTGAGAGAGATACGTTGCTTGCAATCCTTAAAAGGAGATACTTTCCTTAGTCTTTGCTTTAAGCAATTAATTTTAGTTTTGTTCTTTTTTTTGAATGAGGGAAAAGAGAAGTCCATGAAAACAGCATAAACCCATCTTGTCACCCTTGATGTAGTTTTGCATAGTACTAGAGGTGGATTGTGTCTGGAAGGCATCGAGAAAAGCTGATCATCAATTTCTAGTGTAAGAATATCTATCTATCATCTTTTTCTTTTGTGTTTCAACACTGTTATTTAGTTTTGTTAAGCCATATGCATACACTGCATATTAAACATAAGATCTTAAAATTTTTATAACTACTAATCCCTTGAGTGAGTGATTTGATAAAGAGTGGGGGCTCTAACATCCTTTTTTGGCCTTGATGTTGATAGGATTTCACATAACTTTATCATTTATCACTTAGCAGTAGAAAATGAAAAAAAATTGTGATCTCTTATCAACTTTCACATCCAAAAGTTCACTCATTTTAGTCAGTGTGTACGTGAAACAGAATTCAAACCTATCAATCAACACTCACAAACACAATCACAAGACTTAAACTACCAAACACAATCAAGAACACAAGATTTTTACCGTGGTTCGCTTATTCCAATGGAATAAACTACGTCCACGTTGAGCTCCAAGCAAATTGGGACTCACTGCACTATAAGGATCAAAGTATTACAAGTACAACTCAATCACAACCCAAATCGCTCAACTCTTACACTGATACAACAGTCACTCAAACCTCCCTGTAATCACAATAAGCTAACTCGAAAATGGAAAGCCTATACTAGAAAAACCACTCTACAGTTTTTGCTATCAAGATTCACAAGAACCTAAACCTAATTACAATGTTCGAAAGAGTAAAAATAAGAAGACTAAAACTATTGTAAAACGCAAGAAAAAAGAAGATCAAGTTACTATGCGCATTCTCAGATCTGGCTGCCTTTTATACTTTGACTTAATGAGCTGATAATGGCCGTCAAATCTGAATGGAATCAATGGCTGAGGATTGTCACTTGAGCTAACACCAAAATGACAACGTTTCACTTCAGGTGCAAGACGACACCGTTAAAGATTCACTCAACAACCTCCACCTTGAAGCTTTAACACACCACCAAATCAAGAGAACCAAATATCCTTATTAGTGCAGTTTCATCACAAATTGCTTATCACAGCTCGATTGCTGCAGGTCATTTGACATGCAGTAAGTTCAAGCAGTGCTTGAACTTAACCGAAGTGACTACCTTTGTTCCCATGTCAGCAAGATTGTCTTTAGTTGGTACCTTTTTCAGGCTGATCACTCCTTTGTCAACTAGCTCCCTCACAAAGTGGTACTTAACATCAACATGTTTGGTCCGTTCATGGTACACCGGATTCTTGCACAAGTGGATGGTACTTTGGCTGTCCGAATAGATAGTAACTGTACCATCCAGCAACTTTACCTCTGATAGTAATCCTTGGAGCCAAAGGGCTTATTTGAATACGTCCGTGATAGCCACATATTATGCCTCGGTGGTGGACAGTGCAACAATTGGCTTTAGTTGGGACTTCCAGCTTACACAATTTCCCCCCAAGGTAAACAAGTATGCAGTAGTTGACTTTCTTGAGTCCTTGTCACCTGCAAAATCAGAGTCTACAAAACCTACAAGATCAAGTGAGTCAAATCTTTTTCCATATTCCAGACCAACATTTAATGTACTGTTAATATACCTAAGCAACCATTTGAGGGCAAGCCAATGCTCAAAACTAGGATTTGACATAAATCGGCTTAAAAGGGAAATTGCAAAAGAGAGGTCTGGTCTAGTGCTGATCATGGCATACATAACAGACCCAATTACATTAGCATAGGGAACATTTTCCATTTTAATTAAATCTGCATCTGTTTTGGGACATTGACTCTTACTTAACATGAAATGTCCAGCCAAAGGTACTGTTACTACTTGAGAACCTTTCATGCCAAATTTGGTCACCAGTTTTTGCAAATATGAAGTCTGATGCACCTTTAGTTCATTATGCTTTCTGTTTCTATCTATGACCATGCCTAAAATCCTTCTTGCATGTCCTAAATCTTTCATATCAAATTTAGAGTTTAATTTTTTCTTTAACTCTTCTATCCTAGATTTAGACTTGCAAATTAAAAGCATGTCATCAACATACAGTAGCAAATACAAAGGCATATCATCATATAAAGCATAATAGAAACAACTATCATATTTGCTTCTATTGAAGCCAATACTAAGAATAAAAGCATCAAAACGTTCATACCACTGCCTAGGGGACTGTTTCAGTCCATATAATGATTTGTGAAGTAAGCATACATGGTTGGGTAGGTTTCTATCTACAAAACCTATAGGCTGTCTCATGTAAATTTTTTCATCCAAATTCCCATGCAAAAAGGCAGTCTTAACATCCAACTGTTCTAATTCTAGGTCCTTATGGGCAACAATGGCTAACATGATCCTAATGGTTTTATATTTCACAACGGGGGAGAATATCTCGTTAAAGTCTATTTCCTCCTTCTGTTTGTAGCCTTTAGCTATCAACCTAGCCTTATATCTATGAGGGTCAGAAGAGGTTATACCTTCCTTTAGTTTGAATAGCCATCTGCACTCAACCAGTTTCTGGTCTTTGGGATTTGGAACCAAAGACCAGGTTCCATTTACCTTAAGGGACAACATCTCTTCCTCCATTGCAGCTTGCCATTGTGCTCTGTCTTTGGATCTGACTGCTTCTTCATAGCAGTCAGGTTCTGACCTCTAAACTTGAGCCCCTACCACCAGGGCTGTGTAAATCAAGTCTGCATAGGAGTATCTTGATGGTGGCCTGATTTCTCTCCTACTTCTATCCTTGGCTAGCTGGTATTGGGCTAAAGGATCAGGATGGGGTTCAATAGGTTCTGTTGCATTTTTCTCATCCAAGTTAGGGTCCAGATCTGGTTCATTTACTTCAGCTTCCTGATGTTCCAATTCAAGTTGAATTTCAGCAGACTCCACCTCAATTTGGACTCTCTTAGGCTGGTCCTGGTTCATAGGATTGCTGCTTGTTGATCCTGCATCAGGGTTAGCAACTTTACAAGGAAATATATTTTCATTGAAAATTACATCCCTACTAATTATTATTCTAACTCCTGGGGTACTTCTATCCCAAAGTCTATACCCTTTGGTTCCCTCTTGATAACCTAGGAAGACACACCTAAGTGACCTAGGATCTAATTTCCCTTCATTGTTATGGACGTATGCAGCACATCCAAAGGTCCTCAAGTGTCCTAAACTAGGTTTCCTATTACTCCATTTTTCCTCAGGACACTTAAAGCTGATGGCACTAGAGGGACTTCTGTTAATAAGATGGGCAGCTGTGTTAAGGGCTTCTCCCCAAAATGACTTAGGAAGGCAGGATGTAAAGAGAAGGCATCTCACCTTCTCTAAAGGGGTTCTGTTCATTCTTTCAGCAACCCCATTCTGCTGAAGGGTTCTCCTAACAGTTCTATGTCTTAGGATGCCATGTTCAGTGCAGAAAAAGTCAAATTCTTGGTTATAGAACTCTAAACCATTGTCTGTTCTAAGGGTTTTAATTCGTCTGCCAGTTTGGTTCTCTACAAGAACCTTCCAACTTTTAAACCTACCCAAAGCTTCATCCTTAGTCATAAGCAAGAAAATCCACACATTCCTACTGTAATCATTTACTATGGACAGAAAATAACTACTACCCCCGTGTGATTTGGCCATTTCAGGTCCCAACAAGTCAGCATGCAAGTATTCTAAGCAGTTGGTAGCCAGGTGAGTCCCCTTTTGGAAACTCAACCTGTGTTGTTTGTCCATAATGCAGGTCTCACAGAAATCAAGATGTTTAGTAGGGTCCTTACCAAATAGGCCCTGCTTATGGAGGATGTCTAGGCCATTTTGGCTCATATGGCCTAATCTTAAGTGCCATTTTTCAGTAACATTCAAGTTAGTAGAAACCAAAGTAGAATTTAAACAATCAGCATAATAGGATCCAGACAGAATATACAAGCCATTTCTTTTTATCCCTTCAAGCAAAACACAATTATTTTTGTAAACATAGAGGCAACCATTTTCAGCTTTATAACTACAACCAGATTCATCTAAGACACCTAATGAAATTAAGTTTCTTTTTAATTCTGGAATGTACCTCACTTTAGTCAACTTGACAGTATTACCACTGTTTAGTTTTAATGTGATGCTGCCTATCCCTTCAACCCTACAGGCATTATTATTCCCCATGTCGACAGTTTCTAACCTATTCTCCTCATAGTCTTGAAACCAATCTTTTTTGGGACTCATATGAAAAAAGCACCCAGAGTCCATTACCCAATCTTTATCTTTTCTGTTTTAGAAACAGTTAAAACTTCAGATTCTTCTAAACTGGACTTAGAGGTTGCTTCTGTTTCTTAAGCCAGACATAACAGTTCTTTTTCAAATGGCCAGCCTTGTTACAGAAGAAACACTTCGTGGTTTCTCCTTTGGCCTTACGATTTTGTTTTCCCTTTTTCTTATTCCTAGGCCCACTATCAGACTGGACATAATTACTAATCTGATTAAAATCACCCTTTCCTTTAACAAAAAGATTACTACCAGTTATTCTCTGCACTTTAATCTCTAATTCCCTAGCTTTTAATCCTAAAACTATTAAATCTACGCTTGGGACAGTACCAGTATATTGGAGGGCATTTTTTACAACTTGGTAATCTTTAGTTAAAGAATTCAAAAGAATTATAGCTAAACTAGAGTCTCCGAGTTCTTGATCTGTACCCTTCAACACTTGGGTCAGTTTCAAGAACTCATCAATATTCTCATCAATGGTCCTAGAGCTATCTATTTTATATGCAAATAAAACACCTTTTAAGTAAGCTAGATTAGGAGCATATTGTAATGCATAAAGAGATTCGAGTTTACCCCATACTGCTGTCGGAGTTTCAAAATCGTCTATCTTTCGTAGGACCGCATTGGAGAGATTCATGATTATCAGATTGTACGCCTCCTCCTCCAGCTCTGCCTTCTTTTTTAGTTTCTCCTCTGACAATTTGTTCACATCCTTTTCTAGTGTGATGGCTACCTTGTTATGAGATAACAACGCCTTCATTTTCTTTTTCCAACTATTGAAATCAATTTTCCCATCGAATTGGGTGATTTCGACTCTTGTAGTAGTCATAGTGACGGATTACTGTTTGGAGCACTAAACAACCTCCACCTTGAAGCTTTAACACACCACCAAATCAAGAGAACCAAATATCCTTATTAGTGCAGTTCACACAAATGCTTATCACAGCCGATTGCGCAGGTCATTTGACTGCAGTAAGTTCAAGCAGTGCTTGAAATTAACCGAAGTGACTACCTTTGTTCCCATGTCAGCAAGATTGTCTTTAGTTGGTACCTTTCAGGGGATCACTCCTTTGTCAACTAGCTCCCTCACAAAGTGGTACTTAACATCAACATGTTTGGTCGTTCATGGTACACCGGATTCTTGCACAAGTGGATGGTACTTTGGCTGTCCGAATAGATAGTAACTGTACCATCCAGAACTTTACCTCTGATAGTATCCTTGGAGCCAAAGGGCTATTTGAATACGTCCGTGATAGCCACAAATTATGCCTCGGTGGTGGACAGTGCAACAATTGGCTTTAGTTGGGACTTCAGCTTACACAATTTCCCCCCAAGGTAAACAAGTATGCAGTAGTTGACTTTCTTGAGTCCTTGTCACCTGCAAAATCAGAGTCTACAAAACCTACAAGATCAAGTGAGTCAAATCTTTTTCCATATTCCAGACCAACATTTAATGTACTGTTAATAACCTAAGCAACCATTTGAGGGCAAGCCAATGCTCAAAACTAGGATTTGACATAAATCGGCTTAAAAGGGAAATTGCAAAAGAGAGGTCTGGTTAGTGCTGATCATGGCATACATAACAGACCCAATTACATTAGATAGGGAACATTTTCCATTTTAATTAAATCTGCATCTGTTTGGGACATTGACTTTACTTAACATGAAATGTCCAGCCAAAGGTACTGTTACTACTTGAGAACCTTTCATGCAAATTTGGTCACCAGTTTTTGCAAATATGAAGTTGATGCACCTTTAGGTCATTATGCTTTTGTTTCTATCTATGACCATGCCTAAAATCCTCGCATGTCCTAAATCTTTCATATCAAATTTAGAGTTTAATTTTTTCTTTAACTCTTCTATCCTAGATTTAGACTTGCAAATTAAGCATGTCATCAACATACAGTAGCAAATACAAAGGCATATCACATATAAAGCATAATAGAAACAACTACTATTTGTTCTATTGAAGCCAATACTAAGAATAAAAGCTCAAAACGTTCATACCACTGCCTAGGGGACTGTTTCAGTCCATATAATGATTTGTGAAGTAAGCATACTGGTGGGTAGGTTTCTATCTACAAAACCTATAGGTGTCTCATGTAAATTTTTTCATCCAAATTCCCATGCAAAAAGGCAGTCTTAACATCCAACTGTTCTAATTCTAGGTCCTTATGGGCAACATGGCTAACAGACCTAATGGTTTTATATTTCACAACGGGGGGAATATTCTCGTTAAAGTCTATTGCTCCCGCTGTGCGTAGCCTTTAGCTATAACTAGCCTTATACTAAGAGGGTCAGAAGAGGTTATACCTTCCTTTAGTTTGAATAGCCATTGCACTCAACAGTTTTGGTCTTTGGGATTTGAACCAAAGACCAGGTTCCATTTACCTTAAGGGACAACATCTCTTCTCCATTGCAGGAGAAAAGCTGATCATCAATTTCTAGTGTAAGAATATCTATCTATCATCTTTTTCTTTTGTGTTTCAACACTGTTATTTAGTTTTGTTAAGCCATATGCATACACTGCATATTAAACATAAGATCTTAAAATTTTTATAACTACTAATCCCTTGAGTGAGTGATTTGATAAAGAGTGGGGGCTCTAACATCCTTTTTTGGCCTTGATGTTGATAGGATTTCACATAACTTTATCATTTATCACTTAGCAGTAGAAAATGAAAAAAAATTGTGATCTCTTATCAACTTTCACATCCAAAAGTTCACTCATTTTAGTCAGTGTGTACGTGAAACAGAATTCAAACCTATCAATCAACACTCACAAACACAATCACAAGACTTAAACTACCAAACACAATCAAGAACACAAGATTTTTACCGTGGTTCGCTTATTCCAATGGAATAAACTACGTCCACATTGAGCTCCAAGCAAATTGGGACTCACTGCACTATAAGGATCAAAGTATTACAAGTACAACTCAATCACAACCCAAATCGCTCAACTCTTACACTGATACAACAATCACTCAAACCTCCCTGTAATCACAATAAGCTAACCCGAAAACTGAAAGCCTAATTTAGAAAAACCACTCTGCAGTTTCTGCTATCAAGATTCACAAGAACCTAAACCTGATTACAATGTTCGAAAGAATATAAATAAGAAGACTAAAACTGTTGTAAAATGCAAGAAAGAAGAAGATCAAGTTACTATGCGCATTCTCAGATCTGGCTGCCTTTTATACTTTGACTTAATGAGCTGATAATGGCCGTCAGATCTGAATGGAATCAATGGATGAGGATTGTCACTTGGGCTAACACCAAAACGACAGCATTTCACTTCAGGCGCAAGACGACACCGTTAAAGATTCACACAACAGTGAGATTTTAAGTTCGAATTTTAAAAAGGTTTGAACTATTATATATACCCAGGTTTCCATAAATGATAATATTCCGTCGCAATATCTAAACTAACTATAATCACTTGATGTTAGTATTTATCCTTTTAACTTTAATTTGAGAATAATTTTTCATTAGGTTTAAAAAAAAGTACATATTACCCTGTCTTTTGAAGGCAAAAATTTCATCTTATCTTAAAAGGGTTTTTATGTATCATTCTCTCAAGAATTTATTTTATCTAGGCTTTATTATTCAATATTATGTTGAAGATCTTGCATTAAGAAACACAAGATTAATAACATGAACATAAATCACACAAACAAATACGATAGTCAATGTTGCTCGACATAACTCGTTTATCTTTATGGATGAGAGAGAAATTTATTATAGTAACACCAACTGGTATATAAAAGTACACACACTATAAATCTTTTATCTAACCTAATACCTCTATAATGTTTACCCGAACTTTTGCGTCTCACGCTTGTAGCTCATCATTTTCTTATAATCTTAAATTGATTCTCACCTATATAATTATAGATTATAAATGAGATATTATTTTTATATGAATGTATGTAATTTCTATTCCTAAAACGACTTTCGTTTATTCTATTTCTATTAGGTTTTATATTATTCTTTTTAATAATTATATTCCTCTTTAATTTAATTTTATTAAAGAGATACAATTTTACAAGGAAACAACTAGGAAAACAAGTTACAATATCTCAACATTTAATTTATGTTATATTTATGAAATTATAGGGTCCGTTTGTTTTGTTATTTTGGATAGGATTTTGGGAATAATATTGGGTAGTTGAACAGGGTGATATTACGAGGTAAAATTTAAAAATTCACAAAAAACCCCTTAGGTTTGCTAATTTAACTAAAGACCCCAATATATAAAAATTTTGTAAAATGAGAAAAACAACCCCACCCACCCACAGTGTCAGATTCCGGTGGTAGATTCCAGCCACCACCACCGGAATCTGATCGGAAAATGGTGTTACGACGCAGACCGGTCGGATCTGGCCGGTCGTGCGTCGATATGGCCTTTTCCGGCCAGATCCACCACTGATGGTTGCTGGAATCTGGCAACTATGGGTGGGTGGGGTGTTTTTGTTAATTTTTAAACTTTTTTTTTCTAAAAGGTGTTTATTTAAATTAATAAACTTAAGGGGTTTAAAAGTAATTAAAAAAATAAAAATAGTATTTCTCAAATAATAAAACAAATAAGTATTTTGGGAATAGGATTGAGAATATAGATAGGAATAGCAAAACAAACATAGCCATAGATATTACGTGTGGAAGGTGGTACTTACTAATAATATAATGTTTATTGTCATTGCTAATTACAACGCTAGTGATAATTCTTCAGTTACTAAGGTGATGAAGGCGGCTCCGATGGCAATAGAGCAGATTGAAAAAGCGACGATGCTTCAGCTGACATTGAAAACCCGGCAGCTCCGTTGAGAAGAAAATTAAAATTCTCCACCTGTTTCTGAGTATTTTATCTATAGAGTTCCAGATCGAGTGCGTCACTCAAATGAAATGTTTTCTACACCTCGAGTAGTCTCCATTGGCCCGCTTCATCATGGCGCAGATGAGTTGAAACCAATGGAAGATTACAGAAGAAATTGCTTAGCAGGTTTTCTTCAACGAACTAAGGTAAACTTGGAAGAATTTGTAGATATTATAAGGAGAAATGAAGTCAGATTGCGTAATTGTTTTGAAGAAATCAGTGGACTCAATAGTCATGATTTTGTGAAAATGGTTTTACTGGATTCTGCCTTCATTATTGAGGTATTATTGGAAGATCTTTTGTCTGATGAAGTCCCTGATTGTGAAAAGAGTTTATATTCGAAATGGTTGTTGGTTCTTGAGGTAAAGGTGGACATGATGTTGCTTGAAAATCAGCTTCCGTTCTGTGAGACTGAGAAAACAGAGATCGAAAGAGTTCTGTATATTCAGAACTTTTGTATCTTATTAATTGATTTTGATTGATTACAATACTGAAACAGTGATGGACTTTATATACAGAGAAGAAAGTCAGCTCAGCCTAGTGACAAAGAGTAAAGTGTGCTTCACAGACGACGCCGTTTACTTATTCCTTTACCTGTAGTTTTACAAAACTACCCTCTCTTACATTCTGGCTAATATTCCCCCGCAAACTGGACTACGGTGGCCGGATTTTGCTCAAGACTTTGGTTTGTTGTCTTCAGACATTTCCTTCATATGCAGATTGGCTGTGGCCTTTTTCTCTGCTTTGGCTTGTTGACTACATAAGCTGATACCTCACCATTATACTAAAAGAAAAAACTTAAAACCACTACATAATGTTTCTTGCAATGCTTCTGCACTTTCACCAAAAATGCCATACTTAAATCATACCGTATTCGAAGCAATCTCAGCAATGCTACCAACATTCTTATCAAAACCACCACATGATGTTTCTGCAATGCTTCTGCACTTTCATCAAAAATACCATACTGAAATCATACCATACTGGAAGCTATCTCAGCAATGCTACCAACATTCTTATCAAAACCACCACATAATGTTTCTGCAATGCTTCTGCACTTTCACCAAAATATGCCATACTGAAATCATACCATACTGGAAGCTATCTCAGCAATACTACCAACATTCTTACCAAAAACTTCAAATGCACCACATTGTACCTCAACATAGAACACTAAGAGCATATAATGAATATTCATATAACACCATAACACACCACCCTTTCATAGTTCATTAGCAGCACTAATGGCATATACTGAGCATTCATATAACACCATAACACAACATCCTTTCATAGTTCATTAGCAGCCAGATCTGTATGCCATATTGACATGTTTTTAACACAACACCTTACCATATCAGTTACCACATCAATTGCTGCTAGTTTTCTGCACACGGTTAGCAGATTGCTACTGCTGCTTCAGAGAGGAAGATGACTCTTGACTACTGTCAACTTTAGCATCTGAGTATGGTACCTCAACAACACAAAGTTTCTGTTTTAATTCCTAGAACTGACTAATTGAAAGGGCCTTTGTTAGAACATCAGCAATTTGAATCTTTGTAGGAACATATTGCACAATGACCTTTTTTGCAAGAACTTGGTCTCGGATATAGTGAGTATCGATCTCAATATGTTTTGTTCTTGCGTAAAAGACTGGATTTGATGCCAATGCTCCAGCACTCACGTTGTCACACTAGATGACAGGACAAGAGTTGATTGACACACCTATTTCTATGAACAAACTGTCCAACCAGGCCAATTTAGTTGCTGTTTGGGCTAGTGCTCTGTACTCAGGGGTAGACCCAGCCCCTTGGAGGGTAGGCCCAGGCCTATCCTCACATTTGAAAAAAAAATGTTTATATAGGCCAATAAAAAAATTCTATTAATATATATATCCAGGTCTACCTTGCAGATTTTTTTTTTAAAAAAAATGAGAAATATTATACATATATCCAAACTCATAAAAAACTTGTTATTAATATATATATTCCAGGCCTACATCATATTAAAAGTTTAAAATTCTCTTCACTTTTTTCTACGTCCACTTGTTTTTAATGATTTTATCCCTAAAATTCTTTATTCTCTCATTCACTTTCTCTATGTTATTCGTTCTTAAAACTTTTAAAGACTGAAATTGTTGAAGCTTTCACTAATCAAGGTACCACAATTAACTTCGTTTTCTATTTTATCAGTTTTAAGTATGTATATTGCTCATTTCATTTTAGTTCATTTTAGGGTTGAATCATGCTTATTTTTCGAAGGTTTTTTATTTTAATTTGATGGAAAAAGACATGAATCTTGTGAGTTTGTTTTGTGTTTTGTGTTTAAGAATATTCATGCTTTCCCAAATTAAACCTTAACTTTATTTTACTGAATGTTATTCTTCATCCTTCATCCATCACGTTCCTACATTTCAAATGTCACCGTTTGGCTGTTCAAAATTATTTAAAAAGTTTGAGTTATTATCTTTGTTTATACTAAGAAAATTTCCTCTTTTTTTATTAATTGATATTAAAAGTCAAGGCAACGTTGACTTAATTTAAGTTTTGATTGACTTTAACTTAGACTAAGCCTGATCAAAGTCATGAAAATTTATATTATAATCTTTGAGAGAAAAAAAAAAAAAAAAGAGGAGAAATAAGAAATTTGTGTAGAATATTTTTTGTGGATTGTGATTGTTGTAAACTCTTTTAATTATATTGGATTTAAGTGGATGATTAGATTCCCGTGGTCTTTTGCTCTCTTTAATTGAAGAGGTTTTTCCACGTAAATGTTTTTTTGTGTTTCCTCGTGAATTGGATGTTATTTTCAACATAATTTGCTCAAGGTTTTGCTTCTCATAGATTTATTCAAGTAGTAAAATATTATGTTATTGTATTATTTTCTTTCAGATTACTGATATTTTATTATTTCCTTTGCTTAAGGTTTGGTAATTTTTTTAAAGTTTTCACTAGTTGTTTGACAAACAATGACGGAACTGCAGAGACCCCCCTTGGGCAAAAATCCTGGGTCCGCCACTGTCTGTACTTAGCCTCTGTAGAGGACAAGGCAACCACTTTTTGCTTGCGGGAACTCCATTGATCTAGATTAGGACCTAGGTACACACAATATCTACTAGTAGACTGTCGGTCATCTAAATTACTTCCCCAATCTGCATCTGTATAACACTCAAAATTGAGAGAGTTCTGTATATTCAAAACTTTTGTATCTTATTAATTGATTTTGATTGATTACAATACTGAAACAGTGATGGACTTTATATACAGAGAAGAAAGTCTGCTCAGCTTAGTGACAAAGAGTAAAGTGTGCTTCACAAACGACACCGTTTACTTATTCCTTTACTTGCAGTTTTACAAAACTGCCCTCTCTTACATTCTGGCTAATATGTTCTCTATCCTTGAGGAATCGTTTATACTAGCGAATGTAACCATAAATGATCAGAGACCTCCCCTGCTTAAAATTACTCATGATTTCAGCCAAAATCATTAGGATGCTTTGCTGCACGTCGATAATTATGATGAAAGCCATTACTCTGGTGTGCTACATTTCGTTGATTTCATCAGAATTCATATTCTACCTTCCGATTAGTTTGTAAAAGAAGGCAGTTAAAGTATCCGCACCCAGTGTAACGCGGCTACATCAGCCTGGAGTAAAGTTTAAGGAGCGAAGTTTTAACAAATTTGAAACAAGCTTTTAAAATGGAATATTGGAGGTTCCTCGGCTCGTAATAAATCCTCCACTGGGCATTCTTTTAAGAAATCATATGGCCTTTGAACAATGTCATAGCCTTCTCGGTTTCATAAATGACTACAAAGTTTGCAAGAGAGAGAGAGAGTTCTAGTGTAAAATGGCCGAATCCCCTTAATGAAGGGGTCTTCCTCTTTTTATAATAAGATGAATGCATGTAATCATCATTAAATCCATGGGTTGGTGTGAATGTCAGGACATAATCCAGCTTTACGTCACATTGCCCACGTTCCAAGCTGATTTCACGTGATTTAGAGTAGGGAAATGGACACGTGGGAGCTCCACAGTGTTTGGCAGGCCTGACGTGCTCTTACCGTTCTGACGGGAGCAGGTCACACTTCATCACGTGACTTCCCACGTCAGCCCTTGATTTCCCAAGCATAACAGAAGTCCCCTAATTTTCAAGGTTTGAGGATCGAACCTTGGAAACTAAGTCATGCCACGATTGGGGGTTTTGGTAATTTCGACCTGAATGGAAGAAACTCGGGACAGGGCCTTTTGCGAACATGACCTCGCACAATCTTTGCCCAAACGACCTGACAATCATCATCCTAACGACCTGGATTCATCGGACGTTTCTTACCGTGCCTTAGGGTTGGAGATTCAATGAGCCCGTTTCCGCGCTGTCAGGCGCTCGCATGTGTTAAAGCGTCTAGCAGACGTATTAAATGCGTTGTGTGTTGACCTAGCGTTGTTTTGACATCATTAATTGCACGACACATCCGAAACGACGACCCTCATCATAACATTAAATGCGACGTGGGGCGCATTTAATGCGGGGAGAGAGAAGGCTGTCGTTTCGATTCCGAGGGTGGTAACCGTCAGTTCGTAGTCCATATAAAAGCCCAAATTTTTCAGATGATGCCACCCTTCTACCTCGAGCGAAAAATCTTTGCAAACCGGAAGCTCTTCTTTTCCGATTAGCATCTCTCCGGTATCCAAAACAAGATCCGTCCTCGGTCACGTGCCCCAGAAGGTAAGGTCCTTTTCCTTCTTCCTCTTTTTTTTTTTTTTTGGTTGGTGCGCAATGGCGTTGGGTCTCCTGGTGTTTCATCAGAGACACGACGCTGTCGTCGGATTTGAGATGTGCATGGCGGCTCGAGTTACTGTTAGGGTTTAAGGAATTTGTCCCATGCCGCCGTGCGGGACAACATGCGATGGCTAAAATGACATGTTTGTCGGTGTTGCAGACTTTGGAATGGAACTGTCAACGTCCAGACTCGAGGAAAGAGCCAGTTCGTCTTCGCGGGATGTTTCCGCGGACGCATCCCTTGATGTCTTCTCGGTTCTCACCCGAGAAGAGTTCGATAGGATAAAAAGATAGTTTGACGTTCGCGCAGAGGTGTTCCTCGACAACACCCGGTCATCGCGGCATCCTTCCGATGGCCTAGCTGCGATCTCCGAAGAGATCTTCAAGGGTGGAGGGATGATTCCTTTCCATCCTTTCATTAGGTCGGTCCTGGATCACTTCGGGATTCCACCGATGCAGTTGACGCCAAATGCATATGTCATCGCCATCGCGATGTACATCGCATGCCGCGAGAGTGGCTTGGGCGAGCTAACGGCTGTGGAGCTCGGCATCGCCTATTATCTTAAAAAGAGTAAGGACAAGGATTCCTATTACTTGTCCCGACGACCTACCATCGCCGAAGGGATACATAGCTATCCCAGCAACGCGGGGGCCTATGAGACAATGTTCTTCTTTTTTTGCTATGACGGCTACTGCCGCTTTCAGAAACCAAGCAGGTTCTTCTTCGCTAGGTTCATTGTCTGTTCGCTTGCTTTATTATAACGACCTGCCTTCTTTTGCAGTTAACAAGACGACCAGCCAAGACCTGCTCGCTGACTCGGATAGGCTTGTGTCTTTTGGAGTCCTGCCCGAGGAAAGTAGGGACGCGAGGAAGCTCGTGACGACCGCAAACTTGAGGAAGTACGGTTTCATTAGTAACAACGCGTCTTTGGAGCCCCCAGAAGGTAAGTTACACTGATTCCCTTCTGGTCACAGAATAACTTGTCTAGTTACTAATGTACTTGCATGCAGCGACCATGCCTCCGAAAGAGTGCGAGTAGCCCCGACGAGCACCGTTCATCTTCCCTCGATCGAGGAGAGAAAGGGCGGCCGAAGTTGCTCGCCCCATGACGGCACAACCGGTGCGAACAGCCGTGCCTTCCCAGCCCCGACCTGAGCAAGGGACGACCAGGATAGAACAGGTCGCCTAGCCACCGCCTGCTCGCCCGAGGCGGAAGGCTCTGGCCCAGAGGTCGAAGAAGAGGAAGCAGATTCAGGTCGACGAGTCAGAGACCGAATCTGAGGAAGAGCCCTTAAGGTCGCGACAGGACTCAAGAAGGATGTCGGGCAAGGAAGCCGCGGACGAGGCGATTGCTGCCGACAAGGCGAAGGACGCACCAGTGCTGGACTCGTTGGGGAGCCTGCCCAAATACCTACAGCCTATAGTCTATTCTCTGCTCAAGTGTAGGCTATCGGAGTCATATGATGAGTTCGTCGATACGGGCGATGACCTGATGATCACGTCGTTCCAGCATCTAAGCAAGGTAAACGAACTGTTCTTAAAGCTCGTCCGCCGTTTTCATTCTAATTCACTTCTTGCTCGCAGGCTTTGCTTGCGATGAGGATGTCCATGGAGAAGACTCGGCTGGGGGCCGTGAAGGGGGCAAGTGATCTAAAGGAGGAGGTCGCGAAGTTCAAACAGAGCCTGGAGACCGTCGAAGCAGAAAGAACGCAAGCATTCGAAATGGCGAACAGGTACCTGAACCGAAAGGATGCCACTTTGCGGACAGTGGACTTCCAAAAGGCGGAGCTTGAACGACGTGCGGAGGAAGTAAAGGAGCTTCAGAGGACAACTGCAAGGCTCTCTAAGGAGGTCGGCGAAAAGGACCAGGAGCTCCAGACTACTTCCATATGGGCTCAGCGAGCTGAACAAGAAAGGGAGGCCTCCGAAAAGGAAAGGCTAGTTCTCAAGGCCGAATTCCAGGAGAGTCGGGAAAAAAATGCTTCACTGACTGAAGAAATACGGATCCAGTCAGAGGAGATCGAGGATAAGGCCGCCGACTGGGCAATCGGGTCCATTTATACCCTGCGACCAAAGAACCCAGATCTGGATATTTCTGACCTCCCAGAGGGGTGGCAAAAGACCTTGCGGGTTTTGGCGGAGGAAGACGATCAAGCAGCAGCGGTCACCCGAAGATCCGACCAGGCAGAGGGTTCAGGTCTTGCTTCAAAGGATCCCCCCGACCAGCCATAGTGCAATGAGACCGACTCCATTGGAATAGGGTCTTAATTTTTGTTGTAAATAAATGAAAATATATTTTGCTTTCAATTGCTGTTTGCTTTATCATACATAAATGCAGTTTACAATTCAGTTTTACATAGGCAATATTACATGCGAATTGTTACAAGCGAACAGAATAAATGCGAACTATTTCCAGCGAACAAAATAATACTTTACATTAAAGAGGGAACTAACAAAATCAAAAACTAATTTGAGAGCTGAGTTCAGGATTACTGATAGTATGGCCGGAGGTGCTCGACATTCCAAGCTCGGGGTACTTTAGAACCGTTCAACCTTTTGAGATGGTAAGTCCCCGGTCTGATCACCTTGTCGACCCGGTACGGACCTTCCCAGTTAGGTCCTAGTACCCATGCACTTGGCTCCCTGGTTCCAAGGAGAACTTCTTTTAGCACAAGGTCTCCGACCTAGAAGTCTATTCGCTTGACCATTGAATCGAAGAACCTCTTCGTACGTTACTGGTAGGCTGCTACCCTTAGCAAAGCCTTGCTGCGGTGCTCTTCAACAAGATCCAGACTTGCCCTCATAAGTGCTTCGTTTTCAACCTCGTCGTATAAGTCTCTCCGAAGAGAACCAGTTCCCACCTCTGCAGGAATCATTGCTTCGCAGCCATAGGCTAGCGAAAAAGGGGTTTCTGAGGTGGAGGTTCTTGGAGTTGTCCTGTACGCCCATAAGACTTCGGGGAGATCTTCAGCCCAATTTCCTTTGGCTGCCCCAAGTTTGGCCTTTAGAGTGTGCTTGATGGTCTTGTTGACAGCTTCAACTTGGCCATTTGCTTGCGGTCTGGCGACTAATGCGAATTTTTTATGGATGCCCAGCTCGTCACAGAACTGCTTGAACTCCTCGTTATTGAATTGCTTTCCATTGTCCGAGATGAGGGTGTGAGGAATTCCGTAGCGGCACACTATGTTCTTAAAAACGAAGTCTTTCAGCTTTTTGGTCGTGATCGCGGCCAGCGGTTCGGCTTCCACCCATTTCGTAAAATAATCTACCGCGACCACGGCATACTTGACCCCTCCTTTTCCGACTGGCATGTGACCGATAAGGTCGATCCCCCACATGGAAAATGGCCAGGGGCTAGACATCGTTATTAGCTTGTGAGAGAGGGCTCGCGGAATGTTCGCGAACCACTGGTACTTGTCACATTTCTTGACAAAATTGTGCGTATCTTCTCGGATCCGGGGCCAATAATATCCCTGACGAACAACCTTGTTCGCAAGAGATCGAGCAGCTGTGTGATTGCCGCAAATCCCTTCGTGAATTTCCCTCATGATGTAGTCTGCTTCTTCACTGGTTACACATCAAAGGAGAGGGGCACTGAATCCTCTCCTATACAGTTGGTCCCCGATGAGTGTGTAACGAGCAGATCTTGCCCGCAGGACTCTTGCCTCGACTTTGTCGCTTGGCAAGGTCCCATCCTTGAGGTACTGGAAAATGGGAGTCATCCAGGAATCCGGTTGAGTCACATTTACGGCCTGTTCGGCTGAGCTGATAGTTGGAGCATCGACGAAACGAACAAGAATGTTATCTGGAGCCTCTGAATCCAACGATGAGGCTATCTTTGCTAGGGCGTCCGCTATAGAATTGTTATCTCTGGGAATCTGAGTGATTTCAAAGTGTTTGAACGACCCAAGAGCGGTCTTAGCTTCTTTCAGGTAGCGGACCATGTTTTCTTCGTTTGCTTGATATTCCCTTAAAATTTGGTTGGCGACCAGCATTGAGTCGCTGTAGACATTAATCGCGGTTGCGCCCATTTCTTTGGCAAGTCGCAACCCGGCGAGTAGGGCTTCATACTCAGCCTCATTGTTGGTCGCCTTAAACCCGAACCGGAGAATACCATGAATTTGAGCCCCCTCGGGGCTTACAAGGAGAAGACCCGCACCGGCTCTTTTCCTGTTTGATGACCCGTCGACGTAGAGGTTTCAGGTCGATAGGTTCTGAATACTTTCCTGCATGACTTCGCTAGGCTGTTGCTCGCTTGGGAGATAGGAAAATTCTGAGATGAAGTCAGCAACAGCTTGCCCCTTTATGGTCAACCTGGGCTTGTACTTCAGGTCGAATTGGCTTAATTCCATGGCCCATTTGAGTAGCTTACTCGAGGCTTCTGATTTCTGGAGGACCTGCCTGAGGGGGTAATTAGTCATTACGTGAATCGTGTGGGCGTGGAAGTAAGGTCGTAGCTTTCTGGATGCGATCAGTAGAGCAAAGGCTAGTCACTCCATTTCTGGATACCGCATCTCGGCATCCGACAGACGCTTGCTCGCATAGTACACTAGCCATTGCGCCTTTTCCTCTTCCCGTACTAGAGCTGCACTGACCGCGAACTGAGAGACAGACAAGTAGATGAGCAGGATTTCCTGTGGAAGAGGCTTAGAGAGGAGAGGTGGCTTCCCGAGGTGTTCTTTTATACTCTGGAACGCCTGTTCGCATTCGGGAGTCCATTCGAATTTCTTGTTGGCTTTCAGAACATTGAAAAACGGTAAGCAACGGTCAGTTAGCCTCGATATGAAGCGACTAAGTGCCGCTATTCGCCTATTTAGACTCATGACCTGCTTTTTGCTGGTCGGGCTCTCCATATCGAGCAGAGCTTAGATTTTCTCGGGGTTTATTTTTATCCCCCGCTGATTAACCATATACCCTAGGAACTTTCCTGACGATACCCCGAACGAACACTTGAGAGGGTTCAGCTTCATTCTGTACAGTCGGAGGATGTCAAACATCTTAGCGAGATGTGCAATGTGTTCTGAGGCGATCTGGGATTTGACCAGCATGTCATCCACATAGACCTCCATTGTCTTTCCGATCTGGTTGGAGAACATTCGGTTGACCAGCCGCTGGTAGGTTGCGCCGGCATTCTCGAGGCTAAAAGGCATAACTTTGTAACAGTACAGCCCCCAGTCCGTAATGAAGGATGTATGCTCCTTGTCTGGCCCATACATCGGGATTTGATTGTATCCCGAGTATGCATCCATGAAGCTTAGCAGCTCGTGCCATGAGGTGGCATCAACGAGCTGGTCGATTCTCGACAGAGGGAAGTTGTCTTTCGGGCAAGCCTTGTTGAGGTCGCTGAAGTCAACGCAGGTCTGCCACTTGCCGTTTGGCTTTTTTACCAGGACTGGGTTGGCAACCCAGGTCAGGTAGAGTGCCTCTCGGATGGACCCATTTCGGAGGAGGTTTTCCACTTCTGATTTTAGTGCAGCGTACCACTCCGGATCCATTGCTCTTCTTTTCTGGCGAACCGGTTTGGCCTCACTGTTGACGTTTAATGCATGGCAAATAATGTCTAGGCTGATCTCGACCATGTCTGCATGCGACCAGGTAAACACGTCAATGTTTTCCCTTAAGAAGCTTATCAGTTCAGAAGCGAGATGAGGGTTGAGACAGCTTCCAATCCTTAACACCCGGCTCGACTCTTTTGGATCAACCGAAATCTAGGACACATCTTCAATCAGGCTGCTGGGAGGGATTTCCTGGATTCACAGGTCTATGTTATCCTCCGCTGGACCAGGCTGTGGCTCGACCCGGCTGATTGCCATAGCCTGGCGAGGCACACATCGCGAAATGCCCTTGCCTGCCATCTGTACCGCTTTTACGTAGCATTTGCGAGATGCGCTCTGCGATCCGCTCACTTCCCCTATCCCCGTTGGAGTGGGAAACTTCATCTTGAGGTGATATATGGAAGTGATTGCCTTGAAGCTTCTCAACAAAGGTCGCCCCAAGATTCCATTGAAGGCCGACGGGCAATCCACGACCAAAAATTCGGTAACCCTAATCACCTCGTCGTAGTCACCGAGCGTGACTGGTAGCTGGATCATTCCTTTGGGGATCAGGTGGTCCCCTGTAAAGCCGTAAAGAGGTATCGAGGCGGGCTTCAGGTCGGCCTCGTCTAAGTTCATTCTTTCGAAAGCGGTCTTGAACAGGATGTTCACAGCGTTTCTGTTGTCCACAAGCATTCTGTAGACATTATGGCACCCTATCAGGGGCGTGATCACCAGGGCGTCCTCGTGAGGATGGTGCAAGCGAGCTGCTTCCTTTTCGCAGAAGGTGATCGGCTCCTCCTTTTGAGCCTTTTGCGGTCGCTGCGAAGTGTTCATTACCCTGATCGGGTCGTGATATGCTTTGCGAGCGTACCTTTCCTGCGCACCTCGCGTGTTTCCAACGAGGTGAGGGCCTCCGAAGATTATGTTAACACTGCTGTATCCGCTGCGATCACGACGCTTTTTCTTTTGCTCCCCTTGGTTCTCTTTCAGAGCAGAGTCATCAATATACTCCTTGAAGTGCCCTTTCTTGATGAGCTCTTCGATTGGCTGCTTTAGAGCTCGACATTCATTTGTATGATGCCCGTTATCCCGATGGAAACGGTAGTACTTTTTGCTGTTTCTAGCCGTAGCAGGGGTTTTCATGGGTTCCGGCTCACCGAGCAGGCTAGCCTCCTCGGATTTGTCAAGGATAGCAGATATGGACACGTTCAGCGGAGTGTATTGAGCTCTGTCCCGGTCGCGACAAGGAACAGGAGCATAAGACTTTTTGTGTTTGTAGCGGGGTTTCTTCCCTTTTCGCTGATCACCAATGTCTCCTTTCCGATCAACTTTCCTATTTTCTCCCCGACCAGACATACTACTTGAAGTGCCGTGATCGGGACGGCGGAGTGCTGCCAATGAATTCTCTATTCGGAGATATTTTTCTGCAAGATTGTAAAATCTAGTGAGGGAAACATCGTCCTCAGCCTGCAGTTCTTTCCACAGGTCGGTTTGCGGGCGAACTCCAGCTATTATAAGTGTTCAGATGGACTCTTCGGGGGCATGAGCCACCTTGTTGAGTTCCCTATGGAAACGGTCGATGTAAGATTGCAAGGATTCGTCTCTTTCTTGCCTTATATTGCTGAGGTAGCTCAAAGGCATCGAAAACTTCCGATTTGCCTGGAAATGTCGCAGGAACGTCATGCTCATCTGAGGCCACGAACTGATCGATCCCGCTGGGAGTGACCTTAACCACTGCTTTGCATGAGAAGTCAGCGTCACGGCCAAACAGCGGCATTTTGCAAGATCCGATACCTGGTGGAGCTCCATCAGGTCATTGAACTCATACAAATGATCCTGCGGGTCATGGTTCCCATCAAACGGTCACATGTCGGGCATTCTGAACCCTGGTGGGAGTGGAGCAGCTAGCACTTCGGGAGAGAAGGGGGATGCAGAGGCGACCTGGGCCTACTTGTTTTGCTGCTCTCTCAGCCTATCCAGAGCTCGCTGTAGCTCCTCAATCTGTGGTAACGGAGCCAGTTGGGGATTGCTTTGACCCATGCGAGTCCGGCCTTCGCGATTACGGTTCAGGAAAGTCCGGAGGTCAGACTCCTCTTCGCCTCAGCCAGCATTTCCGGCCGCTCTTGGCACACGCTGACTAGAGGCGTGTGAAGGCGATGGATGGTGCGGGGTACTTTCACGACCCTCGCGGTGGTATGAACCGCCCCGCAAGGTGTGGGGACCTCCCGCATGATAGCGATCAGGATCGCTCTGCAGGCGGTGATAAGAATCATCCCGCTCGACACTTTTGCTTGGGTTCACCTGCGACGTGGCATGGGACAGCTCGGGATTCACTTTTTCGTCGAGTCTCAGCTTTGCTGGCACCCTGCTTAGGGCACTGTTTGTGTTTGGTAGTCCTTGGGAGCCCGTAGGCTTACTTTTTGCCACTTGCTTACCCTTACGTCTACACGCTGCAGTGCTCACGGCACGGGCTATTTCCCTTTGTCGCGCTTTTGCGTGACCTGCAGGCGTTTTTGGCGGTTGCACCGCCTCAGTTGTGGTAGATGATATGCCTTGGTCCAGACGGTCCAGCCTCTGGTTGACCGTCTGGAGAGTATTGTCGAACCTCTCCAGGTAGCTTCTAATGGCGGGGTCAAGCTGCGAAGCTGCCGGGATATCCACCGTAGCATTTTGTGAAACTGGAAGTATCCTGGAAGGGGTATCCTTCTGGGTTAGGGGAACTCCCTCAACGCGCTGGTTGGCTTGCTCAGGTTCAGATTGGCGGGCCATTTGTTGCTGTAGGACCAGTAGGTTGAAGATTCTCCTGATGAAGGATGAGCGCTAAATCAGACCCTCCTTCTAGCGCCAAACTGTTGATGCGTGATTTTAACACCAACTAATCGACACGTGCGCAACGTTGATTGATCAAGGAACACACGTGATTATGGAGAGAATGTAGAATAAATGCAATGAGAGCTTTTTAAAGTGGTTCGGATGCTAAGGTAGCAAGTCCTACGTCCAGTGATTTGTATTAGTATAGTGGGTCAGGTCGCAACAGCGGACTGACTTACAAATGATTAGGAAAAGTAAATACAAAGTTTGCAAGAAAGAGAGAGAGTTCCAGTGTAAAATGGCCGAATCCCCTTAATGAAGGGGTCTTCCTCTTTTTATAATGAGATGAATGTATGTAATCATCATTAAATCCATGGATTGGTGTGAATGTCAAGACATAATCCGGCTTTATGTCACATTGCCCACGTCCCAAGCTGATTTCACGCGATTTGGAGCAGGGAAATAGACACTTGGGAGCTCCACAGCGTCTGGCAGGCCTGACGTGGGCTTACCGTTCTGATGGGAGCAGGTCATACTTTATCATGTGACTTCCTACGTCAGCCCTTGATTTTCCAGGCATAACATAATTGAAAAGACTAAAAAATATTCAATGATCATTATGACAATGAACGAGCTTTTGAGTGACGAGATTTTAATAGTTGAACGTCTGCTTATTAGTTCAAAGTTGAACGTCTACTTCTTAGTTAAATTTTTCAGGTTGGGAAGTTTGAATTTTCACATTTCAATTGAATAACAAAATAAATTCAAGTCTGACATAAAGGGGTTTATGAGATTATCAGTCTGTTTTATTGGACTTATTTACTGACTAAAAAAACTTATTTAAAAGTTATAAACACTTTTTTTTAACTTTTTAATTGTTTTTTAATGGGTTCCGTCTAAACAGAGTGACATCATATATATACAATCCAACAATCTTTTTTCTTAGAATAAATTTCACAATAATAGTACTCAAAGTTCAACTATTCCTTTAGTTTATATGAATAGATCGTCAATTAAATAAACAAAAATACAATTAGTCCAATCCGAAATGGGATCCTTCGATTATATTTAAAAACCAACTTACTAATTGGATTCAGCTAGCAGCAGAAGTTACAGTCATATGTATTATATTAGATAAACATAAGACAATTAATGCCGAAGTCTACTTAATTAATTCGATAATAAACTTTTATTATATATAAATACATATAATTAGTATATTAATTTAAGTAAAATATCCAAATTAGTCTAATTTATGTATACAATAATTTTAGGCCCTTATATTAATTTTGTGAGTACCGTGGTTAAATATTTTTGGATTCTTTCGTAAAACATCATTGGACTTAGTTGCGGATCCATCATTTTTTGTAAGCCGGGGCACCTTAATAAATTTAATATCCAAATATGGTTAAAAAAATCACAGTTTACCATCTAGAGTAAGATATTGTAGACGTAAAAATCTACCTGTACAGAAGGGGGGTCTGATCCCGTGAGGTTAAGGCCACTAGCAATCTGCTAGACCTGCACACGTAGAGAAACACACGCGTGAAGCGAACGGGAAACACCGGGGTGGTGTTTGCTGTAGGCACTCCGACGCTCAAGTCAGCAAGGCTGAGAGAGGCTAATATAGTAAGGGCTAGGGAGTAGAGGTTACCGGAAGTCTAGTCGGGGACTGTGACTATGGCGGTGATGTAGAGCTCTCAAGTCAGAGCTTTCAGTGTGAAGGTGTAATGTCCTCTCCCTTGTGAGAGGGCTGGCCTCTGTTTATATAGTGGTCGTCTGGTCTCCCAATCCTGGTAGAAGTAGGAGTCCTAGTATGACTCTAATGCAAACCCTAGAAGAATTAGGGCTGTGGTAAGCTGTCTTACCAGTGTCCGGATAGGAAGGTGATTCTGATTAGGAGAGTAACTCCGAGTAGGAAAGTGATCAGGAATAGGAAGGTCACCTTGAATGGGAGATTGATCAGGAGTAGGAAAGTATTCTGAGGGGGTTGTGGGCTTTGAATTCACCCATGGACCCAGGAAGTGGACTGGGATTAGGAGGCTCGTGCCCACGTGGTTTGGGCTGGCTATATCTTGTACCAAATGGGCCTAATCTGGTTGGGTCATATCAGGATTGGGCCTGGATTCTTCTTCAGTGTCGAGCCCGTTTTCCTATTCGGGCCAAGGACAATTTTTGGCCCTAACAGTATGCCCCCCACTCTCTGAGTTAAGAGTTTCTTAAGTCAGAGAGTAGGAAGTGATCAATGGGCACTCGGTCTCCCTTCTTGGACAGCCGATTGTCGGCGTAGCTGACCAGTTTGATGTAGGTGATTCGTAGTTAAGGGTCGCTCAGTATCAAAGTTGATCCGAAATGTGCAATCACCCCAATAGGGTGTGCTCGATCGGTGTGAAGGGTCGAAGGGACTGAGATAACGAGACTTCTGGGGCTCACGTGCTCGTTCGGTGTGTCCTGCCGACTAGAGAAGTGAACTAAAATCCCATGACAGGGGTATTCGCTCGGTATGTCGGGTCGAATGAGTTGGAGACGATGTTAAATTAAAGGTTCATTCGGTTGGGGTACTCGGGTGATCGAGTGGGATGGAATCGACTCGGCCGGCTTGTTGGACCGTAAGACTTGCGCTTGTGACTCCACGACGCTTTTTACTAGATGCCAAAGGGCAAAACAAAATGTGCAAACATTTGACCCATGGTTGACCACTCGTTCGCTATGGAAGACTGAATGGACGAGGCCCCTTGGCTTGATCACCTCGAGGGTGAACAAGTGTGAGACTGCTCCAAGCCAATCGCCCAGATTTGGAGAATCTCCTGGATGTGAAGCATGGGAGTGTAAGCTTCATTGCGGGAGCCGACCTGTTGCAGTGTGCTGGCTCGATTGGGTAGGAAGGGCGATTGAATCTTTTAGACAGGTTAAGTCTATGTGTTGATCGGTGGCGGGAGGCGGGGTGAGTTGTGATAGTCAAAGTTTGAAAAGACCGGGTCGGTCAGTCGGTCAGTGGCATAGGGAGAGTGGTGATCCAATACTTGGTTCCTGGGGAGGATGGAGTTGAGTCGGTCGGTCGATCGGGTGGAGTGGTGATCCAATACTTGGTTCTTGGGGAGGATGGTGGAGTTGAGTCGGTCGGTCGGGTAGAGTGAACATCCAATACTTGGTTCTTGGAGGGTGATGGTGGAGTTGAGTCCAGTCGGTCGGTCGGTCGGGTAGAGTGGACATCTAATACATGGTTCTTGGGGAGGATGGAGTTGAGTCGGTCGGTCGGTCNGGCGACAACCAAATTTAGACGCTAAAAATGGCTTAGCGTCTAAATGTGACTTTCTGCGTCTAATTTTGCTAGACGCAGAATGCCAGTTTTCTTGTAGTGCAGAAAGTTGTAAAGTGGATTGATAAAAAAATTTAAGAAAAGAAAGAAATTTTTGAGCTATATGCTAATCACTGTCTACAAATAATGAGGACCCCTATTATTTGCTACAAAATAACTAATTAAATTTACATAAGGTAAACATGAGTCAAACATTAAATAAGTACTATTCCATCTAACAAGCATGTCTAATGCAAAAGTTCTAAGAGATATATTTGATTTTATACAAGCATCTTGAAATTCAGCATTTCTTCTATTACTACTAGTAATCCAATTTAAAGAATCTCTAATTCTATCAATATTATTTCTAATTTTTTTAATACCACTTTTCATAATTAAATTAATAATGTGACATGCATAACGTTGATGAAAAAACTTCAAATTGTCATAAAAAGGAAAATTACTTAAAAAAAAAATCTATAGTTTTACTATTAGTACTTGCATTATCTAAAGTTAAACTTATCACTATGTGAACAACATCATAATCTTCTAAAACTTCAATAATTTTATTATAAATTTGTTGACCAATATGATCCACATCCATTAATCTAAATCCCAATAAAGATTTATTTAATTTACACTCGTTATCAAAATAATGACTAGTCACACAAATATAATCTTGTTTAACTGTACCACTCCAAATATTTGCAGTTAGAGCCACACTAACTTGACAATTATGTATTTTATTTCTTAATTCTAATTTCATTTTCCCAAACAATTTTATTAAATCAATTCTAGTTGCAGTTTTAGAATAACTTTTAAATCTTGGAAAAAATGAATTTTTAATAAATCTTTCAAAATATTTATCTTCAGTCATATTAATAGGTTGATCAGTGGTAGTAATATATAAAGTTAATTGTTTCCTATATATATATTAGAATTATAACGCTAAGTAGTATTCATATTAACTATTTGAGTTTGATTGGTTTCTCTATTTTTAAGTTGATTTATATGTTTATTAGCATGCCTTTTTAAAGTACTGGTACTATTACGTGCATCAGCTTTATAAATATTTCCACAATACTTGCATCTTGTTTTCTTCACTTGAACTTCATTTTTTGTCTCGTAAAACTTATCGAAATGTACCCAAACGTTTGATGTGTGTTTGTCATCGGTTTTGACTGCAGTTGATGAACCCGCTTCTGCTTGAGATAGAGTTGGACGAGGACGACTTCTAGAACCACCGGGAGCTGAAGCAGCATGGGGAGGAAGTGGGGAATATTATGAGGTGTATCGGATTCTGAGAATGAGAAAGTGAGACTATTTGAATCTACTACATTCACATTAGTAAATTCAGGGGGACTAGGATAATTTTCTTCATCATCGAAATTGATGGGATGAAAATATCTATCCATTCTAGTTAAAAAAAAAAAAAATTGATATAGAAGAAATAAAGAACTAAAGAAGGAGAATTTGAATTTGGAAATATGAATTGAAAATTGCAAAAACTAATAAAAATTAAAATAAGAGCAAATTGACAACAAAGAGATTGAGAGATTTCAATAGAGAGAATGAGAGAATTTGGGATGTGAGGAAATATGAGAGTTTAGACCCTATTTATAGAAAAATATAGGAAAAGAAAATGACTAAAAAGACCCCTCCAACTATTATAAAACGACTATATTTCAAGGGTAAATTGGGTTTTTGAGAAAAAAAATTAATTTAATTTTTTTTTCCAACCCACAAGGTTGAAAACCCCCAAACCGGTGGGTTGGACAAGTTTTTTTATTTAAAAAACATATATAACCCGTCGGGTCACCGGGTTGGCCTATGAAGGCCTAGCCCGCCCGATGGGGTATACGCGGGTCGGGTTGAACTCATGTTGATGCGGGTCAGGTTAGGGTTGACCCGTCTAACCCGGCCCATTTGTTTTACCTCTAAATGTAAAAAATTAAAAAATAATCTAAATATTTTCAAAAATGTTTTAAAAAAAATTTACCAAATACATTTTTAAATTCAAATCCTATTTTCGTAATCATAATCCAACTCTACTTTTTCAAAAATATTATTCTAAATACTTTACCAAACATAGCATAGGAAAACGAATTACAATATCTCTACGTATTAATTACTGTTATATTTATGAAATTATGGATGTTACGTGTGGAAGGTTTTACTTACTGATAATATAATGTTTATTGTCATTGCTAATTACAATGCTAGGGATAATTCTTCAGTTACTGAGGTGATGAAGGCTGCCCTAGAGCAGATTGATATAAGCGACGATGCTTCAGCTGACATTGAAAACCCAGCAGCTTCGTTGAGAAGAGAATTAGAATGCAAACATCCTTCACTTTTTCACGTGTCTTGTATCTATAGAGTTCCAGATCGACTGCGTCGCTCAAATGAATTTTTTTTTACACCTCGAGTAGTCTCGATTGGCCCGCTTCATCATGGCACAGATGAGTTGAAACCAATGGAAGATTACAAAAGAAATTTCCTAGCAGGTTTTCTTCAATGAACTAAGGTAGACTTGGAAGAATTTGTAGAAGTTATAAAGGGAAATGAAGTCAGATTTCGTAAGTGTTATGAAGAAATCAGTGGACTCAATAGTCATGATTTTGTGAAAATGGTTTTTCTGGATTCTGCCTTCATTATTGAGATATTATCGGGAAATTTTTCCGTTGATGAAATCCCTGATTGTGAAAAGAGTTTATATTTGAAAGGGTCGTCGCCTATTGACCTAAGGTTCGACATGTTGTTGCTTGAAAATTAGCTTCCGTTCTTCATTCTTGAGGAATTGTTTATACTAGCGAATATAACCATAGATGATAAGAGACCTCCCATGCTTACACTTACTCATGATTTCTGCAAAAAACATTGGGATGCTTTGCTGAAGGTCGATAATTTTGATGAGAGCCATTATTCTGGTGTGCTACATTTCGTTGATTTCCTTGGAATTCGTATTCGACCTTCAGATTTGTTGGAAAAGAAGCCAGTTTCAGTAGCCGCACCCAGTGTAACGCAGCTACATCAGGCTGGAGTGAAGTTTGAGAAGGGAAGCATTAACAAATTTGACATAAGTTTCAAAAATGGAATATTGTGGGTTCCTAAACTCGTAATACATCCTCAAACGTTGACTATTTTAAGAAATCTTATGGCATTTGAACAATGTCATGGTCTTCCCAGTTTCATAAATGACTACATTATCTACATGGATTGTCTTTCTTAGATCTGCCAATTCGAGTTTAACTATATAGCTATTATTTGTGCACTAGTTATAAAATATTTAAATTTTTCGCTTATTAAGGTATTTAGCTATACAATTTTTATTTTCATGGTAGTAACAATATTATTGTATCATTATTAGCTACTAGTTTAAATATATAGCTAGTATGTGTGTATTAGCTATAAATTATTTAAATTTGTAGCAAATAAAGAATGTGAAAATTAATTTGCTACAATCCTTATAGTATGCAACTATAGATATTCTAATTTATCCTATGAGTAATTATATTTTCATTACTTATGAATTAAATATTATAGTAAAACATAGTTTTAATCACACCGCTAAGGTCAATAGTAAATTGTAACCTTTAACCAATAGCTAACTTAAAAAAACTCTTCGCAATTTATCAAGCTTAGTTTCAATATAATTAAAATATCTTAAGCAAAATATCAGACTTTCTTTCATAATGTACCTTTCTGCAATAGAACCTTCTAGTCGACTTTTATTACGAACATAACGCTTCAATTTTCCTAGTAACCTATACAAATGTTTCTTCAACTAATTAATAACTTATTATAACCACACATTAATTAAAAAAAAAAAAAAGATCTATTAAATAATGAAAACAAAATATTGCTATCTGTTTGGCTATCCGTTTGAGTGTCTGATGTTCAACCCACTCTATGTACTCATCTGCTACGCATTCCACGTCAATAATCAATAAGTTGGAGATCAATTTGTAAGTTCATTCTATGAACAAGAAATAAAGAATTCATTATGGAGCTTAGAAACAGTAACAGTTAAGTGGCTCTTGTCTCCTTGTGATTTAATAAACTATTCTCAAGGTATCAATTGCGATTGATTCAAACCCACTCATGATTTAATTCACAATCTCTTTTTTGTATTGCTTATAATAAGAATATAAGTCTACTTATAAAAATTGAACTTAATGACTCATATGAGACTATAGTTAGCTTGTGAAACAATCTCACTATGTAAAGATTATTTATCTTATTCATCATTTATAATTCAAATTATTTATCTTAAATATGTAGAATTTAATTTTCTTCGTCATAATTTACGTAATTTATCTTTTAAATGTGAATAATTTATATACATTACTAATTATAAGATTAATTAATAAGATAATTTGTTTAACCTTAATTATGGTGGATCTTATTACTATTTAATTAGCTTAAGCACACGGACCTTATTATTATTTAATTAGGTCAAGTCCATTGTTGTTGTTTCAATTAAAAATCGTATTTATACTTCCAAAGGATAAAGATTATATTTTTCCCTAAAATATAAAAGTGGTGGTATTTTTGTATCCCTCCTTAGTTTTCATATTGAGCCTTTTTTTTTTAATGTTTTTTTTCTTCAAAGCTTTTACTTAAACATAAACATGAGAGAATAAAAAACAAGGAACAACAAACGACTAAAACCTTTGGGAGAATTCCCAGGCAAGATTCAGGCTTCAAAGGTCAGTTTTTCTATTTCCTTTCAATTAGGTTTTAATCCTTTGATCCAACTTATTTCCCTAGACTTCTGAGTATTTTGTGAACTTTCTGATTTTAATAGAAATTGTAATTGAACAAAGTCACATATGAATAAGAAACCTTGCTGTTTCTAAGTTTCCCTATATTTGAAATATTATTATTATGGTCATAGCTCAATAATGGTTTTTTCTTTTATTTCCTTTTTTTTTTTTTTTATAATAACTCTCTGATTTTTACTCCATCGAGCTTCTTGATACCCAAATTTGTAATTCAAATTACAAATGCACCACTTAAAATCAAATTAAATTTCTCTTTGTCGTCATAAACCTCACAGCCATCTTTTCGTTAAACCCTACACAAGTAGCTGCTTCCGCACCTTAGATTCACATTCGAATTCTCGCCCATCTCCATTTAAAGACAAGAAACTAAGAAAAGACCCAATTTCGTTGATTGTATAGGTATGCATTTCTTTCCAAATCTAAAAATTTCTTTTTTTCCTCTCTTTAGTTCTTTCTTAGTCACAAATTCTTCGTGGGTTTATGTTGACTTTGCTAGATATTTGGAAATTGGAAGCTGGGTGATTAAATTGCATTAAGTTTTGGAAGTTTGCAGAGAACTTGTTATGTGTTTGATGATATGCCTCTGAGAGAAGAGTTTTGATGGTTATGATTTAGAAGTTGTTAGTTTGAATCTTTAATACATTTTTTGGGTATTTATTTATCTTTTTAGTGTTAGAACGAACTCAAGAGAATGAAATTCCTTCGATAATTGAACCAGCAGATTATGGGATTTTGATAACTTTTAACAAGTCAAAGTTAATAATGAACTTTTGTTTTTTTGGCTGTGGAAATATATAGTTTTGGATAGAAAAGTAGGGGGCTGTAGAACTGGTTGAATGATATATTGACTGAAGGAGTATTGAATTTCTTAATGCTAGAACAAATTAGAGAGAGTTATTTTATATTTCTATGATTATTGTGTTTTCGAGCAGTTTTCGATTCTTTGGTTATAATTCTTGCTCTCGATGATTTGAGTAATTTTGTGATGAACAATTTGGTTCTTGAATTATATTAAAAGAATACGGAATTTTGTGTGATTACTGTTTTTCAAGAACACTGTATCCTATTGATTATAGAAAAATCTTTGAATTTCATGTAGAAGTGGGTTTTGTATAGGAGGGTTGCCCATATTAATTAACTCTTTCTTTGGTTTAAGGGAAAATTGAGAGAAAATAAAAATAAGTGAATAGTGAAGTTTTATGTCGTCTGCAATTTTACTTGTATAGAGAACAGGTTTTTATAGTGGATGAAATATGTTGCATGATATACTGAGCTAAATATTTTCCAAACAAAAAGAGCTATGTATTTTTTGGTATAAATTTTAGGTGAAATCATTACTGATAGACTAAATGTTCGAGAGTATCCGCTGTATAATTTTGTAAGATCAATTGCTTTAGAGTTCTTCATCGAAATACGTCTTGTGTTTATGTTGTTCTTTTATTCTCTTTCTTATTTGCAATTCTTTAAATGTAGTTGGTAGACAAAGATCCAAGCAGGGAAGTTTCAAATGTTCTAGGCTGCTATAAATACTAGGGACCGAGTTGATAGTGCTCTGAAAGGCATGGCAGTTGTGATGAAACAATTGAATCAATCGGATAAGGCAATTGAGGCGATCAAATCTTTTCGTCATCTCTACCCTTATGATTCTCATGAGTCTCTTGACAATGTTCTTATCAAACTTTACAAAGTAAACTATCATTCTCTTCCCCTAATTTCTTTACATTTTACTAGCACTTTTCTTTCGTTTTCTGATTTGAGTAGTTGCTACTGTAAGTATAAGACTACTAGTGGAGGTTGGGTAAATCTGAGTGCTTTTGAATTGAGGCATATGTGTGTCATGTTTGATAAGATTTTTTCCTTCCTTAATCTTCCATTTACATCAATTATTGTCTGTAATTTGTCGGAAGAGTATAATTCAGATTTAGGAGGAGGTTAAGGGATCTTCATAACACTTACCACTTTTTATCTGCTCCAAAGAGGATCTTAGTGAGACAGAAAAAAAGTTAACTGATGTGTTTTGTTACCTTTTATATCTGACCAAGATGATTTGAATCCATAAGCAAGTATTTATCATTCATGTTTTCACTATATTTCGTTACATTTATCTCACTTTGATCATCTAATAATGCAAAATACTGGGGAACTTCGCTTGGGCTTATTTGCAGCAAAATAACTACGAAATTGCTGAACAGCATTACAGGTATTCCTCCTGACTGAAATTTTGAGCTACATATATAATATTTTTCTGAAGAAAATAGGCATCTATATTGAGCTACATATACATTTCTTTGCAGAAAAGCACTGTCCCTAGAGGCAGACAAAAACAAGCAGTGCAATCTTGCAATCTGCTTGATGCACATGAACAGGATGATGGAAGCAAAATCTCTGTTTCAGGCTGTAAAAGCTTCAGCTGGAAATAAGCAAATGGATCATTCATATGCTAAATCTTTTGATCGTGCTTTTCAGATGCTGACTGAATTAGAGTCACCATCAGTGTTAGAACGAAGTGAGAAGCTGCATAAAAATGACAATGTGCAAAACCAAAGATACCTTTTGGATTGCCTACTGACAGAAACTCAAGTTTAGTTGCTGGCTTAACCTATGGAGGTCGAAATCATGTATGTACTATCAATATCTCCAGAAGCAGCGCAGATGGACGTGATGAAGAAACGATGCCCTTAAATGAACAAGATAGAAGAGCTTATTGTCAAAATCACCACGAGAATATGAACAGAGTCTTTGGATATGACGAAGGGAGTTTGAAATGTGTGTCATCTAGACCAGCAACAATTTCACAGTTTTCTCCATTTTCTATGTTCGACAATAATTGGAGGAAACATATGCATCTTGAAAACCAAAATGGAAGGTCTGGTTTTGCTGGTACGATGAAGGAACATTGGGCTAGTTCATGATGATATGTATCTTTGCTGGTTTTGCTAGTATGAAACAAGTACAAACAACTAGGAAGGAAGCAAATTAAAGGGTGAAGGAGGCAAAGAGGGAAGCAAATGAGAAATTAAAAGAAGAAAAAAGGCAAATGGAGGAGATGAATAGACGATGGGAAGAGAAGTTCATGACGATGCTTACAACTCAAGGTCAACAACCTTCAACAAATAATCAAATCCCTTTGGATGAAATTGTAAGTTATTTTGAAAACTGCATATATACTATGAAAGCCATTTTTCTTTTACATTAATCATAAAGTGATATGTAATGATTACATTAGTCTATATGATTAATCTTATGTTTTTTCTCAAATTTGATATTACAAGTTGGTGGAAATTCTTAAATGGTTAAGAAAGATTGCTAAGATATTAAAGCATTCATATTTTGTAAAACTAATTGTAAAAAAAATTAGTTGATAACATTTTAAATTACTAGGATGAAGGATTATATGAGTAGGCAATTAATTTGGTTGAAAATGACTTTATTAATGTTTTATTTTTTATATTAGAATTTTTCTTATGAAGTCATATTATCTATTTAATATAAAAATATTGCTATAAATTTGTAATTATTATTAAATTTGTTGAATATAGCAATACTTGTTACAAATCAAAAGTACTCATAGCAAGTAATTTTAATATTTAGTAGTTCACAGCAAATAATTATAATATTTAACTATAAATTAAAAGTATTTATAGCAAGTCATTTCAATATTTAGCTATTAACACATTATGTCTATAGCAATATCTTTTCATACATAGATACGACTTTTATATATCCATAGTAAATAATTTAATATTTAGCTACGAATTCACTATATATGTGACAAATAATCTTTTTATTTAGTTACGAATTTAGTGGTCACATAGCTAAAATATTAATATATTTGCCATGAATATTATTTTTTAGCAGACATTTTCAAGTTTTAGTTATAAATTTATATTTGTGTAGCTAAAATGGAAATATAGCTATACAGCCTATTCTTCATGGCTATAAAGGCAAAGGTTTTGCTACAAGCTTATTATTGTTATGGCAAAAACATTTAAGTTTTTAGTTACATATTAATCTCATCCATAAAAAAATACAGCTACGTAAGAAAAAAATTACATGGCGGCTAACTTTTAGCTACGCCACTTCTGGCTACGATAAGCTACAAAAAATTGCATTTGCAACTAAACCATTTAGTTACACAAATTCATATTCTTAGACACAATGAGAGCTCTGGCTAGAAATGCATAGGAACCTCACCTATACCCTATAAGGAATTCTAGAGAACAACACAAGGGATATTCAGGTTCAAATGTAAATGCAAGGATGAAGAAGATTATATAGAATGTTTGCTCAACAATCCACAGACAACCAGTAGACAAAGTCTTACACGTGTTCGACTATTTTAGGAAAGTTTTCAACAACTTGTTAGGACCATTTCTGAAAAGCAAAACAAATTTTCAGAATCACATCTGAAATATTTGACACATGTATTTGGACCACTCATGCATATTTCAGTCCTGGATAAAATCATAACAGCAAATAAAAACTTGACATCTGTACTAAGATTAGACTGGACGACTGTTTACACATCTGACTCTAATGTACCCACATATTTTGTGATAAAATCATACTAAGGAAATATGAAAACATCAATGCAGAATGTCATCACATGTGTAAACTATAGACACGATTGAGCTTAACCAAATGAATGTGCAAACATCATAAATGCATGTGCACACATGACTTTATAAGTTGACAAAAATACTTCCAATCTCCCCTTTTGTCAAACTTGTGAACAAAGCACAATCTTGATCAAATGATTAAGACAAACCTATCTTAAACAAAGATCAGCAACAAATTACAGAGACAAGGGAGAAACAACCATGCATAAACATATCTCACGAAAACATTATCATTATCAAGCATAGAGATAAGTTAGCAAAAAAATGAACTTAAAAACATACCAGTTCATCACCAACAAAAAATTCAACATAAAAAAAATAAACTCCCCCTCAGTAAGCACACTCCCTTGGGTATTTAAACCATTTCTCATTCAAACAAACATCAATTAAAAACACAAAACAACAAGGGTAGTTCAAATTTATCGGCAAAAATAGCAACAGTTTTTAACCAAATAAAAGTAACCTTTCTACTTATCAACTATCAATCTACTCCCCATAATCATCAACAATTAACCATATCTTCAACAAACTTACTCCCCCTCTTTGTTCATAAGGTTTGAACCAAACCTTCAATGTCTCCTTGACCTTCGGGTGAGAGTCTTTCCTTTGGGATTTTTACCTCCTATAGCTTTTGATTTGACTATTTTTCCTCCACGAGAATAGAGATGGCAATGGCTTGGTATTTTTAGCTACTCGACTTGGCCCGACCCAAAAAGGTCTGGTTTTACCCGATGTTAGCAAGCTTGGGCTTGGGCTAAGACTGATTTTAGGGCCTGCCCTCAGGTACAAGCCAAGCATGGGACAATCTTCAGTCCCAGCCTGGCCCGACAATTTTATTATTAATTTTACTAAATTATCCTTATAATATATATCTAATTACATAATTATCCTACATATATATACCTTCTAAATGGAAATTATATAAAAAGAAATGAGGGTGCATTGTTATTTATATATTTGGTAAGTATTCAAAAATAAATTAATATTTAAAAACTGTTTCTAAAATTAAAAATATAAAAAAGAATTGAAATTTATTTTATTTCACAATAATTATTAAGATTACTATTTAAAAATTGTTTCTAAAGTTAAAATTATAAAAATGGGTTAGGATTGGGATTACAGAAAGTCCATCAGGTCGGGCTTGGGCTTTACCCGTCATGCCCGTAATGGGCCCTGGCCTGTGCCATGGGGGTCAGGCTAGGCCCAGGCAAAGGGCCCCCCAGTCCCGACCCAACCCATTGCCGTCTCCACTTGAGAACTAGATGATGCTGAAACTTGTGGTAGAAGTGATTTAGCAGCATCTGAAGCAACATGTGTTGGAGAGGCTGGAACAATTGGAGGTTTTTCTTTATGAGCTGCTAGATGGATTGAAGCTTGTTGAGCAGTAGCTTGTTCTTGTTCTTGAGATGCTAGAGGGGAAACATGATCAGCTTTGTTCTTCTTCACTATCTCTTCAAGTTTGTCCACTCTTACATGCAAAAAGGTGTGAAGATCTGCAATCTGTTGAGATAAAAATTGGTACATATCACCAATTGTCTTTTCCAATGCCTGCACATCATTCAAAAGCTTGGATTGCCAAGAGTTAGTTTTGAAGGTGGCAGTCATGGAGAATGATGGAACATCTTTAGGAGGAGCAGAGGCAGAGCCTAACTTCTTAATATAGTTGTCAGTGATCATATTAGGCTTCAGGGAAGACTTATTGGCTTGCCTTTTATGCTTGTAAAGAGTGATGATCCTATGAATCAGGGATGGAAAAGGTAAGGCCAAAGTTGAGCTTTTGGTCTCAACAACTATTTTAATGCTAGAGTAAATCAAGTAACATACCTAGATCTATTCATTTTCCAATTCCAAATCCCATAAATAAGTTAAGCTTTTTTTATCCTAACCGATGAGTTGTGCAAGGAAGGTGGCCAATTGGTAAAAGAAATCTTGGACATAGCCTTGTAAAAGGATGTCAATACACTCGGTTGGAGTCAGCCACATTTTGGCCATTTAGAAACAGACCCACCAGTCAGGTCTTTAGCCATTTTGTCTAGATCTTTGAAAGTCAAACCTTCTAGTCCTCAACAACAGGCAAACTAAGGACAAACTGAATGACATCAACAGTAAAATCAACCCACAAACCTCAAACAAAAACTTGATTCCTATAAGGGTGAGGTTTATCATATCCTTCCTAACATTGGCATAGAACTCTTGAACAAAATTCTGTGAAGGGAACCTTTATTCATCATAATCAAACAAATTTTAAGGAAATCTTTCAATTGAACATGAGACTCACATGGAAAAGGCCTGGAGACAATGCGCTTATCAAAACGAGATTCAACACTATGTGAGATAAAGGTGAGGCGTTTACCAACATCTGATGTTTGAACAGCAACGTTGCCCTTCTTCTTCTCTTTTGGAGACTGAGAAGACTTCTTCAAAGCTTTGGATTTGATAAGTGAGCTCTTTACGCATTTCAACTTCTTAATCGATTGCTCGTCAGATAGAGGAGAACCATCATTATAAGATTTAGATGTTGTTTGGGTCTTTTCAAACAAAGACGAGGAGGACTTGGGTTCACCTTTTGGACGATTCTGATGAGCCCTCACTCTTTTCTTGGTAAGAATCGAGTGATGAATGTCCGCTAGGGAAGAGCTTTGGTGATCCATGAGACAAAAGTTAAAGTTTGATTAGATGAATAAAAGAGATTTCAACAAAAATCAGAGAGGAAAGAGTTTCAAGTGACACAAATAGGGTTTAGAATAAGAAAACACATTGTCGTGACAATATAAACTAAAACCCTAGAAAAATTAGGACTTTTATTACTGTACGAACAGTTAAAATGGATATGCGTACAAAGTGACACAATGTGAGCACACAAGAAACATAACTTAACAATGTCATGACATCCACATACATGTTGGCACATAGGACAAAAACAGAAAAAATGTAGAGACATTTTCTGGATATGTCAGCACATTCACAAGAGGTTTCAAAGAGAATGAACTCATTCATAAACATGTTGGTACACTAGCTCTAAATGTGGCAACATTTTCACAAAAGCAGCAGACTTTTATCACTTATTCAATTTTGAACAACAACAAAATAAGGCAAAACTCATGAGATCAAGCAAAAAATTCACAAGATTTAAATGAGGCAAATTATACAGATCTATGTAAATAACTATCAATCCAAATCTCAATCTTTAATAGTTAATACACAGGGAATCTCATCCCACATAATTCAACAATTAAAGCGTCATTTCCTTAAATCTTACAAGAGTAAGAAAGCTTAGATTCTTTATCATATGTGTGTGTTGTGTCCTATACAGGGGATTATGACACATTGGTCAAACAAACAAAGAGGTCTCCCTTTCCCTCATGCCCTTTTTTATTTTTGTATCTTTTCTTTCTTTTAACCATAAACTTAATTTTTTGAATTCTTTTTCATAGTAGAATAGATTAAATGGGCAATTTCTCTCAAGAAGTAACCAAGCGTAGCTTTTACACTTGCAAGAATGTAGCCCTCTTAATGGTAGATTTTCCAAAGAAATAAGGGTTTCTACATCTTAGAAAATTACTCAAAAATGACTTTCACACTTCTAGCAAGGTAACTCTTTCATAAGGTGACAAGATTTCAACAAAAAACACTCAAGATGAAAGGAATTCCTAATACTTCAAGTGATGAAAAACAGTGCAGATACATTTCTCTCAGTATACATTTCTCAAGAGAGAAATAATTTCCAATTCATCACACAAATCTAGCATACTTGCAACATTAAAGCAAAAGAAAATTTCTCATGAATTTATTCAATGAAAACAAAAATTTACTCAAGTTGAAGCAGTCCAATGGACTTCCTCAAGTTAGCAAATGATTGGAAATCTAAGGCTTTTGTAAACAAATCTGCCAGTTGAGAGTTTATGTTCACATGTGTAAGTGAAACGATTTTCTCCTCAACTAAATCTCTAATGAAATGGTGCCTCATATAAATGTGCTTAGTCCTAGAGTGTTGAACAAGGTTATTTGAAATGTTAATGGCACTAGTGTTATCACAAAACATATTCATGCTCTTGATCAAAACCATAGTTACTCAACATATGTTTAAGTCACAAAACCTAAGTATAAAAACTTCCTACAAGTTGATAGGGAAATTAAGTTTTGCTTCTTGCTATACCACATCACTAAGTTGTTACCAGGGTAGAAGCATCCTCCTGATGTTCTCTTTCTATCATCTAAGCTTCCAGCCTAGTCAGCATCACTATAACCAACAAGAGATGAATTAGTGTCATATGAAAACCATTGACCTAATTCACGTGTACCTGAAATGTACTTCATGATTCTCTTCACTACTGTCAAGTGAAGTTCTGAAGGGTTAGCCTGATATCTTGCACAAATTCCTACACTAAAGCATATATCAGGTCTACTAGTAGTAAGGTATAACAAACTTCCTATCATGCTTCTAAACAATTTGGTGTCTACCTTCTTTCCATGTTCATCTTTGGACAATTTAAGAGTAGAACTCGTTAGGGTTTTGGCTTGTTTTGTATTTTCAAGACCAAATCTCTTTAGCATGTTTTTGACATATTTAGTTTGTGATACAAACATTTCAATCTCAAATTGCTTGACTTGAAGTTCTAAAAACTACTAAGTTCACCTACCATGCTCATTTCAAACTCATTTTCATTTAGCATATAAACTCTTGAGACTGTGTGTGTGATGTTGAACCAAAAACAATGTCATCAACATATATTTGAGAACACAAAAGATCACCATTAATGTGCTTAGTAAAGAAGGTTTTATCAGCATTACCTCTCTTGTAGTTGCAATCAAGAAGAAATGAGGTAAGTCATTCATACCAACCTCGTATGGCCTGTTTTAACCCATAAAGAGCTTTCTTCAATTTGTAGCCATGATCAAGCTTGCGAGGATCTTGAAAACCAGCAGTTGTTCCACATAGACCTCCTCCATTAACATCTCATTCAAAAAAGCACTCTTCACATCCATCTAATAAAGTTTAATCTTCAAACAAAAAGCAATAGCGAACAACAATCTGGTTGATTCAAGTCTAGCTATTGGAGCAAAAGTCTCATCAAAGTCCACTTCTTCTACTTGTGAGTTTGGTCTTGTTCCTTGTAATGTTTCCAAACTCATCAGACTTGTTCTTAAAGATCCATTTTCTCCTATTGACATTGATACCTTCAAATCTAGGAACCAAAGTCCAAACATCATTCCCCTCGAACTATTTAAGCTCTTCATGCATGGCAACAATACAACAATCATTCTCCAGAGCTTGTTTGGCATTCTTGGGCTTTATAAGAGAAACATAGCACAAGTGGTTAATTTCAGTCATTTCCTTGTTGAAGTCTTTCTCTGGGTGATCTCATCAAATAGATCAACAATTAATTCTAGTCCTTCATTTTGAGAAACTTATCCTTGTCCTTGTTGAGCTTTTCCTTGTTGAGCTCCGGTTGTGTTCACATCGAACGGAGATGTCAGCACACTTGTATGAGCTTCATGAGGATAAGATGTATTCATATCCTCTTGATTTGTGGTCACATCGTGAGAAGCTGTCATGTCACCAATTTCTTCTTCTTGATAAAATTCTGAGTAATTCTTTCCACAATTCATAAGGAGTTTGTAGAATACCTTTTTCTCAAAAACACCCTATTGGAAATATGGCATGAAGTGTTGATTACTTCAACTTACAATCTCTTAGGTAGTTTTTTGGCTTTTAACATCACTCTGACCATCTCTTGAAGGACTCGATTCTTTCTTTCCATTACACCATTGTGTTGAGGTGTTTTAAGGGTAGAGAACTCATGCCTAATGCCCTATATATCGCAAAAATTAGCAAAATGAGCATTCTCAAACTCCTTCCCATGGTCACTTCTAATTCTCACTACTTTCTTCACCACACAATTTTGTTCAACTAGCAACTTATTAACCAAGACTTGAAAAGCATCAAAAGCATCAGATATTTCTCTTAAAAATCAACCCAAGTAAACCTTGAAAAGTCATCAACATGCACATAAATATACCTCTTTCCACCACTACTTTTAGTTTGCATTAGACTCAAAAGATCTATGTGAAGTAATTCCAAAACATGAGAGGTGTTTAAGTGTGACAAAGGTTGTGAAAACTCTTGGTTTGCTTACCTTGTTGACAAGGGTCATAGACTTTACCTTTTGGGAATTCAAGTTTAGGTAGACCTTTCATAGCAACTTTTTTGGAAAGTCTCACGAGGTCTTTGTAGTTCATGTGCCAAAATCAACACAATCTGTCTTTATGCTAAAACAAGAAACTTGATAAGTCAACAAATATCAATTATCATTTGACCTCTTTCCTTCAAGTAAGGAAACACCTTCACTCTTTCAAGACTTGGCACTTAGATTTAGAAAATTGTACAACAAAGTTTTTATCACAAATCTAACTAATGCTAATCAAGTTTTCTTTTAATCCCTCAACATACAAGACATCATTTAACATAGGAAATCCAAGTATATCAATTGAACATTTATCAAGAATTTTACCTTTCTTCCCATCTCCATAGGTAACATAACCAATATCAAGACATTCAAGATTGGTCAAAATGGCTTTGTTACTTGTCATATGTCTAGAACACCCACTATTAAAGTACCATTGATCATTTTGAAATGCAAGTAAGGATGTATGAGCAACAAGACAACTTACATTAGACTTGGGTTTCCACACCCTTTGGGTCATAGGAACATCCTTTGGATGAGGTGACAAATGGACATATCATGATTCTCAAGACATTTTTTTCAAATAGGAAATGAGTCTAAAAAATTTTGGTATGATGTGACATTTCCTATTACAGAAATGACAAACAAGAATAAACCTTATTACCTTCACGGATTGATTCCCAGCAGCAGCAACAAAACAACAACAAGAGGTTCTGAAGCCTTGACAAATGTGCGCATATTAGACATGGATGTGCTCGCATTTGGAGTGAATCCCAAACCAAATCTATCTCCAAAAATCTTTCTTTGACCAAGCACTTCATCAAGCTTGTAAAAACCTACATTGAACTTTTCAACAATGGATTTAGCCTCAATTAGTTCTCTCAAAGCTTGATTTAACAAAAACTCTTTGTTGGTCAAATCAAAAGTAAAGGTTATCACTTTATTAGACAAAATTCTCTTTTCTTCCAACCAAGTTAATTTTTTTGCTTCAAGAGATTTCAACTTCTTGATTGCCTTTAACCACTGATCATACATCTTATCATAAGCTTTCTGTTACTCTTCCTAAACATCACTAGAATCATTTGAAGATACATTCTCATTATCCTCTTGATTAACTATAAAATCTAAGAAATTCTCACTTTCACCAGGTTCATCTTCGTCACTCTCATCCTTTTCCTAATCATTCTCACTCAGGGTAGCAACCATCGCTTTACCCTTTTTCTTCAGAGAGTTAGCACACTCACTTGGATGTGCCCATATCCCTCACACTAAAACACTTAATGTCTTTGTTCTTCTTTTCATTTTCTTTTGAAAACCTTGTCAAAAAAGCATCAAGACTAGAGTGGTCAAAAAAGTTTTTCACAAAAGGTTGTTTGCCTTTTCTAGCCCTATTTGGTTTTTTTATGTTCTTTTTCAAAAATTTGGCAAAGTTTTTCATGAGTAAAGAACATTTATCATCATTTAAGTCACTTACATCAACATTTTCAAGGGGATTAGAATTTACTTCATGCTTTAAAGCAAGACTTTTACCTAAATTCTTGTCCGATCTTTTCAGATTGAGCTTGAAGGTTTGCAAAGATTCAATCAACTCAACCAATTGCATGGCATCTAGATCTCAACATTCTTCAATGGAGATCACCTCTGACATAAATATCTTAGGCAGTAAGCATAAGACTTTCCTAACAAGTTCAGCATTAGTATATACTTTACCCAAAGCATAATACTCATTAGAAACATCACAGATTCTACCATGAAAGTCAGTGATTGTTTCATCTTCATGCATAGCCAAATTCTCATAGTCAAAAAACCAATCTCCTGAGCCTTGTTTTCTTAACAGTGTCTGTTCCATCATTTTTTTACTTGGATTTTATCCCATGCATCTTTAGCAATCTCACAGTCAATGGTTTTCATCTGATTTACATTAATAGCATTAAAGATGGCATGAATGGATTTTGAATTAAAATTAGCAAGATCTAATTTATCATCCTTGAAAGTTTAAGTTTAACCAAGTTCATTAAACTCTTGCGGAAAGTGTTGATTGTGTTCATTGACGCTTGTGGGTATGGTTATTCAATATGATCATCATATCAACCATGAGCATAAAATAAAGCACACAAGTATATTACATGGTTCGATTAATAGATTACATCCATGGGACCAAGTCTAGATGAAGTGAATCCATTATAGCAAATATTTAAAGTTCATTACAAATTTGAAGTTAAGCAAACAAATGTAAACAACTTCCTGTTTTCACAATACTCTAACTTCACACTCTGGTTGATCCAATGTCTTGCCACAGCTTGCTTGAATCCAAGAAACCTCTTGGATAGCTCGAGCTCCACTCAAGCTTCGATGCTAAAGACAATCTTCAACTCCACAGCTTGAACTCTCTTGAGCTTTCATCAACGGAACCATGTTCCAACAACCACTCAACAACAAAGATAAGTTAAGTATTTTGAGCATAAAAAAAATAAAAGGAACTTGACCAAAATGAATAAACTCTCTAAGGAATTTTAGAGAACAAACAGTAGAATATTTAGGCTCAATGAAAAGTGCAAGGATGAAGAAGATATTATATAATCCTTGCTCAACAAACCCTTAGATAGCCAGCCGACAAAGACTTACACATGTTTGGCTATTTTAGGAAAGTTTTCAACAACTTGTTAGAACCAATTTTAAAAAGCAAAACAAATTTTCAAGACCAAATCTGAAATATTTGACACCTGTATTTGGACCATTCACACATATTTCAATCCTGGATAAAATCCTACAGCCAATAAAAAGTCGACATTTGTACTAAGGTTTGACTAGACGACTGTTTACACATCTAACTCTAATGTACTCACAAATTTCACGATAGAATCAGATTAAGGAAATATGAACACATCAATGCAAAATGTCATAACATATGTAAACTACAGACACGGTTAAGCTTAACCAAATGAATGTGCAAACTTCAAAAATGCATGTGCACACATGACTTCACAAGTTAACAAAAATACTTACATATATGAGTACAATTGTTATATAATAATTTTTCAAAATACTATTATATCCCTGTCTAAAATAGAAGATAGGGGCTAAAGAGATAAAACCATGGGGGCTAAAAATCACTTTCCTTAAAATTTTCTTTGGCTAGACGATATAGATAAGAATGACCGCACAATTAATGGTGATGATACTAAATAAGAATTTGGACATTATTGTTTAATTACATTTTTAATGTTTCTCGAACAAAGCATGAAGCAAGTTAAATATGCAAACTATTAATTTGCTACAGCATTGTACTAGCTATCAATTAATTGCATTTCAATTGAAAACATAAAATGACGAAGATGATCAAATATGAAAGAAATAATCAACCAAACAGATACAAATGATCAATTCATATTTATTTATTTATTTGCACAACACTCTAGTAATACAAGTGAAATATAAGCAAAGCATCCATTATGAGTACAAGTAGAATCTACTTGTTGATGATGGAAAACACGGTTTGTATGACCGTAAGAATGAGGAGAACAACAGCTGCAATGACAGAGATGGAGGCCCATGGAGTGTTGAAGTAATTCTGTTTCAACGTTGCCTTCCAATTGTGCCATGGGGATTTGCAGTAGGCCTTTAGATCTTCAATAAGACCAGAGTAGTAAAAATTGTCAGAATCTATGTCGGCCTCTTTCTGAAGTTTTTGAAAAAGAGTTGAAACATGTTCACCATCAGGTAGCCCATTTTCAATAATTCCTTTATGCGCAAGTACTTCCACATCTTTTGGAGAGTTGACAAGATAATTCATAATTACAACATAATGAATTATATTTTTGCTTCTGCCATTCAATAACTCTAAGTCCTGCAAATTTGCTATCAAAACTTCTGTTTCGTCGACTATTGTACATTTTGGAATTTCCAGAATCCCATTTTTGAATCTTATGTCAAACAAATGATTGCTTGACCCCAACTTAAACTTAACTCCAGCCTGGTGAAGTTCCGTTATAGTTGGTACAGATAGAGTTTTGAGTTTACCATTTTGGTTGCCTAATTCTGATGGCTGAAGACAAAGTCTTATCAGATCAAGAAAATGTTCTGCTTCTGGAAAGTGTTCTTCAAACAACTTATCCTCTATCAAGAGAACTTCAGCCATTAATTCCCAGAGGTCAAAGGTAAGCTTGCTCATCGAAAGTCCCTCATAAAGCTGGTTACTATGCATTTCTCTTTTGGCTAGATCAAACAAATCTGCAAGAATGAACAGGGGAAGCTGATTTTCCAGGAGAAACATGTCATCCGCTAATGTCCTGGCCATCCATGGTTTTGTAAATATTCGATCAAAACCAATTTTCAATTTATCGCCGATGCTTTTCCTCAGTGAGAACTCAATGAGGAACACAGAATCCAATAAAATCATTTTTACAAACTCATCACTTCCAAACTTAATGGTTTCTGCATAACAGTTTCGCAATCTTGTTTCTCTATCCTCTATAAAAGTAAGAAACTCTTCCATGCTTACCTTGGTTCGTTGAAGAAAATCTTGTAGGTATCTTATTTTGAACTCTTCCATAGCTTTTAACTCTTCCCTACCATGGTGAAGCGGCCCAATGGAGACTACTTTTGGAGTGTAGAGTCCTTCATTTAACTGACGTCTTCTCTGAGGAGCCCTATAGATGCAACATTCATCCGATAAGGGATGCAATTTTTTGAACTCTTCTATCAAAGAAGTAGCTAACTTATTGATATCAATGGATTTGTGCTCTTCAATATTATCCATCTTCTCTCTGGCTGAAATACCAACATCATCAATTTGAAAACAATACTTAATAAATAAAGAGAAGTGAAGGAATTAAATTCTATTATTCAAATTCAATGAATATCAATTATCATCACACCATATTACATGTCCAAATTGGTTAACACTATGCACTTCTTATAGTTATTCTACAAGGATATCCTTGTATAAAAATTGATCTTATATGGAAATTATTAAATTATAGATAATGGAATTTAAAACATTACAATTACCAGAAGGGAGAGACAGAACATAGAAGAAAAAACATTCAATTACTTTAGGTATATAATTACATGTAACTTAATGTTAAAGTGGTGAAAAAGATCTATACTATAGAATTATTGCACATTTTGTCTATGTTAATTTATTTAAGAAAAATTATATTTCAAAGTTCATAATAAATTCCCATATCCTAACTCCTAGGTCATTAATTTTGTCTGAGTCTACTATTATACAAAATGTAATAATTTTAGATGGGAAGGTTGAAAAAAAAAAATATATATTCAACTCACTTATATTTATTAATTTTGCATTGAATCCTCTCAAATATGCCATCAAAGAGTTCTTAATTTCAATAACAGCTAGAGTAACAGAACAGGCCACACACACACACATATATATATTGTAAAAAAGAATCCTACAGTACAAGAAATTGAGGTAATATTCTTACATGGTAAGATCAACTCCTCTATATCCATCCAAACACAATCTACGAGCTTATAAGTTGAGGAGGTTAGTTTATAACAGCAATTTTATAAGTTGAGGAGCTTATAAGGTGACATAAAAGAAGATCAATCAGGTAATTTTATAGATGAGAAGGTGGAAGGAATCCCCTTTTAGCGAATGTCATACGCAAAGGGTAAGGAATAATGAATCTAGTTTTAATTAATTAATTATCAATTAATCACTTAAAAAACTTATCGTTAATTAATATTGGTTTTACAGTTCTAAAGTTTAGATTACATAAATCAAATAGTTATTGTTTGAAGTTCACGTAAGTAATCTTCACACAAGTAACTCACAAAATGTTATGCTGACTTCTGAACCACTTATTCCATAGAACAATAGTACAAAGACTTGTATATTTGAAGATAGAAATTATTTATTCTTTGTGTGAGTTTATTTCACCCATTGTCGGTGTAAAAAATCAATACTTGAAACAAAAATCAACCATTCACTTTGTAGCTCCAGCTGGCAAGTCAAGTATCAACCCTATGTACACAATAACAAAACCGTAAAATTTAGTGCTTGTTTTGTCCTTCGAATTGCAAGATTTACTTGACGAGTGAGACCCGGCTTCGTTAATTTCTGATTAAAGTTTAAATTAAGTTGGATTAAGAACGAAGTTAAGAATAGTTGTTTTTTAATATCAACTCTGCAAGTGTTGGCACAATAAATTAAGTAAAAATTTAATGAGTAAACGACATGTTTTCACCCAAGGTTTCACGAATCTATAGCTCCCACCGCTGATTTAATAAATTTTAGATTTCCACCTTTAAATTAATTGAAAAATTTAATCGTTAAAAAGTAAAGTAATGTTGTATTTTAAATCTGAAATGAAAATAAAAATTTCAAAGTAACACCCCAAATCTCAAATTTCTCTCACAAACACACATCTCAAATTTCTTTCACTTTTTCTCTCTCTTCTGAACCTTTCTTTCTCGTCAACTCCTTCCTTTCTTTCTTGTCTTCTTACTTTTCTTCTTCCTTTCTCTTTTCTTCTCCTCTCCTTCCTTTCTTTCTTCTCTCCCACGATTTGGCCAAAATCCTTGGAATTGGAACCGTTCGCCTTGGACAAGATGTGCCTCTCAGTTTCATCTTCAAGAATTTAGATGATGATAATGGAGTTCCTTGACGTTTCAACTCTTCAGGAAAAGAACTAGACTCCATCTATTATTTAAGAAATATTGTAAAAACTCTACAACATATCACTTAAAAGAATTACAAAACTCTTTTTCATGGACGTCAACAACATCACTTAAAAGAGTTCCTTGTTGTTTGATTGTAGTAATTAATGTAGATTGAATAAAGGTTTTTTTTATTGGATTGTTTGTTTGCTGTATTTGTTAGGACTCTTTGCTGACCGCCCACTGCCGCTGGCAACCCATAAGATCTCCCCCAACTACACTGCCCTGTTCGATAAAACTCCCCAACCAAACCACCCACAACCTGTTCGCGCGACAGTCGCGATCGATCGTGAAAGGACTGGTGGAGTTGGCTTTTGCGGCGGCTGGGAGAGGTGTTTGCAGCTAGAGGGCGGTTGCCGCTTTTAGGCCAACCAGCCTGATTCCGGTGCCGTTAAACCCCGCCGCCACCACTATCATCTACCCGTAATTTATTTGGGGTGGGTTATTTTTCTAATTCTACAAATTTAGGGTTAAAAAAATTTATTAATTTATTTGTTAAGGACAATTTGATAATAGTTTTTTTTTTTTTTTTATTCTATTAAAATTGAGGGTGTTGATTTAAGTATGTAAATCTAGAATTTATAAAGTCAAGGATGGAAACTTATAGATTCGCCGACCTTGGGTGGAAACATGTCGCTTATTCAATAATTTATGATATTGTCAATTAATATACACAGTTTATTCTTCGTTATGTATGTTAGAAATTTTAAAATTCAAGCTTGAACCCTTGCTTGTAAAAGTTAAATTTTAAAATTCAAGCTTGAACCCTTGCTTGTAAAAGTTATTTCTTGCGTACAAGTGTTCACAAAATTGTATCTTCTATATAGCAGGAAAAAAAAAAGACCAAATTTTCACTATCCTTTTTCAACTCTTGCATACTAGAATTAATTATTGCTTGTAAGAGATTAAACCAGACTTTTAAGTCGCGTTATAAATTTAATTTCATATATATATATTAGTAAGAATGTCTTTAAATTTAGTTTCATGTATATATTTATATAGAACAGTAATACTTTAATAAGGATTTCCTTATATTCTTCCAATCAGTAGTGTACCCACTTTGAAGAAAAGGGGGGCTCGGGCCCCTCCTAAAATTTGAAACTTTCCTAGGTATTTTAGTTCTATCACATTTGTGCCCCCTTAAGAAATTAGTTGCCGTCATTTTTTTATTTTTTTTCTAGCTCCTTAAATTTTGTCATCTCTATATGCATTTAATTATCATGTGAGTTGATATTTGACAAAAAAATTACTACTAATCTTTAAATTTTTTAGCTCTCATACTTTTAATTTGACATAAATTATGAATAATTATACGGGCAAAAAATAGTCTTAGGCCTGACGAGGCCTAAAAACAAAATAAACATGTCACAGCTTAAGGTCTTCACCCAATTCCGATTGACTCTACACTTAAATTCACCTTGTGAACTGCCAACTCTATGAGTTAGGTCCTACAAGTTAAGCTAAAACTGGGTTCCAGCCTATTAGCCTACAACAGTCCATAAATAGGAAATCAAAATCTCATTTTATTTCCTCTTCTACTAAGATCTCAAATCTTACTGAAACTAGTAAACCTAATATGATAAGGACAAGAAATCATCTTTCTTTCCTAATAGGGATTATCTTTCAAAGTAGGACTCAGTGTCCTACTAGGATTCCAACCTCTTAATTCTTATTAAATCACCTCTTTCAACCTTGCTAACTTGAGCGCCGGAGTGCCTACGTAATCGTAGATTTTTTGCCTCTACAATTATGAACTTTAACTGTCTAACATAATAACATAGTCATAATTGTGATTCAATTCTCTCTCTCTCTCTCTCTCTCTCTCTCTCTCTCTCTCTCTCTCTCTCTCTCTCTCTCTCTCTTCTCTCTTCTCATAATATATATATTATTATATATATATAATATATATATATATATATATAGATATATATATATATATATATATATATATATATAATATATAAAAGAATCAATCAAACTCAACCAAACTGTTCCTCTATCAAACACAACCAGAAACACTCAAGAAATAACACAAACAATCAAGAATTGAAAACAAGAACACAACCAATTTTTACCGTGGTTTGATTCCAAAGGAATAAACTACATCCACGTTGAGCTCCAAGTAAAATGGGGGCTCACTGCACTATAAGGATCAATCCAATTACAGATTACAACTCAATCAAGAACAGCCACTCAAATCTCACAATCACCCGTAATCTCCTCACAAAGACAACTAATACAAGCGTCTCAACCAGAAGAACCTAATACTTCTTCTACCAACAATTTAACTGATAAATTGCAACAGATTACAAAACTGAAGATTAACCACACTAAGAACAAACCCTAGCAGAGATGAAAAAACACGATAGAGAGAGTGTATTCCATTGTTGTTGTTTCTGTGTAACTTTAACTTTAAATAGGTTAACCTCAAAACTTCATTTGCACCGTTGGATTAGACTGGAGCCGAAGGCTGAGATCTGTCACTTAATAAAGCTTCAAAACGACAACATATCGATTACTCCTGAAACCACTCTTTATTGGGACTCGTATGAAATGAGCACCCAAAATCCAACACCCAATCATTTATTTTTTCTGTTTTAGAAACAGTTAGAACTTCAAATTCTTCTAAAATTGACTTAGAGGTTGCTAGGTTGCTTTTAGTGTTCCCTTGTTTCTTAAGCCAGGCATAACAGTTCTTTTTCAAATGGCCAGCCTTATTACAGAAGAAACACTTCTAGGTGTCTCCTTTGGCCTTACGGTTTTGTTTTCCCTTTTTCTTATTCCTAGGGCCACTATTAGACTGAACAGTGTTGCCTAACTAGTTTAGTTCACTCTTTCCCTTAACAAACAGATTACTACCAGTTCTCCTTTGCACCTTTATCTCTAACTCTCTAGCTTTTAATCCTGAAACTATTAGGTCCACGTTTGGGACAATACCAGTGTATTGTAGGGCATTTTTTACGACTTGGTAATCTTCAGTTAATGAGTTCAACAGAATCATAGCTAAACTAGAGTCCCCGAGTTCTTGATCTGTACCCTTCAACACTTGGGTTAGTTTCAAGAACTCATCAAGATTTTCATCAATGGTCCTAGAGCTATCCATTTTATATGCAAATAAAACACTTTTTAAGTAAGCTAGATTTGGAGCAGACTGTAAAGCATAAAGGGATTCGAGTTTACCTCATACCGCTGTCGGAGTTTCAAAACCGTCTACCTTTCGCAGGACCCCATCAGAGAGGTTCATAATGATCAGGTTGTACGCCTCCTCCTTCAGCTCTGCTTTCTTTTTCAGTTTCTCCTTTGACCATTTGGTTACATCCTTTTCTAGTGCGATGGCCACCTTATTATGTGATAATAAGGCTTTCATTTTTTTCTTCCAACTGTTGAAATCAATTTTCCCATCGCATTGGGTGATTTCAACTCGTGTAGTAGTCATAGTGTTTGGATTTAGGGTTGGTGTTTGAATTTAGGGTTGACACAAAAGAAACCCTAATTTGTTTAAGATCGAATTAGAACTGATTTCAAGAAATTGACTGGATAATCTAAGGTTTTCCAAGCCTTAAGACACTAATTTGATTGATTATAAAGAAACCCTCAATTTGTATACCCTAGGTTTCAAGAATCACTCAAATCAGACCCAAAAACCCTAATCTCGCTCTGATACTACTATTAAGAATCAATCAAACTCAACCTAACTTGTTCCTCTATCAAACACAACCAGCAAATACTCAAGAAACAACACAAACAATAAAGAATTGAAAACAAGAACATAGCCAATTTTTACCATGGTTCGTTTATTCCAAAGGAATAAACTACATCTACGTTGAGCTCCAAGTAAAATGGGGGCTCACTGCACTATAAGGATCAATCCAATTACAGATTACAACTCAATCAAGAACAGCCACTCAAATCTCACAATCACCCAACCTTCAAATCACCCGTAATCTCTTCACAAAGACAACTAATACAAGCGTCTCAACCAGAAGAACCTAATACTTCTTCTACCAACAATTTAACTAATAAATTGCAACAGATTACAAAACTAAAGATTAACCACACTAAGAACAAACCCTAGCAGAGATGAAAAAACACGATAGAGAGAGTGTATTCCACTGTTGCTGCTTCTGTGTAACTTTAACTTTAAATAGGTTAACCTCAAAACTTCATTTGCACCGTTGGATTAGACTGGAACCGAAGGCTAAGATCTGTCACTTAACAAAGCTTCAAAATGACAGCGTATCGATTACTCCAATACGGCACCGTTTGAAGCTTCACTCAACATATATATATATAGTAGTAGTAGTTTCACTCTCCATAAAACTAATTATGTTAAATTCAACCCAAAAAATTATATATATAGTAGTAGTAGTAGTTTCACTCTCCATAAAACTAATTATGTTAAATTCAACCCAAAAAATGTAAACTAACAAGCAGACGTTCAACTTTGAACTAACAAGCAGACGTTCAACTTTAAACTAAGCAGAGGTTCAACTATTAAAATCTCGTCAATCAAAAACTGGTTCATTGTCAAAAGGATCATTGATCATTTTCAGTCTTTTCACTTAGAACTACATTCTGCCTTCACATGTCCCCATTTGTCATTGTCCCAATTGCAATTAATAGTGTGACAATATTCAATGGCATTTGGAATCCAAATCGAAACAAATCAATTTTGATGTTACATTGAAAAGGGCTAACTGAGTGAAAGTCAAGGCTTTAGTCAATAAAGTAGAAAATGAAAACCCAATCAATAATTCCTGAAATCGTACAGTACTAAGGTGAAATTAAAGGGAATAAGAGGTATTTTCATTCCATAATAATTAAACTCAGATTCGTGAAGCCCTTCCTAACTTGTTCTCAAAAAAAAATTCTTTTGAAAATCTAAACGTATACCATTTAAAGTGGAAGCAAGACCGGAGGACACGCAAAATTGCAATCAACTATAATGTTGTTTATTGTTGAAGTATAGAATGAGAACATGTGACATTATTCTCATTTCTATTGTAATTTAGATATTATTCACCTTCCTTTATTGCAAAGTTTACATCATTATTTTAATATTTTTGGTCCTTACATAGCTATCACATACAATTCAATACAAACAATTCAATTCAATTGAATACAACTACCCTCTCAAAAGATATCTCTCGTGCAGACTCTTGTTCTCTTCAATTGCCTCTCTTGCCCTCTCAGTTCTGACATGTTATCAAAACTTATCTCTCAATTCTAACATTTATTATAAGAAAAAGAAAAAGATTTGTATTTAAGCTTAGGGTCCGTTTGGTATGGCTTATACTAATAGAGTTTACAGAAGAAGAGTTAACTGAAGTAGAGCTTATGAAAACATAGTTTTTATGTTGTTAGTTGTTTTATTAAAAAAATATATAAAAGAACTTTCTACTATTCATTTCCTAAAATGAGTTTTGATATAAAAAAATAAATCAAGCCAAATATATAAAATATAATAAAAATATTTTTGAAATTGTAACACTTTAAATAAGCTCAAAAAGAACTCATGGGAAGAGCTTGGATTTTGATCTTCTCCCATAAGCCTTAAAATAATTTATTTTAAATTATATAAGCGATTTTGAAATACAACCAAACAACCTTAAAAAAAATTAAAAATGCTTAAAGCTTTAAATAAACCCTTCCCGCCACTAAATAAACACAACCAATCAGGTAAATTTAGAGATAGCAATGGCCCAGGCTAGGACCGAGGGGGCCTTTGCCTAGGCCCGACCCGACCCCCACGGACCCGGGCCCGTTACAGGCATGACGGGTAATGCCCGAGCCTGGCCCGATGGACTTTCTGTAGTCCCAATCCAAACCAATTTTTATAATTTTAATTTTAGAAACAGTTTTTAAATAGTAATCTTAATAATTATTGTGAAATCAAATAAATTTCAATTCTTTTTTATATTTTTAATTTTAGATCAGTTTTTAATTATTAATTTATTTTTGAATACTCACCAAATATATAAATAACAATCCACCCTCATTTCTTTTTATATAATTTCCATTTAGAAGGTATATATATTTAGAATAATTCTGTAATTAGATATATATTATAAGGATAATTTAGTAAAATTAATAATCAAGTTGTCGAACCGGGCCAGGACTGAAGATTGTCCCATGTTCGGCCCGTACCCGAGGGCTGACCCTAAAATTAGTCCCAAACCCAAGCCCAAACCCGCTAACACCAAGTAAAGCTCGGCCTTTTCAGGACGGGCCAAGCTAGGTACCTGAAAATACCAAACCCATTGCCATCTCTTGGTAAATTGGGAAAAGTAATTAATACATGTAGAAACAAACACAGAATGATAATAATCATCAAGAAGTAAACTGAATCGATCCTCCTGTTCTTTTATTAATCTTTGCATATTGAGATATACAAAGCAACTAAGCACAATAAAATGATTTGAACATGAATTGGAAGAACTAATTGTAGAAAGAACGCACGATTTGTATGAAAGTGAGGATGATGAACTGCAGCAGCTATAAAAGAAATGATTCTCCATGGAGTGTTGAAATAATCTTCCTTCAAAGTTGCCATCCATTTGTTGCAATAAGCTTTGCAGTAGCTGTTGAGATCTTTAGAAGGAGAAGAAAAGTAGTAGCCACCCTTGAAACCTGCAAGTTCGACAAGATTGTGAAAAAGGATTGATACCCCTTCACTATTCCTGCTCGAAAATTTCAAAATTTCACTTTCCGCAAGTACATCCACATCCTTGCAATAAGGGCAACTAATGTAGTATATGGGGGCTAAAAATTATTTCCTACTCTTATTTTGTTAATATTTTTGGGTTATAGGGTCTTTATTTATTTATTTTTTTTTTAACCACAATATTGATAATAGAGTGATTGTATAATTTGTATTGACCCAACTTATCATCTAATAAGATTCCATTTCTTTAAAAACTCCATTAAAAATTTAAACAATATAATGCTGATTATACCCCTATCAACTCCTATATTATCTTTCATTATTTTATTTTACATATTTGCAACATTGGCACATCGATTTATCTCATAATTCTTTTTCTCATCTCTCCAATTCTACCCTAAAACATGTCAATAAATTCTTTGATGAATTCCTTCACTGTTGAAGTATCATATAAGCTTATTGTTTGTTAATTTTCTCAATGTTTGGACAAATAATTGTATGTTGACTAACGTTAATCATAATTTGAGATTCTTTATTAAGTATTGTTGGCATACTTACTAAACATTGGAGTGTTTACATATATAACTGAAATATGTTAAACAAATTAGGTCTTGTCAAATATTAATCAAATGACTCCGACATAGTAAAATGAATTTTTTGGAAACAAAAATTAAACTCAATTGATTTTAGGTAAAATTCTGATCTAATATAAAAGAAATAGAGTGCAGAAAAGTTGTTTGTGTGTCCCTTTGGGTATTTTCGTATAAAGATAAAATCATAATATGAAATAAATTGCTAACTGGCATCTTATTAGGTATTAAATGTGAGGTCAATAGCATTAGTCATGATAATAATAGGTTGCAAACTTGGAGAGAGTATAATATATTCTTGATGGAAACAAAATTGTAGTTGTCAATTTGATGTATTTTAGTGACAATGGAAGATTGCATAGGTGTCACTGAATAAATATAATTTAGTATAAAAAATATTAGGTTAAATATATGTAATACATATATGATAGAGATTGTTGGGATTATTTTACAATTTGAAAAAGTCATTGTAACACCCACATCGAGGTACATAGCTTTATTTATGTCCAAATACTCTTAGTTGAATTTTGTTAAAGTTATCTTGAACAAATGTGAAGAAAATTCCTTAAAATTTCATTAGGGGTAAAATTGTCTTTTCACTCATAATTAGTTGAAAAAGTGGGGAGTGAAAAGAAGTAGAATAACATGGAGAACTTAATAAAAATGAGGGTAAGGGACATAGATGAAATTTTATAGAAAGTGCAAGGGTAAAATGGGAAGTTATAAGTAATATATTAAGAATTCAAGAATGAAACCCTAGCCATTCTTTCCCTTCCATTCATGCCACTTTCCACCCAAGTTCTCTCAAATATCTTCAATCACTTTTCAAGGAAATTCATAGATCTTGGTTCATTTTTAGTGGAATTTCAATCTCAAGCATTCTTAGGTAAGATCCTTGCATTAAGATGTGAGATTTAATTTTTAAAGTGTTGAATTCTTATGATTTGTATTCATAGGGTTTAAAAGAAAGAGAGTTGTATCAAGGAAGACTACTAAGGTGTTGGATTGCTCACATCTAAGGCAAGTAAATCCAACCCTAGTCATGATTGGAGCAATATTGTGTAGATAACTTCTTTTATGCATGTATGTGCTTATATATGAAAAATTGTTGATGGAATGGATGTTGAATGATGGTTAGAATTTATCCATGAGAAGTAGTGTTTGTGTACTTGATGTTTGATGAGAGTTTGGATGAATTATGGAAGAATTGGAGTAGAATTTATGAAGTGTAAATCCTAGCCAGGTTTGACATTAGTGTTTGTGTACTTGATGTTTGATGAGAGTTTGGATGAATTATGGAAGAATTGGAGTAGAATTATGAAGTGTAAATCCTGGCCAAGTTTGACGTTGATTTTAGTGAGTTTTGTTCCAAATTTTGGTGGCTTAGAAGAGATGTAGAAGTGTAGCCAATTTAGAGTTTGTGTGTGCATATAAATTGTTTGATGAAATGTCAAAGAGAAATGCATGCATGAGTGTGATTATTGTTATCTTGAGATGAGTTTGTAGATGGTAGAGAATGACATGTTCACATTCCATATTGCATTATTGCATCCAAACATGTGAATTTCAAAAGAATAATAAGCATGAGCCCATCTACATGCATACATACTCATAAGAGCATTAAAGAATAAATAGAAAGAAATGAGAAATATTAAAGAACACTTTTAAAGAAGAGAAGAGAAGGTTGTTGCGATGGGGACCCGTGAGTGACCTAGCCTCGCATGCACGCCACCTTTAGTGAGCGGCCTCAGAATCAAAAAGAAGAATTGTACAGTCCGTTAGAAGTGCATGTGGTTGAGGACTGTATCTAGAATTAGAGAATACACTCACATGGCCAGGGTTCCGAATCCATGCCTCAACTGAGTCTGATCGGCAAGAAAGAAAGAAAAGAAAAGAAAGAATAGAAAGAAAGAAAGAAGAGAAAAGAAGAGAAAATTGAAACAGAAAAATAGAAAAGAAAATGCACATCCTATGCATTTGTGCATTTGCATCATACCTATGCATGATACCATGCCTATTATCATGAGTAGTGAGAAATTAGAAATTGAGAAAGGACAAACAAAGAACCGAGAAGAGTAGAAAAGTTTGATGTAAGAAAAGAAATTCAGAATATAAGCAATGAAGAGAGAAAAGTAGCATAGTGGGTTTACTTACTGAGCAATTAGTGCTCACCTCGTTGTTTTCAATATTTTGCAGGTAGTAGATGAGATTGCAGTTGCTTGGAACGTCAAGAAGCGGAAGGGTTTGGCAACACTATCGAGTTGATGTTTTGTGACTTTATTACATTATGTAAAGATTTGTATATAAAGAAAAATTAGATATGAGCCCATTATTTCATACTCATATAATACTATTTATTTTCCGAGTATACTAGCTAGAGAGAGAAAGCATTACAGTCATGTTAGATGAAACGTGGCATCATATGATCTATTCTCTCAGGAAATAATATCAGATGACATGTTACTTGGAAAAACTAATCGATAAGTTAGAGTCTCCTTTTAGATTTTGTAAATTAATGTTCTTTTATTAAGAGATTGATGTATAATTAATCATCCTTTTGTCATATTAAAAAAAAAAAGACTTTGTACACACAAAGAAGTAAACATGCTACATGTCAAATTTTATTACCTTATGGGGCCGTTTGGATCGGGGGTATATAAGATAACGGGGGTAATCTTCATTTATTTTGCAAGATTCTAGTGTTTGGTTTGCAAATAATAAAATATTACGGTAATTTTTTATTGTAAATAGTGTTTACTACCGGTAATGTGGGGAGTAATCTTATTACCTTGCTAGGTGGTGTTATTTAAACATTACTGGGGTAATCTGATTTTTCTAACCATTTGCCCTTAATTAAAAACCATTTCGGACACAGTTGCCCTCAAATGTCTACTAAATAACAATTAACCAGCCCCCCTATATTTGAGAAATTAGCTGAAACACCACAGCCACAAAAAAATTTAAAAGTTAACAAAATACCCCCAGCCACTCAAGACCACAGTCGGTTATGACTCACCATCGTTGGCCACTGGCGTCAGTCATCGTAATGGTGCACGATCAGTGGGATCTGGCCAGTCGTGTATCAGTAAGGCCTTTTTTCGGCTAGATTTGGCGTTTCTATGGCCATTTCACGACCACATCTTTGGCCATGAAATGACCATAAATCTGGCTGTTTTTCAGATCCATGGCCATTTCCGACTTTGCCAGCCATATATGGCTAGTCGTGCACCATTCCATTGACTACTGGCTGCAGCCAACAGTGGTGGCTGGCTGCCGGCAGTGGCTTGGGGTGGATAGGGGTGATTTGCTATAAATTAAAGTTTTATAGGATTGGGGTGTTTTAGCAAAATTTCAAATGTAGGGGGTTAAAAGAATGATTCAAAAAATAATAATGAAAAATGCTATTATATTAATATTTAAAAAAGAGGGCAATTTAGTAATCTATATAACATATCCACCCATTTATCCTCTCAACCAAACATATTATTCACCAATTTATTCAAACCAACCAAACACATTTTCTAAACATTCCTAGTAATCTTCAAGATGATCTTTCGTTCTGTTAATATAATCCGAAACTAGTCTCCATTGGGCTGTTTCACCAGGGTAGGGAAGAGTTAAAATATATGGAAGAGTTCAAAATAAGATACCTACAAGATTTTCTTCAACGAACCAAGGTCAGCATGGAAGAGTTTCTAACATTTATAAAGGATATAGAAACAAGATTGAGAAACTGTTATGCAGAAACCATTAAGCTTGGAAGGGATGACTTTGTGAAAATGATTTTATTGGATTCTGTCTTCGTCTTGAGTTCTCACTGAGGGCTAGCATTTTTGATGAATGGAATATTAGTAAGAACAAAATATATACAAAACCATGGATGAAATATAGTTTAGTTGATGACATGTGGCTCCCAGAAAATCCGCTTCTGCTCTTTGTTCTTGAGGACTTGTTTGATCTAGCTAAAAGAGAAATGCATAGTAACCTTTATGAGGGAATTTCCATGAGCAAGCTTATCTGTGAGCTATGGGAAGCAGCGGGTCACAATCTCTTCATAGAGGATGATTTGTTAGAAGAGAAATTCCCTAAAGCAGAACATTTTGTTGATTTCATAAGACTTTGTCTTCAGCCATCAGAAATAGGAATACAAAATGGTGAAATCAAAACTCTAGTTGCACCAACTACAACAGAACTTCACCAGGCTGGAGTTAAGTTTAAGATGGGGTCAAGCAATCATTTATTTGACATAAGATTCAAAGATGGGATTCTGGAAATTCCAAAATTGAAAATAGATCGACGACAGCACAGAAGCTCTGATTGCAAATTTGCAGGAGTTTGAGGAATTGAATTGCAAAATCGACTATGTGATTGATTATGTTGTAATTATGAATTATCTTGTCAACTCTCCAAAAGATGTGGAAGTACTTGTGCAGAACGAAATTATTGAAAATTGGCTATCTGATAGTGAAGATGTTTCAACTCTTTTTCAAAACCTTCAAAAAGAGACCAACATAAATAAGGATAATTTCAACTATGTAGGTCTTATTGATGATCTGAAGGCCTACTACAAATCCCTATGGCACAAGTGGAAAGCAACGTTGAAACAAAATTACTTCAACAATCCATGGGCCTCTATCTCTGTCATTGTAGCTATTGTTCTCCTCATTCTTACCGTCACACAAACCGTGTTTTCCATAATCAAATAGTAAATTCTACATGTTTGTACTTTTAATATATATGCTTTGCTTTTATTTCACTTGTATTCCTATATTGTTGTGCAAAAACGAATAAAAAAATAAATATGAGAAATTGAGGTATATATACTATGGTTAATTGTTTCTTTTATATGTTATCATCTTTGTCGTTTTAGATTTTCAATTGAAAGGCAATTAACCGTAAGCCTATACAATGTTATAACAAATTATAGTGTGGATATTGAAAATTATTACTTCATTTGATGTTTCAGAGAAATATCAAAAGTAATATTTCTCGTCTCTCTTTGATATGAATTACATATGAGTTTCTTCTAGGCATTGTTTTAAAACCCGACCCGGCCCGGCTCGGCCGGTTTAATCGGTTCAACTGGGACTCGAAAGCTTCAACGGGCCAGGTTTATATTTTTCATATTCACTCAAAACCCTAGGATTTAGGAGGATGATCGGCGAACAATTGACGGCCGGGATGTTGGGGCTTTTGAAAAGAAAGTACTGGTGAATGCAATGGTGGTGACAGAGTTGATTTCCGGTGAGTAAATCGACCGAAAATCAAACAAAATTGGCAGCGGCAACAACCAGCTTTTGCTGGTGATTGGCAAGGCTAACGGGGGTGGGGTGACGTGGGTTTTGGTCAGGAGGAAGAGGGGAGTAATTTTTGGGTGATGGGGAGGGTTGGCGACTCTGATGTCGATGAGATCTAGCCAAAATCGAACCTATTTCGGCCAGATCTTAGGTATATTTTAAGGGGAATGGGCCCAAGGGATGATTGGGGTTGCATCTGGGGTGTTGCCGCCACCGACCAGTCGCCAGCCGATTTGTATTTGGTGTGTGTTTGCTAAATTTCAAACCTATAGGGACTTAACATAATTTTTAGGGGTGTATTTGCTGAATTTTAGAAGTTTTTGTCAACCGGTTTGACCAGCCTGCTGGTTAAACCGGTCAACCCAGGACTTGGCAACTTTGTTGGGTTTCACCCTGGGTTGGGTTTTAAAACATTGCTTCCAGGTATATGTCATGGGTAAGCTAAACTTTACGATCCTGATTTAAATTAAAAAAAAAAAAACACCTTGAAAGTTGTAAGCTGTTGAATTATTTCCTTTTCCTATTCTCGATTAATTGGCATTAACTTAATTATACCCACTATTAAGTCATGACGGAAGGATATAATTTTCCAGCTCTTTCTTCACATGACTGTAATTCATGGTGACTAATAACACTTTATCAATTCCTCCGTTTATTCCTTTGTTTATTCCTTTAAAACTGCAATTTCCTGGAAACTTCTCCACAAAAGAAGAGGAGAAAACAGAGGCATAACAAAATACTGCAGAGTGTAGACTTAATAAGCTTAATTACTAAGCTTATCTTTATCGCATTGCCAAACTATATATTTCTACAAGCTTGAGGCCACTAGTAAATATGAAAGCTTTGCAAAAAGATGGGCTGAATAACTTATTGTATTAGTTGTGCTCCACCCGCCAGAGGAATTAATTTCCCTTCCCATGCATTTAACTTAATTTGGAAGAATTTCATGTGCTAGCTGCAGGTTGGAGATTTTTACTCTTGGGTTTACCAGTAAAAATGGAAATACCAGAATTTAACTGTAGCAATTAGACCATTTTAAAAAGCCTTGCAGATTCAACTCATTAAGATTACATGTGTGATTATAAAGTATAAACAGTAGCATTCGGCTTAGGTTGCAGTTAAAGATCGGTTCCATGATAATGAATGATTTTGGTTCTGAAATCCAACGACAAAATCATAAACTAAAATTACTATCATTCCCAAAAATCCATATGCCATGTTTACAAATATATGAAGGTCATGTGACCCAAAATAATAAAATAAAATTACTACCATTCCCTATGATTTAGCATATTATAATTAAGCATAATTATAGAATAATAAATATGTCATAATTTATCCTAGTTTATGTTTTAGTATTTGAGTAAAAGTTTATTGATTGGTGTTGGGGATTGGTTAAAACACTTTGGTTTTGGATTACCCATTTTAAAGTGCAGCAAAATATTTACCAAGTAGATTAAGACATTCTTAGTTTTTAACCACATCAGACACAAGTGCAGAAAGTAAGGAACACAACTATATAAATGGTTAGGTTAAATCCACTTTTAGCCTACATCCATGGGATCTTGTCCAGATCAAAGCAATCCATTAAGTTAAAAACACATTACAAAATGAAGTTCAAAGTTGATTTAAGTTACAGTAAAAAGAACTCCATATTCAACTTTACACTTAGCATTGTTGGATATAAGGAAATGCTCAACGGTGTCGTTTCTCACTTAAGTTAGAGTAGATGCCTATATGGTGCCGTTTTGCTTATGTTAGTTGAGTGATTAAAAGTCAGTCCTCTATACTCACTGATTAAGTTGAAAAGTAAAAAATCCAGCAAAAGTTTCAGCTCGTTTCTTCTATGATTTTCTCTCTCAAAACCTAATCTCACATGGTATCAGAGCATCATTGACTAACGTCGAACATGGCATATGATACTGAAAACCTCTTGATCTAATAATCTTGAAGATGTCATCCATAATTCATGTAGCTCACCTTTCTCAACAATCTTAGCTATTTCTTCAAGTCTTCAGGTCATCAATCCAAAGCTCACCAAAGACAATTATAGATTCTGGCACTCACAAATCTTGTTTGATGTAAGAGCGCATGACCTTGAGGATCATCTAACAGGTCTTGTTCCTTGCCCATCTCCTCTATTTACATGTAAAATAGATAGCTCAAAAAGTAGAAATGTTGATCAAATTGATGATTGTTTGGTAACTGAAAGGATAAATCCAACTTATTCTTTGTGGAAAAGAACTAACAAGTTCTTAGTTAGCTGGTTACTTGCCTCAATTTTAGAAGGAATGTTTAGGTCTATTTCGAAATGTAAATTTGCTTCAGAAATCTAGTTTTCTCTTGAGAAAGAGTTTATTACTGACTCAAAGGCTAGGGCTTTGCATTTGAAAAACTTACTTCAGAACATAGCCAAAGAAAATCTTAGTATCTATGATTACGTTAGAAAAATGAAAGGAATTGCAGATAGTCTTTCGACAAGTGGCCAAATTATTTCTGAAGATGATTTGTTGCAACTTATCTTGGACGAATTAGGTCCAGAATATGATGCTGTAGTGGTTAATCTTACATCAAGAATTGAGTCACCAAATGATTTTGTGTCACTGCAAGAAGCACAATTTCTGCTCCAAAAATATGAAATTCGACTGGACAAGTTTAATTCTATGGATTTTCACAATAGTTCAACACACTCTATATCAATAGTTGACACTAAAGATTTAACAGCATCAAACAATGTTTCTCTGCCCTCTAACAGTACCTATAATGTGCTCAAGTTACAGGTCATTCTCTTGATGCAACTGGCCATCATAAGATGAGTGGTACCTATCCTGTTTTTGGTTCTCAATCAGGACAAGTTGCCTTTCCTAATAAATTTGGTGAATATGTTCCCTCACAACCTCCCTTCATTTAGCAATTTGGATACAATTTAGAAGCTAATAGACATGCTTCTTAAAATCCATTTGGAAGAGGTCATGGCAGAGGAAATGGTAGAGGAAAACCTGTGTGTCAAGTTTGCAACAAGACAGGCCACATTGCTATTTAGTGTGATCACCATTTTAGTTCTAACTACAATGGTGGTTTTTCAATACCTGGACAACAAAGTCAATATGGAGTTTTCAATGGCTCAGCTCAACAGCACTATGGTGGTTTTCATGGTCCAAGTTACTCGAGTTTTGGTCAAGGATCAAATAGCTTTCATATGCCTAGCTATCAAGGCTATCAAGAACCTAACTTGCCTCTTGCACCCAAGAATTATAGGGTGTAAAACCCCTCTCTAGCCAGGTATTTCCTATGTATCCCTTGGCCATTGAGAACCTAGAAAACGCACGCCTAGGAAAGAAGTTTATTTAATCCTATTTAAAGAATAAACTTGTAGTTTAAAAAAACACACACACACACACACATATATATTTGCTTAATAAGTTCATTGTATAAGTCAAAAAATATAGTTTCCTTTCTTTTAGTAAATTATGAAATCCATAGTAATACTTACTAGAACATACACACTTTTACAAAATTTACTAGCAATTTGATTTCCTTTATTAACACAACATATTTACTCCATTATAGAACATGGACATATTTATTGAATTATGAAATATGAACATAATTACTACACTAAATACTAGCAAAACCATTCAACAGTCATCATTAAAACATCCCTTTATGCTCATAACGTCCCTCAGAATCCTCTCCCAGCTTCATGCCTTAATCCTTACCTGCAAAACATTTTAAAACATTTCGTGGGATGAGCGCTAATCGCTGAATAAGGGAATATGACCATTTATAACCTATTAAGGTGCATTATACAACTATATTACTTAGGACCTTACCTACCTACAAAACATGACCTTCATTCTTTGACATAACAAGTTCATAAAACATATCATACACTTTGGACTTTTCTCATAAACATAAGTCATAACATAACCATACATACTATAACGTAGAGCATATATGACTTATGAAATATTCATGTACATGGCATGCTTATTTCTTTTGTCTTTATACTTGATGGTCTCATTAGTCTTTGTTATCCGATCGGATTCATTTGAACCATTACCTTGTTCTTGGTCGTCACCTTAAAGGACTCATGGTTTCCATAAGAATTCCATTCCTCTGATCTTGGTTTATACCTCAAGAGACTCATGGAATTCATTCTTTAACATTTTATAAATTTTTCATAAGACAACTAAATAAGCTATATGCATTACCATTATGAATGCAAACATATGGACTAACATCTCCCATGCTCACTCATACTATATTCTCCAGCTAAACTTCTTAACTTAATTCATTCAATACAAGGAATTTCAATAGTAAGATTATTCAGGGGTTTATTAGAATTAAAAACAAATGGGAATTTCCATTAAGAAGGTGGATGCCATATAGTTTGTCACTTTTCAAGCAATTTTTTCCTTATCTTCCAATTCGAATTTATTTTTGGCTAAAACATAAAAGTTTTAGGTCTATTTCTCCACTTTTTAACACTTCAATAATCAACTCAATCGGACTTCTATAACTTCAGTTATGACCGATTCAGTGAAGCATGTGCAGTATAAGTCTTAAAAAGCCAAATCCGAATTCTATTCATTTTAACCATGTTACCTTCATTTGTACATTCATATCATTCTTAGTATAAAAGGACATAAAAACCTCCCTTTTTACAGAACAAAAAAGTTCCAAAACATCGTCCAACTACAAATCTCTTAATTGGCATAATCATTTTCCATATGCACATATACACCAATTAACACACCCATTTAAACAATCCATAACCAAAACATAGCCTCACACTCATATTAACATAAATAAATGTAAGTTTCATAAACCCTAGGTGTTATCAATTGTAGTCATAAGGGAGATTTTTTTTTTCCCTTACCTTAGTATTCAAAGCACAAAGACACTCCTCCTTAGCTCCAAAGGTTCACCCTTTCTACCTTACACACATAACTACTTATGAATTTCTCTTTTAACTAAAAGATCAGAAAAACTAGGGTTTTGAAACTCACTTTAAACCCTGAAATTGAAGTTCCTTAAGTGTGGATGGTGATCTCCTTTGAAAATCAACTTGAAATCCTAAGAAAATTTGAGAATAAAATGCTTGGATTAGTGGCTTTTATGGTGGATTTGAGAGATGAAGGAGAAGATGATACATTTGGGGTGTACAAGGCCGACTACTCTCTCTTAAAACCTTGTAAATATTTATTCTATTGTTACTATAATGTGATTGGTCAATAAAAGTTAGATATAAGGGTCATTTGGCATAATTTTTTTCATATAAGGGCGTTTTGGTCATTTCTACCACAACATAATGATTAGCACTCATTTAATGCCATTTGACTTCTTTAAAACACTTAAAAATTAAGCAATCCTATTATGTAAATTACTAATTTACCCTTGGTGCACTTTTATGGATACTTAATTCATATGGATTTGTATGAAAAGACCATTTTACCCTTGGTTATCGTTTACGCCATTTAACCATATCAATCAACTTTATGACCATTCTACCCTCATTTCTTCAATGACATCACCCCTTACACTTTATAATGGCTACATCTCGAAATACATGTAAATTGACCATTTTACCCTTCCATTCAAAAAAAGAAAATTACTTGAAAATGTAAATTTCATACCTTAGGGCATCAGAATAATAACGCGGGGTTTACATAGGGACTTTAATTACTCAAATCAATCTTACAATTCTGGTTTTATGCCAGTACCACCATCTAAACAATCTCAGCAATTTCCTCAGCACTTGGTGACATTAATTAAGTTCATTGCTGCACAAGTTGTCCCACTTCCCAATCAGATACATAGTTCTAGTCCATGTGTGAACACCTCTTCTCTGACAACTTCATCACATTCATCAAATGCAAATCAGGGACCTAATAGGAGTATTGATACATTTACAAGTCCTAAAACACTTGTAAACATGAGTGGACAAGGAATTACAAGTCCTAAAACACTTGCTAATTCGGTTGAATCAAAGAATTTCATTCCAAGTCCTAAAACACTTGGATTATGGAGTGTAGAAAGCATTGGAGGAGATTCGGCCCAAGCAAGTTCCAAGGGGAGAGAGAGTCCAAGCACTTCGGTCCTTCCAAGTCCAAGCCCAACAAAGGAAGCTCAAGTCCACCAAGAGAGAAGCCCAAGTGTTGAAGTGAACCCATTTGGCCCAATTCTCATTCCAAAGGGGAAAGTCCAGTTAAATCCTTATTGGATCCAATTGCAAGATCTTCAAGGCCCAATCTCTTACACCCTTATTAGTAGACTTGATTAGGATCATTGATCAAGTTTTGGGCTAATAAAGTGAGTTTTTTCAACTAATGGGGTGGTTAAAGACATGAACCCTAGAATTAGGGAATCATGTCCCTTTTNGCAAAAGGGAAACATGGAAAACATTATGGATCCGGTCCATACTAGCTGGTAAGGCAAGTCTATAAGCTACTTTGCCCACTTTCTCTAAGACCTCATATGGACCGATATATCTAGGGGCAAACTTCCCTTTTCTTCCAAACCTCATCACCCTCTTATAAGGATATATTTTCACAAACACTTTGTCTCCTACTTGGAACTCTATATCCTTTCTTTTCGGGTCTGCATAGCTCTTCTGTCTGTCTTGGGCATGCTTCATTCTCTCTTGGATTAACTTTACATCTTCTATCATTTTTTGTGTCATGTCTGGACCAAAAGCTTCAGCTAATGCATTCTTTTCTCCTATTTCATCCCAATGTAATGGAGATCTACATTTTCTTCCATACAAAGCTTCATATGGTGCCATTTTAATGGTTGCTTGATAACTATTTTTATAAGCGAATTCAACTAGAGGGAGAATGTCACACCAATTCAACTTGTGATCAATACAGCATGCCCGTAACATATCCTCCAATACTTAATTTGTTCTTTCTGTCTGTCCATCCGTCTGATCCATACCTTAAGGCATTGGAATAATAACGTGGGGTTTACAATCTGGATCCAATTGATATCTACTACAAGTGCTCAAAGCACATGAGACATCAATCTGAGTACATAGCATTGCATACATGATGGATCCAATTGCTGATGCATATGGGATCCTCTTTATCCTATTTCTCTTATCTTGTGTTCTAGGACACAATTCCTTAGAGAGATAAACACCATGTGACATCGGAAAAAATCCCTTCTTGGATTCTTCCATACTGAATCTTTTTAGTACTTTGTCAATATATGCACTCTGACTTAGGCCAAGCAACCTATGCGATCTATCACGATAGATCTTTATTCCAAGGATGTAGGCTGCTTCCCCTAAGTCCTTCATGGAGAAGCACTTGGATAACCAAGTCTTTACCGACTGCAAGTTTGATATATCATTCCCGATTAGAAGTAGGTCATCGACATACAATACTAGGAATACCACTGCGCTTCTACTCACTTTCTTGTAAACACAGGGCTCATCTTCGTTTTTGATAAAATCGAATTCTTTTACGGCTTCATCAAAATGAATGTTCCAGCTCCTTGAAGCTTGCTTGAGTCCATAAATGGATCTCTGCAACTTGCATACCCTATTAGCTTGCCTATCAAGAACGAAACCATCGGGTTGTGTCATATACATATCCTTTTCAAGGTTTCCATTTAGGAAAGTTGTTTTAACATCCATTTGCCAAATCTCATAATCATGATATGCATAATCGTAAGCATAATATGAATGGATTTTATCATAGCAATCGACGAAAAGGTTTCTTCATAGTCAATACCATGAATTTGTTTGAAACCTTTGGCAACCAATCGTGCTTTATAAGTATGCACCTTGCCATATGTCAGTCTATGGGTTTTACCCCTTCAGGTGGTTCCACCAGAGACCATACTTGGGTTTTGGTACATGGAGTCCATCTCAGATTTCATGGCTTCAAGCCATTTAATGGAATCTGGATCCGATATAACGTCTTCGTAGGTTCTGGGTTCATCATCTTGGTAGACTAGTACATCAACATGTGGAGTCACAAGATAACCGTATCTCTCGAGCTCATGGCGTACTCCTCTAGATCTATATAGCTCCTGTGCTACTTGAGGTGGTTTACTTTGATCCACAAGTTATGGAGTAACCTCCTCATAATGTTCAACCACCTTATGTGGCACATCATCCCATCCTTCATCTAGTATAATTTGTTATTCTAGAACTTCATCAAGTTCTACTTTTTGATAATCCGTAAATTATACAGTTTTTATTTGATCTTTTTGTCGGATTTCAGGTACTTTCTAATGCATTTTTACCTGAATTGGTGCTTAATTCTTTACTTTTCGTGTTTCAGGTTAAAATGGACTTTTTGAGCGAATAAAGACAAAATCTTAGAGAAAGAAAGCTTGTTTCATGGAAGATTTGAGAGAAAATGGAAGAAATGTTGAAGAAAGGCTCTCTCCTTTGGCTTGAACGAAATTCATCTCATTTATAGGAAAATATTTCATTTATTTTCCAAAATTATGCAATTGGCCCAATTATTTTAATTGTATTACTCATAAGTCCTTAATTCTTCATATAAGGGCATTTTGGTCATTTCACACTAGACATAATTATTACTTAATTAATGCCATTAAATGCAATGAAGCCTACTCATCCTTGACTTTTTCAATGCTTATCCATAAGCAAAATAACCATTTTGCCCCTAAGCCTCTCTATGGATAATTGATTCATACCGTTCCAAATGAATTGACTATTTTGCCCTTAGTTAGATTTTATGCTTTTTAACATAAAATTAACATCTAAAGGACTATTTTGAGTTAGGAACATACCTTTGATATCTTGGGTATTACAACCTTTCCCTCCCACTTTTCATTTTTCTAAGATTCAAAAAGGTTATTGTTCACAGTAGCTAAAACTCACCCAATCTCATGGCAAATAAGGCCACTTCCTCCCCAACTTCACCCGTAACACTATGGGAGTGTGTCAACCTAAAAATTCAAGAGGAACTTGATGAAGTAAAGAAGAACATGTCCAACATGATGGAATTAATGGTTAACATGTCTAAAGACATTGTTAACCTATTCCAACCCAAATCCACCCTTGAAGAAACCCCACAACCACCCCAACGAGAAGGTCAACCACACTACCACCAAAGAACCATCATTAGGACACCACTATGTATGGAAGATTTAAGAGGTAATAGTGATTCATTTAGTGAATCTGAGACACCAAAGAGGAGAAGATTTGATGCTGATAGGGGTATTAAGATAGACTTACCTGAATTCAATGGAAGTCTTGACCCAAATGACTTCATTGATTTGTTGCATGAGATTGAACGGGTATTTGAGTTTAAGGACTACAATGATGAGAAGAGATGTAAAGTTGCCATATTGAAGTTCAAGGAGTATGCCTCCTTGTGGTGAGAAAATACAAGGAAGAAAAGAGAAAGAGAAGGGAAAACTAGAATTAGGTCATGGAAGAAGTTGAAGAGAGTGTTGAAGAAAATGTTATAGCCCGACAATCACAAGCAAGACCTTTACCTTAAGCTCCATAATTTGAAGCAAGGAGGTAGAAAAGTTGAAGAGTATATTCGGGAGTTTGAAGGGTTGATGTTGAGGAGTGATATTCCCAAAGAGAAAGAGCATACAATTGCAAGATTCATTGGCGATTTGAGTAAGGACATTGTATATAAGATTGTGTTGCAAACTTACCATTTCTTTGGGGATGTTTGCAAGTTGTCCACAAAGATTGAGAAGCAATTAAAGAGCATGAAGTCCTTGGCCCCCAAGAAGCTCTTTGAGGAGAATAACTACCAAAGAGGTTCACCTTCCTACAGCAAACCATATATGGCACCTACGGCTTATGATAAGAACAAAGTCAATAAAGCACCAAAGGAGAAAAAAGGTTTTGTGAATAATGATACTCCATGACTTGATTTGAAGAATAAGAAGTGTTTCAAGTGTCAAGGTTATGGACACTTCCAAGCTAATTGCCCAAACCGAAGGGTTATGACTCTTAAAGAGATAAATGAGATTGATGATGCATGTCAAAGGGATTCTAGTGAAGAAGAGGAAGTAGATGAGAGAAAGAGTGAGGTATTGAGGAAGCTGGTAGTGGAGAGATGTTTATGCTCAAGAAGTTACTGCATACTCAAGTAAACCCTTAAGAGAACCAAAGGGAGAATTTATTCTATACAAGGTGCACTATCAAGGGGAAAGTTTGCTCAATGATCATTGATAGTAGGAGTTGTACCAATGTTGTTTCCACCGAACTTGTGGAGAAATTAGGGCTGCCGATTGTGAATCATTCTTATCCATACAAGTTACAATGGTTGAGTAATGGAGACACCATCCAAGTGATCAAGCAAGTAGTAGTACAATTCTCCATTAGCAAGAACTATTCGGATGAGGTGTTTTGTGACATCATCCCCATGGATGCTTGCAATATTTTACTTGGAAGACCATGGCAATATGATCGAGAGGTGATCCATGATGACCGTAAGAACACCTACTCATTCAAGCTCAACAAGAAGACCATTACCTTTGCACCATTAGCCCTGACCCAAACCATTGTCCAAACTCCCTCACAAACAACTTCCCAAACACTTTCCCAAACACTTTCCCAAACACTATCTAAGGAACCAACTCGTAAAACACTTTTCCTAAATAGCACCCAATTAGAGAAAGCCTTCCTAAAACACAAACCTCTCATTGCATTCCTTATAGCCGTGACAAACCAAGAGAGAAAATAACCTGAATTTCACCATCTCTTGGATGAATTTGCAGATGTTTTTCCTAGTGAGTTACCAAGGGGTTTGCCACCACTTAAGAGGATAGAACACTACATTGATTTGGATCTCGATGCCCCTCTTCCCACTAGGCCAACATATAGGTGTAATCCCAAAGATCAAGAGAGCTTCAAAGACAAGTTGAGGAGTTGATTTCCATAGGATTTGTGAGGGAGAGCATGAGTCCTTGTTCAGTTCCAACCTTGCTTGTACCCTAGAAGGATGACACTTACCAGATGTGTATTGATAGTCGAGTCATCAACCGAATAACTATCAAATATAGGTATCCCATACCTTGGTTGGATGACATGTTAGATGAGTTTCATGGTGCAACCATCTTCTCAAAGATTGATCTAAGAAGTGGTTACCATCAGATTAGAATGAGAGAGGGAGATGAGTGGAAAATGACATTCAAGACTAATGGAGGATTGTATGAATTGATGGTGATGCTCTTCGACCTTTCCAATGCACCAAGCACCTTCATGAGGTTAATGAATAAGGTACTCAAGCCTTTCATTGGAAAATTTGTGATTGTATATTTTGATGATATACTGATATATAGTACATGTGAGGATAGTCATGTAGAACACCTTAGCTTAGTACTTGAATTGTTGAGGCAGAAAAAGTTGTATGCTAAGCTTGAAAAATGTAAACTATTTATGAAGCAATTGGTGTTCTTAAGTTATGTGGTTTTAGGAGAAGGCATTAAGATAAATTAATCCAAGGTAGAATTCATTCATAGTTGGCCTAAACTTGGTTCAATTACGAAGGTTAGAATTTTTCATGGTTTAGCCTCTTTCTACCAAAGGTTTGTACCTAATTTTAGGTCCATTATGGCTCCCATAACTAAATGTTTGAAGAAGGGATCTTTTGAGTGGACTAAGGTAGCAAATGAGGCATTTGATTTGATTAAGAAGAAGATGTGTGAAGCTCTCATCCTTGCCTTGTCGAATTTCAACCAAGTGTTTGAAGTAAAGTGTGATGTAAGTGGTGTTGGCATTAGGGAAGTTTTGAATCAATTCAAAAGGCCAATAGCATACTTTAGTGAGAAGCTTAGTGATTCAAGGAGGAAATATAGTACCTATGATAAGGAGTTTTATGTTATAGTGAGAACACTTGACCATTGGAGTCACTACCTTTAGCCAAATAATTTGTCCTCTATTTGGACCACCAAGCTTTGAGGTTCATCAATGGGTAGCACAAACTCAACACAAGACATGCTGAATGGGTTGAGTTCATTCAATATTTCTCATTTATGCTGAATTACAAGCAAAGAGCACACAATATTGTAGCCAACGCACTCTCTAAAAGGTATGTCTTACTTTCTTTACTTGATTCTAGAGTTTTGGGCTTTGAATTAATGAAGTTGTGTTATGAGGTAGATTTGGAGATGAAAACATGCGTAACTGAATGTGGGAAAACTAGTTTTGAAGATTATATTATGCATGATGGGTAGTTGTTCAAGGGTAGAAGATTATGTGTCCTTAAAGGTAGTTTTAGAGAATTAATCATGAGGGAAGCACATAGTGGTGGGTTGGCAGGTCACTTTGGGGTTACTAAGACTTTAGAAACCATCAAAGAATATTTTTATTAGCCTAAGATGTTAGAGGATGTTCAAGCTCTCATTGGAATGTGTAGATCATGTCAAAGAGCTAAGAGCCAATTCAAGGCTGGCCCATACCTATCCTTACCCATAGTCAAGCACCCTTGGGAGGATCTTAGCATGGATTTTGTGGTTGCATTGCCTAAGACCCAAAGGGGAAAATATTCCATCACGGTAGTAGTTGATAGGTTCTCAAAAAATGGCTTATTTCATATCATGTCATACCACACATGATGCCTCCAAAATTGCCGAATTATTCTTTAGATAAGTGGTGAGACTTCATGGCATTCCGAGAACCATTGTCTCGGATAGGGATACAAAATTCTTGAGTCATTTTTGGAGAAGTTTATAGGGTAAATTAGGGACAAAATTGATGTTTAGTACCTCATACCACCCTCAAACCGATGGTCAAACCGAAGTGGTGAATAAGGTGTTGGGTAATGTCCTAATGAGCTTGGTAAGTAAGCATTTAAAGGATTGGAATTTGCAATTGGCACATGCTAAATTTACCTACAATATGAGTCCTAGTTCTACTACGGGTCACACTCTTTTTGAGGTGTCGTATGGAGTAAACCCATTTATCCCTTTTGATCTCATTTCCTTACCCCCTGATTTTGAGCCAAGTGTGAATGCTAATGAGAAGTTAAAGCAAATGAAGAAATTCCATGAAACCATGAGAGCTCAAATAGAAAAATCAAATGAAAAGATCAAGAATAAGGCAAATAAGCATAGAAAGGCTAAGCTTTTCCAACCGAGGGATTTAGTATGGATTCACTTGAGAAAGAAGAGGTTTCCAAATAAGAGAAGGAGTAAATTAGCTCCTAAGGCAGATGGACCTTTTGAGGTTATTGAGAAGGTAAATGATAATGCTTATAAGGTGGAGTTACCTAGTGAATATTGAGGAGTCTTGGCCACCTTCAATGTGGGGGATTTAAGCTCATACTTGAAGGATAATTTAGATTTGAGGGCAAATCTTTCTCAACTTGGGGAGGATGATACATTTACAAGTCCTAAAACACTAGTAAACATGAGTGGACAAGGAATTTCAGGTCCTAAAATAGTGCTACTCGGTTGAATTAAAAAGTTTCATTCAAGTCCTAAAACACTTGGATTGTGGAATGTGAAAAGCAATAGAGGAAATTCAGCCCAAGCAAGTTCCAAGAAGGGAGAGAGTCTAAGCATTTCGGCCCAAACCATTCCAAGTGCAAGCCCAACAAAGGAAGCTCAAGCCCATCAAGAAAGAAGCCCAAGTGTTGAAGTGGTTCAATCTGGCCCAAATTTCATTCCAAAGGGGAAGATCCACATGAACCCTTATTGGATCCATTTGCAAGATTCTCAAGGCCTAAACTCTTACACCCTTATTAGTAAACTTGATTAGGATCATTGATCAAGTTTTGATCTAATAAAGTGAGTTTATTTCAAATAATGAGGTGATTAAAGACATAGATTCTAGAATTAGGGAATCATGTCTCTTTGCATTAAATAGGCATGACCTTGCTTTTTGAATGAATGGTTTGTAATATTAATTAAGTTAATTTCTTTTTATTGTATTTTGTCAATTACTTATCTAGCCTTGTAATTGCATATATAAGGGCAACTATTCTCCATGTAACATTTAGCTGATGAAATATTGAAAATTGGTTTATTCATTTGAGAGAACTATGTGTTCTTTGTTGTGCATTCTTTATCCAAGTCTTGGCAAGGGGATTTGGTGGTGAATCAATTCAAGTTGATGGAGCAATCCTTTATACTTGAAGTGTTTCTACTTGTGTTGGTCCGAAATTACAAGTAAGTGTGACATTGTTCTTGTATTGCATTTGGCTGAATTTTAACTTGGGTTTATGGCATGTTGTGTTGTGTTGTTGAAATTGGTTGGAAATTGATCAGTTGTAGCCTTAGTAAGAGAATGTAGGTTCGTTGTGTAATGATTTGCTGTAGGAATAATCAACAAATGAAGTAATATTGGTTAAACAGACAGGTTCTTTGGCCTGGTTGTGGGTGGAAGCCAGTTCCAATTTATATCTTGATCTATGTTGATCGAGAGCAAAATTTATCCTAAGAAATTGAATCACAAAGTGCACTTGTATAATTGAAGTTGTTTGATATATAAGCATCGGCTATTAATATTTTCTCTCTTGATCTTAAGTACAGCCAAATATTATAGTCAACTCTTTTTATTTGAGTTTGTTTTATTGGAATATATTATTTGCAATCTGACAAGAGTGAACTAGCTACCTATGAAACACGTGGATTCTTAGGGTGGACCTATATTTTTGAATTTTAAGTATCTTTTGTGAGAAACCAAAAACAGAAAAGAAGAAAACAACTCCACATTTGTTGTTGTTTTTTTTTTTTTTCCTCTTTTGGGAGGTTTTGAGACAAGGGGAGTGCGGGGTTTAAATTTTAGCATAAGCTATAATAACCGTTGATTATCAACAATGTCTTGTCTTTTCTTAGGTATTAAATTAGACTGTATATGGCTTTTTTTGCTCCTTTAGCATTGTCCCTAACCTTATTGCCAATGGCTTTATGGAGTGGTACAGGTTCTTCCATGGCAACCAATGCAATAGAAAGTGTGATGTGTACAGTTTTGGCATTTACTTATGGGAGATATACTACTGTGACATGCCATATCTTGACCTTAGCTTCTCAGAAGTGACATCAACCGTTGTTTGCCAGGTAAATGATTCATCTCATATCTTTTTGTTTGCAATATAAATTATATTTTACACTATTTATAATGATTGTAAAGCCATTCATAATATCGAAAGCTAAGGAGAATTCTAATTCGTAACTGAACAACAGAATCTGAGGTCAATGATACCTCATTGTTGCCCAAGCCAAAGATGGATGAGGTTGTGTCCATGTCCGAGGCCATTGACATATGAAAGGGTTTTGGCAAGATTCTTGTATATCAGCCTCAAGGTTGTTTTTGTTTTCGCAGATAGAGAGGACCTTGAACTAGTTGCCCTATAAATTTAAGCAAAGATGATATGTTTCAAATATGGACTACAACTTCAGAAATCCAAGTTGTATTTTCTATTTGTCTGTCTATCTTGATTGTAGACTAAAAGAAGGACCTATAGTTTGTAGTAAGCAGTTTTATTGATATAAGAATAATGTGAATTGATATTTGTAGATATAAGAAAAATGTAAACTCACTTCAATACTAAAGATAGAGATTTTTTGTGTCTAATGATTTTGTTTTTTTCCCTCCTTATTGTTACTTCTATATACATAAATATTTACTTTCATCTGAACTTCTTATAAGATATTAGTTCTTAGTAGCTTTTAGAAACTTCGTCCTTTGATGTTGTTAAGGTCTAGAAAGCACTTCATAATAGGGGACATTTTCTTAAATTCTCTCTGCACTCTGTAGGCGAACTCAGAAAGAAGTAGTTGAGTTTCCTCTGATAAATAATAGTCTAAACAGCAAATGTACGATTATTAAAACAAATGTTTCCCCATATATTGCCCTTAAAATAAAAGAAATTTGGACATTTCATGCTCACAATATTATCAATCCGACACTACCCATGAGCAATCATTTCTTCTAATTTGATCAATATTGTCATCAACCTTTACTATCATGAGAGCTATATAATTATATTTACAAGACATGCAAAATAAAAATTGACTCTCTTTGAACCAGATTTGATGCACTTTCACACAAAAATTGGCTCACCCGAGACATGCAAAAGTAAAGTTTTAGCAAAGCTTCTACTCAATCAATTTCTAGCAAACTGTTTTCAACCAACACCTTTTGATGCATTCAACTGAAGCAATTGAGCAACATAAACCAAAAAACTTTCATATTTATAACAAGATTTTAGCAACCAACACATCTTAACACACCCAACCGAAAGCAACATAGAATCAATATCTCATAAACATTATGCTTAGTAAAGATTTTTGCAAGAACACATCAACAAAAGAGAGGAGTGCTTGAAGTTTCAATTTGAGTTTAGCTAAGCTCAACAGCGAGTGGATCTAAACTATTTTCCTTAGAAACTTAAACTTATGTCTTTGCATGTCAATGTAAAGCCTAGAAATGTCAAGCAAAAGCACAATCTTCCTCCAGTAGCTGCTTTATTACAATAATGTGATCAATCATGACTTCATTCTTTCCTTTTGCCTGACAATAAAGATAATCAAATAAGTAGTTGCAACAACAAAAATCATGCCTTCAAGAATTACTTGACGAAAGATGTCTTCACACTTCGACGTCCTTAATAGATACTTCAAATGCTTCGGCAACTGACTTTGGACTTCTTCCTTTTGTGTTCAAATACAAAAGCCTTCCTTATATTGCTTTCCTTCTAATGGCAGGCAATCGACAAAATATACATTTAATGCCCATGTGGGAACCTATACCCAACACCATTTCAATAACAAACCCATCAAAAACATCTAAGGATTTATATGTCCTTAGACAACACAACGTACACTTAATTATGAGTAAAAAATATTTACAACCCCGTCAACTTTATTGTTTCAAGGGCTAAAAGGTAGGCGGTAGACATTACATCCATCCAGTATGCGCATAAACGAATTAGTACTCATGAAACTAAATCAACTAAAAATGAAAAGAATAAAAGACTAAAGAATGAAATTCATATTGAATCTTAAGAAAGCCCATATATACTTGAACAAAACACACACACACACACATAGACACACATTCAAACGAGTTTACCCAAAAAGTAGAGATACAAAGAATACCACATTCTCCATATAAGCATAGCTCTAATTTAACGGCCAATTTATCGATTTTCACTCCTAAGAGAATCATGTTTAGGCATAAACATAGTTCATCTCATTTCCAAAAGATAAAAAGTAGGAAACTTTTCAAAGACAAAAACACAAAAACATTAAATGCTTTTTCCTTTTCAACTAACACAAATACACAAGTGGGTTACACTCAATCAAACTCTGAAAACAAAACCCAACAAAAAATGACACATTTTGATTACTGCAACTACATCATCCACTCATTATTTAACAAAAATAAAGAAAAGAAACTGACATTGAGCTTTTACCAAGTGTATAATCAAATATTAACTGAAACACTCAACACCCTTTTGTTGAAATTTGATTTTAGGGCTCACTAACTCTTCGTTCAATTTTGATTTTAGGGCTCACTAACATAGTTAGGGATCCGAAGCTGAAAACTAGATGAGTACCTCGATTCAGTGGGAGGAGATGATAGAAATTTAAGGAACAATGACGATTTTCTTGGAAATGAAGACTACTCATGGAATCCATAGAAGACGCACTCTACCTGATCTGAAGATGAAAAGAAGCTCAAGTTTAAAGGGAAATGCAATCGGGTTTGTGTTGAATTTTGAAAAAATGGGAATGAGAAGCAAAGTTCGAGTTCATGGAAGCAAGATAAATAGGTAATTAATTTGGTAGATGAAGAATTAATTTGATAGACAAAGAATAAATGAGTTAGTTTTGGGGGATTTGTTGCAGTAATGAATTTGGGAATTTAATTTTGTTGAAGGGTATAAACAGGTTTAAATTGTTTGGTATAAGGTTAAAAATGTTCATAAATTTTTTGTAAATTGTTTAGATAACAAGGGCATTATTATCTAAACAGTTTATTAATAAGGGATAAAATTGTAACAAAATTAATATTACTAAGTAATCCAACAATACCTAAGAAAATGGAGATAATCAGATTACCTCTTATATTACCAACAGTAATTACTATTGGTTTTGGAAGATGGTCAAACTCTTATATTATTTGACAACCAAACGTGATAATCAAGTAATATAAGATGAAATTACCTCTGTAATCCCCCATTACCAAACAAATACGCCTTTAGGGTTTTCTCTGACACTTGTCCTTCATGTGTCAAATATCTGAGAATCAGTCTGAAACGGTGGAATTAAGGAGTTGTTCTAATGAGGCCGAGGTTGACTCAGTAGGTGAGTGGATCAAGCCCTTGGCGAGAAGAGATTAATGAGGGGTTGATGCTCAACCAAAAAAAGACAAACGAGTACGAAGTTAAGTTGAAAATCTGCGAAGATGGGTTGGCAAAGTCAATGGCCTCTTTGGACCAAGCTTGGGCGGTGCATAAGGATACAAAGAAAATGCTTGAGTTAGAGAAGGCTAAGCTGGAGGCAAAGCTTGAGGAGGTTGCTTATAATGCCAAGCTCGAGAGTTATGAAAGGACATTGAAGGCTGTAAAGGTCTTGTGGGCTAGGTACCCTGATCTTGACTACTCCTTCATTTCTAAGAACTACTTGGAGGAAATTGAGGAAGAGAAGAGAAAAGTTGTTACCAACTCCATTACTCTTGTCTTAGTCCCTCCGGAGTCCGTCTTCGTTGAGGTTGTTGTTGAACCTGCTTCTCAACCTGCGAGTATCGAAAAGCTCACTGTTGATCCTATTCACTAACCTATGACTACTAGGAAGCCTACTGTTGAGCCTACCCCCAACCTTTAAGCACTAAAAAGCCCCCCGCTGAGAGTTGGTTGAGCTTGTTACTGATTCCCTTTTTTATATATTTTTTTCTGACGAATGTAAATGACTTCACTTTTACAATTAATAAATAATTGTTATTTTGCCTTTGCTCTCTTCGCAATGGACGAATGACTTCATATGCAATGAATAAATAGCTTTTCATTGTGTTTCTATGTTCTTTGTGTATTTTGTTGATATTGCTTGTGAATGCTACTTTGCATGTGTATTGATTGAGTTGTGGGTCATCTCAAGTTACATTTTCAAAATTATTTTGCATGTCGGCATACTCAAAAGTCTTAGGTTGTCGCTTTCTCGTATCTAAGTACAAGTTTTGACTGAGTCGTCTTTCTCACAGCTATCAACGAGTTATGATGAATAACCACCTCAAAGCATAGCTCTTGAGTTATGACGACGTTCGTCACTCAAGTAGGCTCACTTGGAGTTATGGCATAAAGCTCTTCTTGGGATGTCATCGCTTTTTGGTTGAGTGCCTTTCTTGAAACTTCGCCATCGAGTTAGGTTTGGAGTTCCTCTCAAGATGTCATTGAGTTTTGGTCGGGCGCCTTTCTCAAGACTTAGCCACCAAGTTAGATTTAGAGCTTCTCTCGGGATGTCATCGAGTTTCAATCGAGCACCTTTCTCGAGACTTAGCCTTCGAGTTATGTTAGAGTTTTTCTTAAGACACCACGATCGAGTTATGGCTCGTTGAGAGCTTTTCTCATGCCGCTTGTCATCAAGTCATGCGGTTGTTTCTCAAAGTTGGAATTATAACAATATATTTTCTAAAGGAATGAACCTCGAGTTACAGTTGAATCATTTTCTCAAGCTATTAGACTTTGAGTTATAGCGGCATCTTCTTCTTAGCTATAGTATAGCGTGATCTCTTTTCTCAAAGCATCATTATTGAGTTATAGAACCTTAGGCTAGGTTTAGCATTTAATCTGCAAACATTTTAAAACAACTTAAAAAGGACAAGAGTCATAAAATAAAATATTAGACTTTTAACATTTTGACGATGTTAATCACATCATGGGACCTTTCCCACTACTCTCTCAACCATCCTACTCTTGCCAAGCTTGCGAACTATCCACTTAATCTTTCAAATTACCCCTCTTGATGAGGTCTTCCATTACATCTTTCAAAGCTCGACAATTATTGGTATCATTGTCGATGTCTCTGTGATATCTACAGTACTTCTTGGGGTCACGTCTTTTAGGTGGTCCAACCATTGGCTCAAGCTTTGGAAGTATCTTGGAACTTTCTGACACTAGAAGGACATGATCGAAAGGTGCGACCAAGGAAGTATACTCGCCATATTTGGGGAGTAACACATGAGTTTTTCTAGACTCTCTCTTATACTCTCCTCTGTGCTTTCCACATTGCCTTTTCAGGGATTGGCATCTATCCCTATCACCTCAATCTCGATCATCCCTTCTTCTCTCATTTCTTTTGTCTTCATCCCGAGTAGGAGTTCTGCTTGAATTCTTAGCATTGCCATGTTTTATGGTGGTTGGCGAGTCCTTAACTCACATATGTTTCTTTGCCATTTTGTAGAAGCAAGGTAGAGACACATTGTCCTCAGCTTGTAATTCCTTCCACAGGTTGATCTATGGCCAAACTTCGAGGATGAAAAGCATTCTGATCGACTCCTATGGGTAGGGGTGGGAGAAATAATCCGAAAATTAGGTTTTTTTACAAACCGGTTTGGTTTACAAAATTTTAAAAACCAAAAAACCGGTTCTGTTTTGGGTTTGAGAAATATCTCAAGCCGATTAACCGGACCGGTTTTAAAACCGGTTATACCTTAAGTATATAAGCAAGCCTTTATTTTTTTCGCAATATTCTCTACTTCTATATTTCTCTTCTCCGCCTCCAAGCTCCAATCTTCACAGTGCACACAACAGACTCCACTCACTCCATTCCATCTTCAATTCTTCATTTCTTTACATTTCGCCTGTTCGCCAACACCCAACAGCTCCACCCACAGTGAGTTGATAGTCCCACACCCATCCACTCCAGCAACACCATTCAGCATCCATTTCGCCAACACCTACACACCCAACAACACCATTCAGCATAATAACCACCTACTCACCAGCAACGAGTCGACGACGACAGTCCACAGTTGTTGCACTGTAGTTCACAACAACCCCCACTCACCCACAATCCATAGCATCACCACAACAACCACCCACAGATCACAGTCCACAGTCGCTACTCTGCGAATGCAATCCTCAACCAGGAATAGCGACGACGTCACGATAGTCCAGAGTCGACCACCACAGCTCTAGTTTCCACCGCCGTTCAGATCTGCGACTGCAATCCTCAAGCTGCTCCCCTACTCCACCACCAGCATCTTCTAATTCAGTAACATATCCGATGACTATTTAGACATTTTATAGAACTATTTAAATTTTGTTTGAGTATGTAATGTTTTACTACTTTCGAAATTTGCCATTTGTATGGAACTTCTTCAGTTTATTCCAAGTCTGTTTTTGGTTCCAGATACAAAAAGCTAGGTTAGAAACAATGAAATTTATGTGGTGTATTGACAAGGATTATTAATTTTTATCCTTCTTGATATGGGTTTGCTTTTCAGGGCTTGATTATTGTCATTTTTTTATTTTATTTTTTTTTGGGTCAGGATCGAATGATCCTTGTCATTTTTAAGTTGTGTAAGAGAAGTTCATACACCTAAAGTCATTCTAATCATGAAAGGGGGTCTGTTTATCTTCTAGCTATTAAGTCTGATAATTGAACTCCATGGATATTTTGAATGAGGAGCTAGCTTTTCCTCTGGTTGATTTAGAGCATCTGCTTTCTGCATAAAGTTCTTCCTCGCCATTTCTCATCCTGCATTCTTGTATTGGCTAACCCAATTCCATTTTCATGTGAATTACGGGCATCATAGCAATATGAACTGTATGAACTTTGTTGATGTTAATCCTCAAATCTCCATCCATTTACTTGCTCACGCCACCCCTTGCTAAAAATTCTTCTTATGTTTCCTAATAATTGTAGCTTTTCCTATGTGACCCTGATGCTTATTTTCTTGTCTCCAAAACCATCAGACATTGGTTAGGTCTTGAAGGGTAAAAATGTAATGAAAATGTCATTACATTTTTTAATATTTTAGTCAAACTCTTGACTTTCACTTTCCTCTCACTATACTATAGTTATCATTCGAATAAAGCTATTTTTACCTTCAAAAACTGTAGTTATCATCTTCAATTTTTAAATAACCAGATAAATGGAACTCCAATTTTCAAATATGAAACTTTTGCATTTTATTTAGATTTATACATTTAATATTACGAAAAAAAAGGTTTAATTAATTTAAGAAACAGAATTTTGAGATAAGGAGTAATGTAGTAAAGTAGTCAAATTTGCATTCTCGTATTGAGTGACTGTATGGGGCATACATTATATTGAAATTGTGCAAATTGAATTGAATTTGTGTTGGATTTGGATTTGGATGGACCCATGACTATGTGTAAATTGGTGGCCTTATGTTTTATTATTAATTGATGGATGTCTTTATAATTTACATGTCCAAAATTTTCTCTTTTATTTTTAGTTATTGTCAATAAATAAAAGAATATGATTTATAAGGATGTCTTATTTACTTAATGCATATTTTTATTTGATAGAATTGTAGATGTCATCAACCGCTAACAATACTCATGAGACACTGACAAGTACGACTCCAACTCCAAATTCCATGCCACCAGCAGCACCTTTAGCCCCCAAATGAGCAATGGATACAAGTACCAGGAAGAATAGTTCTCAAATGTGGGATTACTTTGTTAAAAGCGATTGTGAGAATAAGGATGATTTGACTGCGACATGTAGTTACTGTGGGAGTGTTCTAGCATGTTCGAGTAAGAGTGGTACGAGTTGTCTACGTAACCACTTAAATAGATGTAAAAAGTATCCTCCAAATATGGCTGACAAGAGACAAAAGACCCTAATTTTTCAACAAGGATCACGTGATCTCTCAAGCGGCATAGCTCTCTCTGCACAATATTCATTGGTGTCATGGAAATATGTTCCAGATCTGATTAGAGAGTCTATAGCAAAAATGATAATTGTTGATGAGTTACCTTTTAGTTTTGTAGAGCATGAGGGATTTCGCAACGTGATGAATGTGACACAACCTAGGTTTAAGATTGCTCCAAAATGTATATTGGAGAGTGCCAAAAGTTGAAGAAGTTAAGTTTCCGCACAGAGTTTGTTTGACGACTGATACATGGACAAGCGTTCAGAACCTTAATTATATGTGCCTTACTGCGCATTTCATTGATGATCATTGGCAACTACAAAAAAGAATTTTAAATTTCTGTCCAATCACTAGTCATAAAGGTATAACAATTGGCAAGGCAGTTGAGAGGTGTTTACTTGATTGGGGTATTTATAAGGTATTCACAATCACAGTAGACAATGCTAGTTTTAATGATGTTGGGGTAAGATACCTCAAGACTAGACTAGCAAGTTGGAAGGGAAGTATATTGGATGGTGATTTTTTACATATGAGATGTTGTGCACATATTTTGAGTTTAATTGTGAAAGAGGGGTTAAAGGAAATGGATGAATCCATATTTAGAATACGTTTAGTTGTGAGGTATGTAAGGTCTTCTCCAGCAAGGTTACAAAGATTTAAGTGGTATGTGGAAAAAGAAAAAATCGGAAGTAAAAGTCATTTGATTCTTGATGTAGAAACTCGGTGGAACTCTACATACTTGATGTTGGAAGCGGCATTAAAATTTCAAAAAGCTTTTGAGTTGTTGGCATTGGAAGATAGTAAGTATGCAGATGAGCTTACTAGTAGTGATAGGTCACGAGGTTTACCTATGAGTACTGATTGGGAGTATGCTCACTACTTGTTATCTTTCTTGAAAGTATTTTATGATGCTACTCTACGTGTCTCTGGGTCTCTTTATGTTACTAGTAATGCGTACATGCGAGAGATTATTGGTGTTAGGTTGAAGATTTCAACATGGTGTAAAAGTCCTGATCTTGGCTTACGTAATATGGCTACACGGATGAAAGTAAAATTTGATAAGTATTGGTCAAATGTTGATAATATCAACATTATGTTATTCATTGCAGAGGTACTGGATCCTAGGCACAAATTGGAATATGTGTACTGGGTAGTTAATGAGGCCTATGATGTTGTTGTAGCTAACAAGTTGATGAGAAAAATGAAGGAAGCTTTGTTGTCTTTATTTGAGCAATACAATTTGCTTATGGTGGATGACAATGAGCAGTCAAGTGAGGAATCTCAAGTTTCAATTGACACTGATGTGCATGATGTAAATGTTGATAATGAGGACTTCATGAGGGTTATGTATAATGAGAAAAAGGCCGCAAAGAAAGCTGTTGAGCATAAAACAGAGTTGGATAAGTATTTAGCAGACGATTGTGAGGATGACAACGACAAAACTTTTGATATCTTGAATTGGTAGAAGACTAATTCAACAAAATATGTTATACTCTCTATGATAGCACAAGATGTGTTGGCTATGCCTGTTTCAACGGTTGCATCTGAGTTGGATTTTAGTACAAGGGGTCGTGTATTAGATCCATTTCGTAGCCCCCTTACTACTAAGATGGTAGAGGCTCTTATCTGTATACAGGATTGGATTAGGAATATGCGTGGACCATTGACCATTGAGGAAAGCTTGGAGGAATTATCTAAAATTGAGTTAGGTGACATTTTTTGTTAACTTTCAATTATAATTATATATTTTCCATCATTATTTATGATTTTAACTAACTTGTTTGTCCAACTTTGTGTAGAGTTTTTCTCTTCGGGAGTGGAAAGTAGTCTAACTCATCTTGATGATTGAAGGGTATTTCAAATTTCCAATATATGAGGTATATTATCATTGATGATTAAATGGTTTAGGGTTTAGTTGGTTAAGTTGGTTAAATTTTTTGGCTATGTTGGTTAAATGTTTTGAACAATTGTTGTGTTTATTTGTTGTGAACTGATTTTCAATAGTTGGTTATGTCCGGAAGTGGAAAGTAGTGTAACTCATCTTGATGATTGTTGTGTTTATTTGTTTTAAATTTTTTGAACTACTTTATGTAGTTAAAACTTATAAAGGAATTAAGAAGGGAGACAAGCTCCATGCCTCCACCTGTTTTGCACCACCCTTTGCATTGATATTATTTTGTGGACCACCTTTTGCATTGATATTATTCAGTGGACCACCTTTTGCATTGATTTTATAACCGAAACTGGTCCGATTTTGGTTTGAATTTTGGCTAAACCAAATAACCGGTTCGGTTTTCGATTTGCCTAATCCGATTCAGTTAACCGGATTATCCCACCCCTACCTACGGGGCATTGGCGACCTTACTCTTTTTCGATTGAATCTTTCCAAAAAAGGATCTTAACGTTTGCCTTTCTCCTACCAAATGTTGCTGAGGTAGTTGGGCAGCATGGAAAACCGCCTGCTCTTCTGGAAGTTTTTGAGGAATAGCGTGGCAAGCTGTTTCTAGGATTCTATTGAGCCTGCTGGGAGACCTCTGAACCATTTTTTCACTCCCTTAACTAGTGTGACGGTCAAGCAACGACATTTGGCGAGACTTGAGACTTGTTGCAGCTCCATCAAGTTGTTGAGTACATCCAAGTGGTCTTGAAGATCACTTTTCCCATCAAAGGCCAATATGCTCAACATCTTGAAATTTGGAGGAAGGGGTGCTCGAAGCACCACTTCTAAGAGATGAGATCCTCCATGCTCTTCATACTGCTCATCCTGACGAGCTCGGAGGTCGTCAAGAATTTGTTATAACTGATCTAGTTGCCTAGCTGTTGGAACTGTTAGTGTATGCCCTAAGAACCAATCGTGTTGTCAGTTTCAAAGCATGAGATCTTGTACGTATTATTATTATTCACTGTTTATGGCAATGAGAATAATATACATGTTATTTTATCTGCTTCACATTCATAGTTATTTATAGCATGTGGTTTGTCCAATTTATGTGAATTATAAATTGATCATGTTCATTTTAAGTTAAAAATAAAACGAGACCTAGATTAATCACATATACAAGTATTCCTTGCTAATGTAATGTCAATTGGGCAATGACATTGCATGGCAAGCATACTGGAGACCTCCATTGAATATTATGTGATAACATTAGTTTGGGTGATGAGTCTCATGTCACAAGGGCATTGGCATGGGTAAATGGTTAGTGAACTGTTTATTAAATATTACCAATCATGATAAATCACATGGGTGTTTAATTCATTGTCAATAATTTATCGTAAAGTCATACTAGTGTACCAAATCCTTAGACCTGAGATGCCTTAGTTGCCTTTGGCATAAATGCTTATGGTTCATATAGTATATAAACATAAGACTAACCACGTCTTGTGTAATAAGCTTGTTTAGCCATATGTTGTTTATGTGCAAAGACAGGTGGTAGTCAATATGGGATCTGTTGGCTCAAGATTTTATGAGCTCGAGTTCCTAGACAAAGTCAATATACATTAAAAAGGAATCTCTGGCCATGGTAGAAAAATGTTTCTTGGAATGTGTTTCGTGATGACATTGTTTCAAATGAGTTTTGGCATACCATAAACCTGTTCTTGATCAGGATAAGATAACAGAGTGATTTTACTACACAATATGTACGATTGTAATAGGTTTTTTAGAGTTCATTTTCGTTGTGATTTAGGGGTTATGACGTACTGATAAGTACTTACCATGATCAGTGAGAACTTCAATCACAATAGGAAATGATGGAGTATATCAGGTTTGATATTGAGCTCACGACTAGATCACAATGAATCTAGGAGGTCATAGACAATAGTCTAAGTAAGTAGTAGGAGTAAAAGATGTCATTAAAGAGTTTATGTTTTTTTTGTATATAAGGATTAATGGGCTTTAATGTGTTAAGGTCTAATAGCTCTTATTAAATTAAATTAATTAAAAATGAATTGTTAGTTTAATTTAATAAGTCCATTCTAGTAATGGGCTAGAACTAATTTAATTAAATTAGATTATTGATTTAATTTAATTTAGTATGTCCAGAATTAATATTATGGTTAAACAAAATTATCCAAAGTTAGTTCGCAGTTACTAAGGGTAATTAAGTCTATTAACGATTTTGGGAAATATTTTAAATAGTTTAAAACGTCAAAGAGATAAAGAGAGAATTAACGAAAAGTGTTACACAAAAGTGAAGTAAGATTTCACAAAAGGAATTTAAAAGGTTCTGAACATTTAATGTGGAATAAATCCTAGTAAAGTGCCTTTCCTAAAATCTATTGATATGGGCCTATGGCCGTTCCTATTTTTAGAGGTTGGCGTCTCCGATTCTTATTCCTCTAGGGTATGCTTGAGAGTTTTTTTTTCACTGGTTTTGAGGAGTTTTTAATTAGACTGGTTTTAAGGTGTTTAAAAACCATTACTTGGCAGATTTTTTATAGACTAGTTTTGACTGATCTAAAAACCCCCGAAAACTAGTATAGTATATTTTTGAGGGGTTTATAAAATACCCCAAATCAGGGTATTTTGGTTGGTTTAAAAATTTTATCCCAAAAAAACCCTTTTCCACTATTATTCATAAATAATAATCCCTTTGCTGGTTTAAAAATTTCTTCAAACCCCATTCAATCTTCAACTTTTAGATGACTGTTACAATGCTTTTGAATCTTGACGAAGTCACCTTTTTGTCTTTTCCTTTCCTAAAGTAGGGCTAATCTTCTGCATTTCCCTTTAATTAATAAATATTTTCTTTTCTTGCTGGCAAGTTGGGGCTTACCCAAATATACAGAACGGAGAACTTGGTATCAATGATCGATTGCAGTGGAAGGAGCACTTAATGATATTTGCAATATCGAACAAGCCAGGAGAATTCAGCTTATTTGATTTTCCAGAATTTCTGCTAGCTCCTGTAAATGGTTAGATACTTGTACCCAATGTTCTGAAAACCGGACCGGACAATGACCTATCCGATTTCCGGTTTGATCAGTTGATCGGTCGGTTGGACCATAATTTGTAAAATTATTTTTAGTCCCTAACAGTTTGAAATTCATCAAAAATACCCCTATAACACTCCTTTAAGGTTTGAAATCTATCTAAAACACCTCTGTCGCGCGAAGATTCTAGTGAGTGGTGGCGGCAACGACGATCAACGGCCAATTGAAGCTGGAATCTTGGGACTTTTGATGTGTAGGTTCCGACGACTCTGATGGTGGTGCTAAGGAGTTCCATCATCGTTGGAACTCGTCGGAATCAACAAAAGAAATCGGACGTCGGGTGAACTTTAGGTGGACGGCGATCGACATAGACTGGACGACGGCAACTGAAAATGGATGGTTTTGGTTGTGGAGATGCCGTTCGTCGAATGGGGGTGTTTTCTCCGTCGAAAGATGCTAGAATCCGGAGGGGTTTAGCTGCGATTGGACCTTGATTCGGCACTATTCCGACGGTCCAATCGGGGTCCAATCCGGTTTAAATCAAAATGACGGTTTTTTATATATACCGGACCGGATTTGCCGCCGATTGCCGGTCGAACCAGTCCGACCGGACGTCCATTCCGGTTTTTAGAACAATGCTTGTACCCACCACTAAAGAAAAAAGGAAACCCCTAGACCATTTTTAATTGAAGTTATATTCTGCTTCCTAAAAAAAACAGTATGTGCTCTTTACATAGATCTGGAAATGCATGTTGAAGAACCAAGGTTGGAAACAAAAAGTAAATTGGCTTGTTGGTTTATGTAGTTATTACCTGATAAATATTTGAACACAAGTTCAATTCTTCCTACCATGTCTATGACATAGTGGCCCCGTAATCAATATATGTATTATAAGAAACAAAACATGTTACTAATTCATTAAAATGTTTTTAGTAAAGGTGGACTAGNGGTAAACTTTGATTTTTTTAAAAAAATTTCAAACGGCCATGAACAGAGAGCTTAAAAAAATTCTTTTGCAAAACATCAAGGCAGAGGTATTATATGGCTCTGATACCAACTGTAAGACATCTTATCTGTAATCTAAACAGAAATACAAAGAATATAATATTCTTAAACTATAAACTAGGAATCAAGAATTACCTCCAGCCATTGAAACAAACTCACGAGCAGTATTTTGGATCTTCTAAGCTCTCAAGACACTCTATTACTGGTGTATTTTTCTGTATATTCGAGTTCTTGAGCTTAGGGACCAAAATAATGTACATAACCAAGCTTCCATCAAGCTTTTAATGGCATGCTTAATGGTTGCCATAAATCCCAAACGTTTGAAAACTGAAGTGTTTGAAAACTGAACAAAGAACGTGGACCATCAACTTTAAAACTGATGAAAATCAAAATGTTATTTACGTTACTCATGTAACGTAAGTTTTACAATACAATCAAGTTGACATATGGGTAATCAAATTGAAGAGCCACAAAGGTACCAAAAGGGTCTCAAATTACAGTAAGATACAAATAGTGTGGACCCTTTTTATTTTTTGCCTTTGTGACAAATACATGACAACCTGTTAGGGTCAAAAATCATCTTGGGCTTAACGAGGCCCAATAACGAAATAAACATGTCACGGCCCAAGGCCTCAACCCAATCCCGATTGGCCCTACGCTTAAAATCACCTTGTGAACTACCCACTCTGTGAGTTGGGTTATCCTATAAGTTAAGCTAAACTACATTTCAGCCCATTACCCTGCAACAGTCCATAAATAGGAAATCAGAATCTCATTCTATTTCCTCTTCTACTAAGATTNTATTTTTGGTTCTTAAACATAAGAACCACAAGGTACATACAAATTTAAATTTTTGTCTTTATATTTATGCCATATGAATTAACCATAAAGATCCGTAAAGGATGGCTATTTCGTTGGAACCTTTTAGGAACATCATTTTTGGCTTCTACGACGGATCTCGATGACCCCGTTATGCATGTAGCTGAGCAAGGAGATCTTCACTTGGTGCTAGCTAACCCCTTTTCCCGAGTCTATCAAATACACTTGTGCGACCGTCATTGTGTGAGCTTGTTGCAATGTTGTTGCTCGGGTTGTATATAGGGTCTGCCAAAGATGGAGAGTTAACTCTTTCCTAGCGCAAGATGCATTGGTTATGGGTGCCTCCCTGTTGTTGGCTTTTTTTCCACGTTGGTTTCGTCTGGCACCTTGAAGGACTTTGATCTCGTCTTCGCTTAGGGTTTTGCTTGCTAATTGAGCCAAAACTCTCAGTTGGCGTCATGGTGTGTGGCGACCAAGTCAAGTTATCTCTCGCTTTCCGAGTGACGTTCTGCTTATTGGGGGCCTGACATCTCGATATTGCCTCCTATAAAGTGGTGATTTGCTGTTGTAGGGGCTAGACTGTTGTCGCCAGTGTTCCAATCATATCCACCACTTGTGGATTGGCTGGGGGTGAGGTTGAAGTCCTCACCATGTTTGGAATTGGTGGAACTATAGGATTTGTCAACAGAGGAATTTGAAATTCCTCATTGATGGCTTCCAAATTGTTAATGTTGATGTCGTCGGCGCTCCTGGTTTTGACTCTGCTTTTAGATCTGATTGTGCGAGCCATGATTGATATTGCACTATTATCAGGAAATGGAATTGGATCTATTGGAAAAACACAAAGAACTTCCGCAGGGGCCCTCCTTCGAGCACCAAAATGTTGTTGCAAGGATTTACATCAACCAGAAGAACGTGATTGACAATGTTTGAACCACGTAGGATGCGTACGTAATCCTGATGGATCAACGATGGAGGTGAATATGCAATAATTAATATAAAACAAGAAGACTTTTTTAAAGTGGTTCAACTGATTATAATGCAAAACTTACGTGCACTGTTATGTTATTGAGTGTATGGTATCAGCAATCTAATTTACAAAGAGTTATCTGATTTATTTTCTCTTTTCTGAGTTCTCTCTCTTGAATCCCCTCAAAACAAATTATAATTAGGTTTATATACTACCTGTTACAAGGATCTTTTCTTTTTTTTTTTTTTTTTTTTTTTTTTTGGAAAGGTAAGAACCCGTTACAAGGTTGAGTTGTAGATAAACTCAAATTTAATAAAATATGGAAATTATCACCCATACACACCTATGATGGTTAAGATGAGACAACATATTTGATAAGATTCTCAATTAAATGTGCACAAAATGTACTTCTCAATTAAATGAGCATGATATGTTCAAGTTATTTACGAGTGCTTATAATTCTCAATTTGACATAATCACATACCATAGCTGTGAATAAATTTGTGAGTAATAATTTAANAAATTGTTCAATAATTCCCAATTTCATTATATTAGCATATTCTTATCCCCATTAACGATATACAGAATCTCATCTCTTTTCCCATTTACATAATAGTTTTAACATAATTATATTTCACGATAATTTATATTATATTTTGTATATTAAGGTCACATGTCATACTAAAAGTAGATGGATAAAGTGACCTAATACAGAAAGAGTGAGCCTAAACAAAGACCAACTATACAAGTTGCAATTTCTACAAAAATACTGCAGAGGTCAATTTCAGTTCTATTCCTTTTGCTTCTTCCCACTCCACTTTTCTAAGTATCTATCCATCAAACAACGCAGAAAAGTAGAGAGGTCATTGCATTTAAAGAAAATGTAATTTACTGTTATACTTTAAATCTAGGGTCCTCACTTTCTGTAGATTCATGTACAATTTCTCCATTCTTTTGACCGAAACACTCATCTCCTTCAGCATCAAAGCTAGCATGAACACTGTATAAAACATATACAAGCACTGCCAAAACCGTAAAGAATACGAATCGGACATAGGATGGTCCATCAAGTGACCCCAGTAAAAATATGTTCAAGAAGATAGATATACAGGGTATCCATGGCATCAAAGGGACACCCCAGAACTCCGGCTTTTTCACTTGTCGAACCATGCAATGAAAAATCTGCAGTACTGCTATGGCGATTACGCTGCATGATCCGAGCATAAAGGCTTTAGACTTGTATGGTGGGACAAAACGCCATATCAGGGTGAATATGACAGAGGTCACCGAAAACAAGAACAGGAAGGATAATGTAGGCCATGGATTTGTCGTCCCCACTTTTACATAACGTCTATAGATAACGGCATTTGCCACCATGTAAAAGACGAATAGTGTCCCGATTGATACGAGGTTGAGTAGCACATTTAGGTCGGTAAAAAGAGCAATAGCAGCAGTTAAGATTCCTGAAAAAGAAGAGAATGCAGATATATTAGAAGTGTGAAACTAGTTACCCAAGCATATGCGTTCAGCAGCTCATAACAGGAGTCAGACGAGAGACAAAGCATATGATGCTAAGCAGAGACGAAAAAAATTCAAGGGATGAAAGTTATTTTTTCTAGTAAAGTCTATGAACCAAATACATCCAAGTCAGCCCTTAGCAACATATGAATGCAACTTTCGCCCGGTGAACTTGTGAGCAAAGGTCATTTTCAATCAATAGCTCTGACCAAGGGATTTTATCCTTGTATAATGAGGACAGTCAGGCCAATCTAGACCACTTGAATATATAACCAGATAAATTTACAACTTCAAAAACAAAACTAAAAGGACTAAACAAAGAAGGTGCTGAAATCAGCAACCATAATACTTTCCATGAGCAATCCTCTTTAGTTCATGCACACATCAAACTTTTAGCTCAGATCACATGCTTAATCTGCCTGCAAAATCTCACCTATTTTCGTATATGCCCCAACCACAAATTTTACACCCAATATAAAGTTCCCATATTTCAAATACCAAGCAATGGAGCAACAACCTTAGATATACTGGACAATCAGAACCATTGGATTGACTCGGATGTAAGGGCACAGTACTAATCCGAGTAAAACCAATGATTGTTAGCCCCCGACAATATTACCGGACCACAACATAGTTTGCTTTCTGTACGAACACTAGAAGGACAATGAACATCGCACAAAGATATACCCAAGTGTTGTACTTAATAGACAGGAAAGGCAATAGTCTCAATATTAGTACCTATAGTGAAAAGTAAGAAGTTCCATCCCAAACATCACCACAAGATGTTCACTATTTCAAAGTGAAAAAAATTGTTCCCAGTGATTCTATGCCATAAATATTTTACATCTCTTAAAAACACAATATCTCATGAAAATGTGTATCACATCGATACCCCAAATCATTGATAATTGCATTTATGTAATCCATGTGGGCTACCAAATGAAAGCTAAATTTAGAAAATTTGTTCATGATCACAAAACATCACATAGGGTCCCATAATAAGAACATAGAAGAACAAAGATGAACTGACCCGACACAGTGGGGTATTATAACCCAAAAAGTAATTCATGATTGAATTGACATTTAAAAACTAAGAAGAAGAACAAATAATATAAAATCATCATAAATAATTCACAAAAATGCATTTCCCCCCCTTGTACTACACATCATCACACATTGATAAAGACAAATATAACTAAATAAAAAACAAACAAAAGAAATTTAATCTTCCACTTAGTTTCCTCCTCGACATCTCTATTCTTCTACAATATCAACATCGTACAACCTGCAATCTATAGTTCGCATAATCAAGATTCCTAAAACTAAATTTTTCGCCATCCTTCCTTGTCCTGTATATATTAACCACTACAAACCCAACAAAGCATTTGATAAAAATGTTAATCCATGTAAGAACATGCGAAACTTACAATCAATTTAATATTTGTTCGACAATTTTACCGATTCTTCTATAATTTTTTTGCAAATTGGAGGAAGATGACAGAATTTGTTTGAGTTGAGTAACAAACAAATAACAGATCTTGAACACAACAAATACACAAACTTTCTGGCACAACACAACACAGAAATAACGTGAGGATCAAGGCGAAAACAGAGTAATGAAATGAAATGATAACAAAAAAACGTACCAAGAAAAGCGGAGGCGTTGACAGGCGTAGATGTCTTAGGGTGGACCCGAGCGAACCATTCAGGGACCACGCCCGACCGTCCGATTACGCACATGTACCGAGCCTGTCCAAGCATCGCCACCAACAACGACGTCAGTATCCCGAAGCTGGCCCCCACTCCTATCACGTTTGACACCCACTTCCACCCGTCCGATTTCCCACTAAACGCCGCCGCAAACGGCGCCTCCGTATCGATCTTCGTGTTCCCCACCACACCCGATCACAAAAAAAACAAATAAATAAATAAAACACGACAAAAATTATAAAAAAACTAATTAACTAATTGTCTCATTTACTCACCATATCATAAGGGAGAAGCATGGACATTGAAGCAGACATTAAGCAGTAAAGAATGGTAACGATAACAACGGAACCCGAAACCCCGACAGGGATATCCTTAACCGGATTTTGGACTTCTTCAGCCATGGTTGAAACGGCGTCGTATCCAATATAACTCAAATAAACCATGGCGGCTCCGTTAAAAACACCAGAAGCTCCGTACGGGAAAAACCCGGACGGGTGTTTCGGATTCGCTGGCTCAGTCAAATTCTTAGTATCCCCTCTCCAAAACCCCATCACTATCACGAACACGATGAACAAAATGTGCAGTACAGTGAGAACAATGTTCAGCATTGAGCTCTGTCTAGTACTGTAACAGATTATGAAAGTGAGAAATAAAACGGTGGCCACGGCGGCGAAATCGATTTCGTTAAAGCCGTTAGGGAGTCCGTGCACGGTAAATCTCCATTTTGGAGCGGAGACGCCGATTGCGGCGCCAACATACGCCGTGAAGCTCCGTGAAACGGCGGCATTTGACATGACGTACTCCATTATGAGGTTGGCTCCGGTTATAAATGCCGCGAACTCGCCTGTGAAAGGTTTGAAATCAGTACAAAATTTGGGAAGGTATAAAAGAAAAAGAACCCAAAAAAAAAAAAAAAACAACGTGAGTGTTTTGAGCAAAACGCTACCAAAAGTGACACGGAGGTAGCTGAAGGCGCCACCGGCGACGGGCATATCAACGGCGAATTCAGTGTAGCAGAAGGCGGAGAGAAGAGCGCAAACACCAGCAATGGCATAGGAAATTACTACGGCGGGGCCGGCGTCTGAGCGGCTGGCCCAACCCGTGGTGACGAAAACGCCGGCACCTACCATGCCGCCGATGCCGAGTCCGATGAGATCGTACCAACGAAGAGTTCTGCGCATATTTGAGCCGGACTTGGCCCGTACCCGACTCATTTCCTCGTAAGAAGTGGTTGCGGAAAAGGCCCGTCGGGCGAAACGGGCCGGTGTCTGGGCAAGTGCGCGAAGGTAAGAAGAAAAGTTAGCGAAAGAGGAATTATGGGTCTCCATATTTCCTCTTCTTCTTCGTTTCTTCTTCCGCTTCCTGTTGCAGGAATGAAAGAGCCGAAGAGTGAAGTGTGATTTATAGAGTGAGGAAGATGAAAGGAAGCAGAGAGTTCTGACAATGGACGGTGAATAAAGTTTCGGGTTTAAATTAAAGTTAAAAATTAAACTAAAAAATATAAATAACCATATTTAGTAAGTTTTTAATATTTTTATAATTATATATAATATCAATATAAATTTTCATGTCTAATAAAAGTTAACTTATTAAGATAAAAATTCACTTTAAAATAATAATTTAAATATTTGTCTATATACTTATAATTCGACATATGAAGATAAAAATCCTCTTTAAAACGATGATTTAAATATTTGATTATATAATTATAGGTGTATCGTCGAGTGTTATAATAAAATAACATATTCTTGACGTGTACTCTTATTATATTTGATATATTTAGTAACTTGGTAAATAAAATTATTAAGTAACATCTATAATGTTAACTGTCAAAATAAAAGAACGAATATTCTGTTTTTTTTTTTTTTTTATTCAAATAACTATGGATTCCTTATTTACATATTAATTTCATATAATTTATAAAATATAAGTTTTCTCGAAAGCTCTTATTCATATCTCTCATTAAAAGATGTTATTCGATAATGTATATTTAATAGAGTTTCCAATAGCCCAAACGACCATATATCTATCATACATTAATTCACATTTATTCATGAAGGTACCCTTATTAGGTTTAAGACCATATATTAGACACTCCCTCAATTATTGAANCCCAAAATAGGACTTAATGTCCTACTAAGATTCCAAATTTTACTCGAACTATCAAACTTAATCTGATAAAGTCAAGAAATCATATCTCTTTCATGATATGAATTATCTCCCAAAAGAAGACTCAGTGTCCTACTAGGATTTCAACCCTTTAGGTTCACTACAAAAACAGAGGCTTGCCCTCTCATTAGGCATGCAATATCTCATAGTCAATCTACACTACTCAAAACCATCTATTTGCTCCTAAGTTCTTGCTCCCAAGAACCCGACGCCTCCGCCATAGTCCTAGCCTACGACAAGACTCCTGGTAATTCTTCATCTCCTTAATTCTTATCAAATAATCTCTTTCAACCTCGTTGACTTGAGCATACGAGTGCCTACGGCAAACACCACCCCGGTGTTTTTTGGAAGCTTCACGCTTGTCCTTTTATGTGTGCAAGTCTAGCAGATTGTCAGTGGCTTCAACCTCACGGATCAGACCATATTTTCATAACAATAAATTTTTTGCATCTACAATTTAGTGTCCACCATGGAGCCCCTGTCAATCATCCATCCACAAACAACTTGCAACATGAGAGGAGGCACAAAACTCCTTCTGATTGACATCAAAGCTCAATCACAATAAGAAAAAAAAAATTATTTTTCTTCATTTGTTTTATCTATTCACATGTCATATTCAGCACATCATAATTTGTTTTATATTATGTCTATCCCGCAAGTAGTATGATACTTTGAAGCCTCAAAACACATCTCCTATGTTCGTAATAAGTTCGTGCGACTCTCCTTTTCTTTTGAGCAATAAAGGAAAAGTACAGAGGTTATTCGGCTGTGCAAAGTGGGCACATTCCAACCAGCTCTTTCAGGGGAATAGCCAGCTTTGTTCTTCACACCTCAAACCACTTTTGAAATCATCCATGGTGGTTGCAAGTCATATCATTTTTTGTGTCATATCAAATTACTTAAATCTAAATTCAATTCAAGGTAAAGAACTACAATAAATTCAATGATTCATTTTTTTTATTTTTTAAGAAAGAAGCGAGTGATTGAAATGAAATGGCAAAAACATATATGGAAATTTATGGTGCGATGTGAAAAATATAATGCATATGGAGAAGTGAACCCATACAATCATTGGGCAATTGGGTATCAATTGAAGAGACCACAAAGGGACAAAAAGGGTCTCAAATTACAGTAATATACACAATAGTGTGGACCTTTTATTTTTTGGCCTTGTGAACAAATACTGACAACCTGTCCTTCATTTTCCCATTTATTGCTCTTTCTCCTTTTTATATGAATTTTTTTTTTTTTTTATCACCTAGTATCCAGGCCAGTTGTACGTATTTCCACTACTCATTGCCCCTTAGAACTTCTCACCGGTTTATGTCATGAGATTCAACATAAGGAGCTCATTAACATTTTTTTTACTTTTTACCATCAAGAAAGTCACACATGAGGGTTTAGGTTATATACCATTGAAACTCCGTAACTCAAATGTAGGATTTTTTAAATATTCTTCTAAGGTAATCAGTAAATCATTTTCCTCTCTTACGTACCATAAGACATTTACCACCCCCCTACCTTTGATCTTTTCTTATCGGATTTCTTGGTTATTAAATTGCTTAATCTAAATTTATGAGTTAGATATTGAAACACGTTAACGAAAGTTTGACCTCTAAGGGCTAAATGCTTCAATACTTCTAAGGAAGAAATCTATTATTTATGATACGTTAAGGAAAAATCGTAATCTCAAAATGACAATGGTAAAGTAAAAATTGTGGTAACAGACCAATATAACAACAAAAATCCTAAACCATTTGTGTATTGGGTATTAACTAGTTCAGACATCGAGTCTTTTGGCGTTGTAAAAGAGATATGGCATCAATCTTGTTTGAATCAAAGAAATTGGTCCAGTTCAAAGCGTTTGAAATTTCTTATTAGATAATATCATATAGTTTTTTAACAGTTGGTTTTGATTGTTTGTTATATAGGGAGAAGAGTTTTGGGTCAACGTTAAGGTCATATCTTAAGGTGAAAGCAGAAGAAATAGCACCCTCTTTGGAATTTACTTTTTAAATGTTATCAATAGGAAGGAGTAGATTGCACGGACTTTTGTTTGTGGTGGGGATTGTGGTACCCAGGCCCCTATTCTATAGGCCCCCCGACAAACTATATCGACACTCAAGATTTGATCCAATTAGAGCCTTTTAAAATTTATTTTGTTTTTTACATACTATCTCTTCTCTTCCCTTATATACATTTTATAAATTTTAAAGAAAATATCTGACGTATTTCAGTATTAAATGCTTTAAATAATTCATCAAAACTTTGGCAGATTAATTTCATTTTCGAGACCGGAGAAATTGATGGATTTACGAAACCCAAAGATCAAGTAAATATATTTGTTTTGAGAGTGGTGTTTGGTGTTTGTTGATTTTGATGACAAGAATAAGGAAGTGAGAATCACCAATGGCAATCCTTGACGAAGGCTCTAAACCAAATCCATGACTCAGTAAGATGCTTGTGGAGCCTAAATTTATCCATTCACTCCATACCCAATCATACCTATCTCGTTTTTTTTTTTTAGTTGGTGGGGAAATGATGTATTTATGTTTCATCACTCACCAATAGAATTTAAATCAAAAATAAAGCTTATTTCTGCAAGGCTATTATGAACTTCTTTTCAATTGTTACTTTGAAAAAAAATTTATTCATGATATCAATTGGTCACAAAGCTTAAATTAAATGTGGTTTTTTCAAAATGCATCTCCTAAGTTTCATAAAATAGATTAATATTTTCCCACCTACATAAACTAACATATACTAAATTAGTCAAACTTCTCAGTTGAATGAAAATTTATTCTTTAAAAAAAAAAAAAAGTTTATTTTTGTCTGAAAGGTCAAGAGTTTGTGTATAAAAATTATTATACCATTTTAATAGTACATATTATTTCTTTTGATTGTTTTTGACTATTTTCAAAGGCCTAGAGATGTGACTCTAATGTATTATTTAGAGGCCTAAACAATAATAATTTCCCAACAAAATTGTAAATTGCAAGAAAAATAAATAAATAAAAGAAAGCAATTGACTCATGCAATAGACTAAAGTTCAATTGGGATAAAAGAAAACATGAAACACACAAGGTGGCCCACTTTTATTTGGTCTATATGAAAATTGATAGCAGGTCTCTTTCTAGATTCTGATTTTCTCCACTTCATAATTAATTTTAATTTTTATTATTTTCTTCCTAAACATGCCTCTTTTACTAGGTTTTTACATGGACACTAAGATTTAGTGAACAAACAAATAGACTTCATATGTTTGAATAGAACACTTTTTTTTTCTTTTTTTTTTTTTTTTGTAATCGAAATATCCGGTCCAGTTTATACGCACCTCAACTAATCTCTAGAGTTCATTAAACACCCTACAAACTCAAAGTTAAGAATGAGCAAACCTCCTCAACTATCAATCAATCATTTAGGGTTAATAGAATACTTACACCCTTATAATTGAACGATATTTTGGTAGTACTATATAATATTTTAATTATGTGACAATATAAGATATTAACCTCTTTAACTGTAAACATAGATTAATTGTCCCAATTAACTTTTTACAAAGTATTTCATAATTATAATGATGTAGTGTTTCATTCCAAAGCACCCATAGACATCCATGTAAACCTCAGGTTGTCCATGGAAAAACTTCCATCTTTCGTGCTAAAAACTTGTTCATAATTCCCAATTTCATTATATTAGCTATTCTTATCCCCATTAACGATACAAATCTACTCTTTCCCATTTACATAATAGTTTTAACATAATTATTTTCACGATATTTATATTATTTTTGTATATTAAGTCACATTCTACTAAAGTAGATGAAAGTGACCTAATACAGAAAGGTAGCCTAAACAAGACCAACTATACAAGTTGCATTTCTACAAAAATACTGCAGAGGTCAATTTCAGTTCTATTCCTTTTGCTTCTTCCCACTCCACTTTTCTAAGTATCTATCCATCAACAACGCAGAAAAGTAGAGAGGTCATTGCATTTAAGAAATGTATTACGAAAGAAACTGTTATACTTTAAATCTAGGGTCCTCACTTTCTGTAGATTCCTGTAGAATTTCTCCATCTTTTGACCGAAAGACTCATCTCCTTCAGCATCAAAGCTAGCATGAACACTGTATAACATATACAAGCACCTGCCAAAACCGTAAAGAAATACGAATCGGACATAGGATGGTCCATCAAGTGACCCCAGTAAAATATGTTCAGATAAGATATACAGGGTATCCATGGCATCAAAGGGACACCCCAGAACTCCGGCTTTTTCACTTGTCAACCATGCAATGAAAATCTGCAGTACTGCTATGGCATTACGCTGCATGATCCAGCATAAAGGCTTTAGACTTATGGTGGGACAAAGCCCCATATCAGGGTGAATATGACAGAGGTCACCGAAACAGAACAGGAAGGATAATGTAGGCATGGATTTGTCGTCCCCACTTTTACATAACTCTATAGATACGGCATTTGCCACCATGTAAAAAGACGAATAGTTTCCCGATTGATACGAGGTTGAGTAGCACATTTAGGTCGGTAAAAAGGCAATAGCACAGTTAAGATTCCGAAAAGAAGAGAATGCAATATATTGAAGTGTGAAACTAGTTACCCCATCATATCGTTCAGCAGCTCATAACAGGAGTCGACGAGAACCAAGCTATGAGTGACTAATCAGAGACGAAAAATTCAGGGATGAAAGTTATTTTTCCTAGTAAGTCTATGAACCAAATACATCCAATCAGCCCTTAGCACAAAGGCAACTTTCGCCCGGTGAACTTTGAGCAAAGGTCATTTTCATCACTAGCTCTGACCAAGGGATTTTATCCTTGTATAATGAGGACAGTCCGGCCAATCTAGACCACTGAATATATAACAGATAAATTTACAACTTCAAAACCAAACTAAAAGGACTAAACAAGAAGGTGCTGAAATCAGCACCATAATACTTTCCATGAGCAATCCTCTTTAGTTCATGCACACATCAAACTTTTGCTCATTCACATGCTTTAATCTGCCTGCAAATCTCACCTATTTTCGTATATGCCCCAACCACAAATTTTACACCCATATAAAGTTCCCATATTTCATACCAACAATGAGCAACAACCTTAGATATACTGACAATAAGAACCATTGGATTGACTCGGATGTAGGCACAGTACTAATCCGATAAAACCAATGATTGTTAGCCCCCCGACAATATTACCGACCACACATAGTTTGCTTTCTGTACGAACACTAGAAGGACAATGAACATCGCACAAAGATATACCCAAGTGTTGTACTTAACAGCAGGAAAGGCATATATCTCATATTAGTACCTATGTGAAAGTAGAAGTTCCATCCCAAACATCACCACAGATGTTCACTATTCAGTGAAAAAAAATTGTTCCCAGTGATTCTATGCCATAAATATTTTACATCTCTTAAAACACAATAGCTATCTCATGAAAATGTGTATCACATCGATACCCCAAATCATTGATAATTGCATTTATGTAATCCAGTGGGCTACCAATGAAAGCTAAATTTAGAAAATTTTGTTCATGATCACAAAACATCACATAGGGTCCCATAATAAGAACAAGAACAAAGATGAACTGACCCAAACAGTGGGGTATTATAACCCAAAAAGTAATTCATGATTGAATTGACATTAAAAACTAAGAAGAGAACAATAATAAAATCATCATAAATAATTCACAAAAATGCATTTCCCTCCCTTGTACTACACATTCATCATACATTGATAAAGACAAATTACTAAATAAAAAACAAGCAAAAGAAATTTAGCTTCCACTTAGTTTTCTCCTCGACATCTCTATTCTTCTACAATATCAACATCGTACAACCTGCAATCTAGTTCGCATAATCAATTCCTAAAACTAAATTTTTCGCCATCCTTCCTTGTCCTTTATATTTACCACTACAAACCCAACAAAGCATTTGATAAAAATGTTAATCCATGTAAGACATGCGAAACTTACTATCAATAATATTTTGTTCGACATTTTACCGATTCTTCTATATTTTTTTGCAAATTGGAGGAAGATGACAGAATTTGTTTGAGTTGAGTACACAAACATAACAGATCTTGAACACAACAAACACACAACTTTCCGGCACAACACACACACGAAATAACGTGAGGATCAAGGCGAAAACAAGTAGAAATGAAATGATACAAAAAAACGTACCAAAAAAGCGGAGGCGTTGACAGCGTAGATTGTCTTAGGGTGGACCCGAGCGAACCATTCAGGGACCACGCCCGACCGTCCGATTACGCACATTACCGAGCCTGTCCAAGCATCGCCACCAACAACGACGTCAGTATCCCGAAGCTGGCCCCACTCCTATCACGTTTGACACCCTTCCACCCGTCCGATTTCCCACTAAACGCCGCCGCAACGCGGCCCTCCGTATCGATCTTCGTGTTCCCCACCACACCCGATCACAAAAAACAATATAAATAAAACAAGACCAAAAATTAAAAAAAATAATTAACTAATGTCTCATTTACTCACCATATCATAAGGAGAAGCTGGACATTGAAGCAGACATTAAGCAGTAAGAATGGTAACGAATAACAACGGAACCCGAAACCCCGCCAGGATATCCTTAACAATTTTGGACTTCTTCAGCCATGGTTGAACGGCGTCGTTCCAATATAACTCAAATAAACCATGGCGGCTCCGTTAAAAACACCAGAAGCTCCGTACGGGAAAAACCCGGACGGGTGTTTTCGATTCGCTGGCTCATCAATTCTTAGTATCCCCTCTCCAAAACCCCATCACTTCACGAACACGATGAACAAAATGTGCAGTACAGTGAAACATGTTCAGCATTGAGCTCTGTCTCGTACTGTAACAGATTATGAAAGTGAGAATAAAACGGGGGCCACGGCGGCGAAATCGATTTCGTTAAAGCCGTTAGGGTGTCCGTCACGGTAAATCTCCATTTTGGAGCGGAGACGCCGATGCGGCGCCAACATACGCCGTGAAGCTCCGTGAAACGGCGGCATTTGACATGACGTACTCCATTATGAGGTTGGCTCCGTTTATAATGCCGCGAACTCGCCTGTGAAAGGTTCGAAATCAGTACAAAATTTTAGAGGTAAAAAGAAAAAGACCAAAAAAAAAAACAACGTCAGTGTTTTGAGCAAAACGCTACCAAAATGACACGGAGTTAGCTGAAGCGCCACCGGCGACGGGCATATCACGGCGAATTCAGTGTAGCAGAAGGCGGAGAGAAGAGCGCAAACGCCAGCAATGGCATAGGAATTACTACGGCGGGCCGGCGTCTGAGCGGCTGGCCCACCGTGGTGACGAAAACGCCGGCACCTACCATGCCGCCGATGCCGATTCCGATGAGATCGTACCAACGAAGAGTTCTGCGCATATTTAGCCGGACTTGGCCCGTACCCGACTCATTTCCTCTTAAGAATGGTTGCGGAAAAGCCCGTCGGGCGAAACGGGCCGGTGTCTGGGCAAGTGCGCGAAGGTAGAAGAAAGTTAGCGAAAAGGAATTATGGTCTCCATATTTCCTCTTCTTCTTCGTTTCTTCTTCCGCTTCCTGTTGCATGAATGAAAGAGCCGAAGAGTGAAGTGTGATTTATAGAGTGAGGAAGATGAAAGGAAGCAGAGAGTTCTGACAATGGACGGTGAATAAAGTTTCGGGTTTAAATTAAAGTTAAAAATTAAACTAAAAAATATAAATAACCATATTTAGTAAGTTTTTAATATTTTTATAACTATATATAATATCAATATAAATTTTCATGTCTAATAAAAGTTAACTTATTAAGATAAAAATTCACTTTAAAATAATAATTTAAATATTTGTCTATATACTTATAATTCGACATATGAAGATAAAAATCCTCTTTAAAACGATGATTTAAATATTTGATTATATAATTATAGGTGTATCGTCGAGTGTTATAATAAAATAACATATTCTTGACGTGTACTCTTATTATATTTGATATATTTAGTAACTTGGTAAATAAAATTATTAAGTAACATCTATAATGTTAACTGTCAAAATAAAAGAACGAATATTCTGTTTTTTTTTTTTTTTATTCAAATAACTATGGATTCCTTATTTACATATTAATTTCATATAATTTATAAAATATAAGTTTTCTCGAAAGCTCTTATTCATATCTCTCATTAAAAGATGTTATTCGATAATGTATATTTAATAGAGTTTCCAATAGCCCAAACGACCATATATCTATCATACATTAATTCACATTTATTCATGAAGGTACCCTTATTAGGTTTAAGACCATATATTAGACACTCCCTCAATTATTGAATACCATTTATCAATTCAAATATATATATACACTAGCCCAAATGACCATATATCTATCATACATTAATTCACATTTATTCACGAAGGTACCCTTATTGGGTTTAAGACCATATATTAGACACTCCCTCAATTATTGAATACCATTTATCAATTCAAATATATATATATGTTATTTTGGTAAAAGATATAGTTAAATGTGTAAATGGATTAGATTATATTAATCCAAATTTTTTATTAAAATATTGAGATAATTTGATAATTATTAAGTATTTTTGTTGTGAAGTGGATTATTTTATAAAAGAAAAAAAAAAACCTTCATAATATGATTATTTTTAAATTGAACCCAAGAGAAGAAAGATAAATTAATTGGAGAAGCAGAAGCTTTTATGACCCCACGTAATCTGCATTAAATCAATGGTGGATTTTGTTTTCGCTTTTTTCAGTAATTTAAAACAAAAAAAAAAAAAAATTAGGGGATAATTTTGTTGAGGTTGTCAACGTGACCAAATGATACATTTAATATCCAAAAAAAAAAAAAAAATCATTTTAGAAACAGGTGGTTGATAATTTTAAGGGATCATTTAATGGAGGTAGATTATAGTTTATAACATTAAAACCTTATATTATATGATAACATATATAAAAATATAAAAGGGAAAATGTCAATGTCTAAGCCATAATTTTACATTTTTATAGTATGATTAATGCTTCAATTCAGTAAGAATGTGTCGCTCTATTTATGTTATTTTTTCATTTATGATCTTTAAATGCTGGGGTTATATGTCTATTTCGCTATCTCATTCATCATCAACTTATCAAATCAATTATAAGGGTGTAAATGTCATTACCTTTTATATGAAAATCCTGAAAGTGGGTTTTCCCTTTTTTAAGTGCATCTATAAAGCACGGATAATTACGTGGGATTAAAAATGATAGATAAATGACATTACTTAGAGGGTTATATTCTTCGAGTAATTGATATAAGTGATATGATATCATTATCATATAAGTGCTTTATTTTTTATATGAATTATTGTTTTTCATATTACACACTCGTTAATCAATTAGATAAAAATTTAGTATCGAATCAGACAAAAGTATCTTAGGACGAAATAAAAAAGACGGTCGCATTAGATGAAAGTGATTATTACAATCCTACGTCATAAATAAATAAGTTGGATTAGTGATTTTATACCAAAATTATTGTAGTAGAAAACTTCAATCATTAAACATTACAAATTAAAATTTTTATTTTATATATAATAATAAGGCAATGGTGTGATATCCTATTATATAAATGAAACGTAACGCAAAGTAAAGCAAAGGTAATGGAGGCCACTTGGCAGAGGGGGTCGTCACATTACACATACAATTACTTACAAAAACGGAACCGAAACGGCATTCATTTGGAGCATTAATGAAAAAGGTTCAACCCAAACCAGAATCGTTGAAATCTAAGCAGAAAATCTGGCCAACCAAACCCTCCAAAATCAGTAGTTAAAGATTGAAGACTAACACGTGTATTACAGGCTGACACCTGGAAAAAAAAAAATTGGTAATTTTAAGATAAGCATCATGGATTTATTAGTGCTTTTGGTGATAGTGTGGAGCATGAGACACTCGGGATTTGGGATTGAAGAAATTTGAAAATACTTTTTCACGTAAAGATGAGTAAATTAAAATTAAATTACCTGTTTTATCCTTACGTGTACAAGTGGATTGTCTATTCTATCCTCACAGAGGTTATGTTATATTAAAATTAGGAGGGTGTATTTAGGGCTGTGTAAAAAAATCTAATATCCGATATCCGATCTTGATCTACTCTGCTCCGCTTTGAAAAAGTCGGATATCCAAAAATTTGGATCGGATACGGATCGTAATTTAAAAAAATCTGAATATACGGATCGGATACCGGATCGGGATTGTTAAAAAATCAGATATCCGTATCCGATCCGGATTTTACTAAACTACGTCATTTTGAGTTTTAAAATAACCCTAACAGTCTAACACAATTAACTCAACTCTCTCACTCTCAGTCTCTCTTGCTCGAGCACGCACAGACACACAGTCACTCAAACTCTCTCAGACCAGATCTCATCTCAGTCTCTCACTCTCTCTCGCTCAACTCTCTCGGTCTCTCTCGCTCGAACACTCACAGACACAGACACATAGTCAGTCAGCCACTCAAACTCTCTCAGACTCAGATCTCAGTCTCTCTTGCTCAACTCTCTCGGTCTCTCTCGCTCGAACACGCATAGACACAGACACAGACACAGACACACAGTCACTCAAAACTCTCTCAGACTCAGATCTCAGTCTCTCTCTCTCAACTCTCTCGGTCTCTCTCGCTCGAACACGCACAGCGGCACAGACACAGACACACAGTCACTCAAAACTCTCTTAGACCCAGATCTCAGTCTCTCTCGCTCAACTCTCTCGGTCTCTCACTCTCTCTCGCTCGAACACTCTCAGATCTCAGTCTTTCTTGCTCAACTCTCTCAAATCTCAGTCTCTCTGACGATTGAACCCCCAAATCGATCGTAAGTAAATTTCTTTAGAATTTAGATTTGCTGAATTTTATAGGCTATTTTTTTATGTAGAGACACCATAAACTCTTTCACATATAAGTCAAACTTAAAAGCAGGAGACAACACCAAGCTTCATTATTTCTTTATATTCTTTGCCGCACTTATACCTACTTAACACCAAACCATTATTGTAGATTAGCCTTAATGCTTTTTTGTTAAGTGTTTTTCTAACAAAAAGAAACTCATTATGTACTCCCTTCAAACTGTTATTTGATGTTGTATTATGTAATGTGTTGATTGTTGAAGTGGGAAAATCCAACCAATTGGTGGGATTGGTTTGTTTGATTGGAAAAATAGAAGTTTTTTAATTTATGAGTATGATTTTGTTGGTTATATACTTGCTGTTTTGGATCCATTAACATTGGTTGGACATTTTAGAGGTTGCTAACGTAATGTGGGTAATAGATTTTTTCTCCAAATACAATTTAATTATATATGTTGGATAATGAATATTGCTATGTTAATGTTATTGATGTTTGGTTCGTCACCATTTTATTTGATGTTGTATGGTGTAATGAGTTGATTGTTGAAGTGAAAAAATCCAACCAATTGGTGGGGTTGGTTTGTTTGATTAGAAAAATAGAAGTGTTTTCCTTTATGAGTATGAATTTGTTGGTTGTACACTTGTTGTTTTGGATTCATTAATATTGGTTGGGCATTTTGGAGGTTGCTAACATAATGTTGTCTTTATATATTAATAGGTTGAATTAAATTTTAGGGATGAATGATAAAAGAAGCATAAATTCTAGACTAATTGTTTGTAAACTACATGTTGGATGCATAAAGAATTGAAAAGCTATAACAAGAGACATGCCGGTTTATTTATCATTTATTTGTTCATATCATTCTTTTATGCTCTGAATCTATTGACTAATCTTAATTATTGATGAAATTAGGCTGAAGGCTCGAAGACGGATGATGAAGAGGAGTCTGAGAAGTCAATGTCAGAGGTGAACGATGAGGATGATGATGAGGAGGGCAGTGGCGAGGTATAATTTATTCCTTATGCAATTAATTTTGTTGTTAGTGGCGAGGTATAATCTATTCCTTATGCAATTAATTTTGTTGTTAATCTTAAAAGTTGTTTATTGAAATGGTTTATTTGTTTTGTTTTGTTTTGTACCGGAGGATGATGACGAGTAGGAATTGGCAATGAAGACAGCATAGTCATTTAGGCTGTGACAGTGTTTGGACAACATAGGTTAAATGTTTTGTTCTTCATGTTAATTTTTTTAGATACTTTTATCATGTAAGGGAATTATAATTTCAATTTTATTGCTAGAATTATTTGATTTTAATAAAAAAATTTAAAATTTAGATCAATTTCGGATATCCGATTATCTGATCCGAATAATCGGATATCTGTAAAACTGGATATCCACATAATTCGGATCGGATTCAGATCAAGATATAGCCTGATCCGAAAATTCAGATCAGATCAGGAAATGCCCTATTCGGATCGGATATTCGGATTTGAACAGCCCTAGGTGTATCCTAATACTTTAAACTACTTATCCAAACCCGAGTGGGGTGAATATAAATAGTAAACCACTTTTTCTCACCCAAGATTTGCCTTAATGATATTTTTCCGCCCAAAAAATTTTAAAATATCACTTTTCCACCAAATATTTATATTCCGTTAATACTTACGATATATCTCACTTTATCAATTGACATTTGATGAGTTACCAAGAGTCAGAGTAAGAGAGGTTTTGTAGAGTGGAGACCAGTGAATCGAATGGTGATGAACAATTGAATATTCGTAACTGAAATCAAGCGAAAAGTAGTTAAGAATATGAAACTTTAACTTTACAGTGACCAGTAATCGACGAAAAATCAGTTGTTGGAATGAAAGTGATTTTATAGAGAGAATACCAAAAGTTCAAATAGTGGTGACATAGGGAATTTTCGTTGTCGAAATCGGTCGGAATTAACTTAGGTAGTAACGGAATATTAACTTTGGGTGAGAAAAAGTGGCTTTACTTGTGAATATAAATTATATAATTACTCCATTATATATTTCATTTTGGTGGCTTAAGTTTATTACATATTTTTTATATTGAAGTGGGAATGAATAATATAATTTTAATATTGGTGTGGTGTGTAATAACTGGCATTGAGGTCAGTTTTACCCAAAACAGATAAAATTGAATGGGAAGCCAAGTTGTGTTCTCTGTAAAAATGTGTCAGCCTTCATCCATTCCACCACCAATGGCTACTCAACATTATAAGTATGGGCACAAATATCTCATCACTTCATAACCAATGCCAAACCCAAAATTTCTCAATTAACTTTCAATTTTTTTAACCCATACTTCCTCAACTTATGCCTTCAACAATATTATAAATAATTTCTTTAGGTCCCCAATGCATTTTATTTTATTTTATTTACCAGTTTGTCTTCCTTATTAGACGGAAATTTCACATTCAATTCATTGCTGGGTTCATTGCCTTGTCAGTCCCCAACTTGGAAGGACCAGAACAATCCATTAAACTTTTGCTTTATTAGGATTTGCGTTAGTTCAAACTTCAAATGTTATATTTAAACAACCATTGAGTGGTTTAATGGTAAAATAACAAAAAAAGGTTCTAAAAGAGTTTCCATTTCTATCGGTCATAAAATAAAAAAAAAAGCAGACAGGAACAGTTTGATTCTCTAAACAAGCAGGTTTTCGGTTATTGTTTCAGCACTCTAATTCTCTTGTTGGCTCTGATACCATGAAATAAAGAAAAAGACCTTCAAGAAAAAGAAAAGGCGATAAAAAAAAGAATAGGCTAGGCATAAATCGATAGGCTAAAATAAGAAATAAGGGCCAATGAGATAGAAATAATGAATCGAAACATAGAGTTCAGGTTCGAATTCTATAGATAATATGACTGGTATTTTAATATTTACAACGCTCTGGTAGTTAAGGGTCGGGATACTGTCGGTCAACCAATTAATGTGACTTGCGAGGTACAGCAATTATTAGGAAATAATCGAGTTCGAGCTGTAGCCATGAGTGCTACAGATGGTCTAACTAGGGTCTTTCAGACTCTAATACGGGTGATCACTAGATGATTACCCAATCAAACTTTTAGGCTTTGAAAGATTAGTTGAGATGTACACAAATGACATAGACACTCTGTCCATAAAAAAAAAATTTATATTTTAGCTCTTATGTGCATGATATTTTCAAATTTTTTTATGCAATTGCGTGTCACCTGGTCTCCTTGTCTATCCTATTGATAATCTAACCTAAGATTTTTTTCAAATTGTTTTGACCAATGAATTAAGAAAATTCTTCTCAATACTCTAATTAAGACCAAATGATTATATAATTATGGGTCATTGAAAAGGTGGTCGCCCAGTCAAACTACACAAACAAATGGAATTCTGTGAACAAAATTTATCATGGTTAAATTAATATTAATCTCTTGCTATGGAACGGAAGGTAAGGTCAAATAATGTTAGGCAAAGACTTACGGCTTATAATATTAGTGAATGAATGACCCATGTTTTGTCTCTTAATCAAAGTTCACGTGCTTTCTTCATATCTCTTTAATTTGTAGCTTAAATGTACTTCCTTTGAGATTATCTTTAATCACATTTGATTAAAATATGATTAACAAATTTTCTATTAAAATCTAAACCACTTGAACAAAATATACGAACACGTGTGTTTGTCTGATCACAGTGTGTTATANATGGTCAAAGAACAAAAAAAATGTTCTTCAAATTCTTGAGTTTGAGGTCTCTCAGACTCTAATAGGAGTGACCACTAGATGATTATCCAATCGAACTTTTAAGCTTTTAAAGATTAGTCGAGATGCGTACAAATGACCCGAACACTCCATTGAAAAAAAAAAAAAAAAAGTTTCATATTTTGGCTCTTATGTGTCTGATATTTTCAAATTTTTTATGCAATTGCGTGTCACATGGTCTCCGTATCTGTCCTATTGATAATCTAACCTAAGATTTTTTTCAAATTGTTTTGACCTAAGAAAATTCTTCTCAATACTCTAATTATGTGCATAAGCTCATCTAATTAAGACCAAATAATTATATAATTATGGGTCATTGAAAAGGTGGTCGCCCAGTCAAACTACACAAACAAACGGAATTCTGTGAACAAAATTTATCATGTTTAAATTAATATTAATCTCTTGCTATGGAATGGAAGGTAAGGTCAAATAATGTTAGGCAAAGACTTATTGCTTATAATATTAGTGCATGAATGACCCCTGTTTTGTCTCTTCATCAAAGTTCATGTGCTTTCTTCATATCTCTTTAATTTGTAGCTTAAATGTACTTCCTTTGAGATTATCTTTAATCACATTTGATTAAAATATGATTAACAAATTTTTTATTAAAATCTAAACCATTTGAACAAAATATACGAGCACGTGTGTTTGTCTGATCACAGTATGTTATATTTACGTTCGTGGTTTGTATATATATAATATTTGAATCGAATTTAACACTTATGTATATATATTATGTTGAAGACTTTTATATGTTCTTATCAAAACTATCTTCATGTTAATATCTGAAAAGAATTGGGTCTTCAATGATTCTTTCAAGTTTAATTCATTCATGGAAATTGAGTGTTTGGATTGAGAGAAAGAACATGTAGAATTTGGAGAAAATCATAGCGTTTTCTAATTGTCTATTTTTCTTTTTCTCCTACATAAATTTCTTGCAATTGATGAGCTCTATGATACGTTGCTTTGATGTGCATACTTTTTCTGGGCCAATGGGCTTAAGTTGGGCCTTAGAGACTATTGGGCCTCTTGGTTGGATTTCTCGACATTGCTCTTCAGATGTTTAGTAGATCATAAGCCTAACATCAACTATCCAATGAGACTTAAAGGTCCATACTCAGTGCAAAAGTAGACTTGGGCCTTGAGAATTTTGGAAAACACAATTTTATCCACATTCCAAAATGAAGTCCTCAATTGGGCTATGAAATTGTCATTGAGGACACTGTGAATATTTGACAAAACATTTAGTTTTAATTAGTCTATTTGCATTAAATGGGTAGTATAATGGGAATATATATATATATATATATAACTCATAAAATCAGAATTTGTATATATAATGTCATATTTATAATATTAAACATAAAAAATAAAAATAAAAAAATAAAACTTCTAGTTTTCTGATGAAATTAGACCTAACAAAATGGACGGGTGGGGTGGATACGGGTCAGGCCCAAGGAGTAAAGGTCCAATGGATACTAACCTAAAATGGGTCGGTTCTAAACGGATCTAACTAAAATAGGTGAGATTTCAAGGTATAGAAACTCAGTCTTAGCTCTATATTTCTTCTTTAGAAAATATTACACCCACAATCTCTTCTCATAAATTTTTTCTCATAATCTAATGTGACAACTTGTAATTAATTAACTAGTAATGAGTCCCACTTAATAAATTATGACTGATTAACTATAAAATATCACTTCGGAATAATGAGAATAAATTATAGATGTAATACTACTCTTCTTCTTTTCTTTATAAAAACTCTGTTTTGTCAAATTTATGCTGTCCTTGTAGCCAAGATTGCTAGATTTTCAACCTAATAAAATCATTGGATCGTAATTGACGGTTGAAGTGGAATTTTGAACTGTGCATAATACTTCCAATCTAATATAATTACTAATTGTAACTTATTCTTGCAATGACGTCGATGCAATCATTGAAATTTATATTAACCATGTCGGTAGAACATTTGAATCATTGAAGATTTGGTGAATTTAGACTGTTTGATTTGAAAGAAAGTTGAGAGAGAAATAAGATTAATATTGATATTCTTCCTCGTACAGTCTTGAAGAAAATTTTCAGACAAAAGGCTGTCATTTCATATACTATTCCTAAAAATACTTTTTGTACTACTTTTGTCATGTTATAAATCCTTTTTCTCCTATCCTAATGTGCTTAATATTATCCATCAGGCAATCTTATTTTGACAAAAAAAAAAAAACTAGCATAGTGTTACTACAAAATCACCACTCTCCTTGGGTCATGCGCGCAAAATTGAATTTAATATTACATTCTATTAGAGTAAACGACATGTTCCCACCCAAGGTTTGAAAAAAACGATATGTTTATACCCTTAGTTTAATAAATTTCAAATTCTCATCCTTAAATCAACACCGTTAGAGATTTTTAGGTTCTGACACAAGTCTAGAGAGTGTTATTATCATACTGCCCTTGACAAAAAATTAATAATCAATCCACAACCCAAAGTGCATCGATGCATTTTAGTAGGAGGCGTCACATATTAGCAAACGTTGGCACCTGCTTTTTCTACCGTTTTACAGCGACAACAACTTTCCTTGTCACCACCAAACTTCTCCCCAATCCTCACACACCAAAACCCCACTCATCCCTTCCTCGCAAATCGCCAGATTCAGACCGATTTGTGATTCGCACATCCATCCCTCCCGTTTCGACCAATCTTGACCACCAAAATCCACCCTCTCACCACCCATAGACTCATTGGACTCTCCTCTTTAGAAGCCCCAATAGCCCAAACCGTGTTAGCTCTTTGATTGCCAACGACCTCCTCTAGGGTTTCCTGCAGTTTTTTGTGAATTTGGGTTTAAATTGAAGTTTTTCTAGAGTAGATTGGGGGAATTGGTTGTGTCTTTGGAGTGTGTGATTGTTTTGTAGTGTTTTGGGTTGTTTGGGTGTTTTTTTTCTAGCCGATTTCCTCTCGCCGACGACTCACCATCCCTTTCCCTTTCTATGCACACCAGGTGTTCGAGTATTTGCCTCAACAAACAACCAGTCACTGCACGAGTGCATGCAACCTCATAGCGCATGCACAAGAGAAGCGCATCTTGGCTCAAATACCTTCCCATCCTTGATTGCACCTTATTTTTCATACAATTAGATAGACTAAGAGTTTTTTATTTTTTTTGTCACTTCACTTATTTTCAATTTCTACTATCTATTTATGTTTATTTATTTGTTATTAAATTTTGAAGTTTTTTTAGTAATTTATCTATTGCAAAATAGAGTAAAAAATTCAATATCTAATATTAAAAAGCAAGGAACACTGTTCCTTATATATATATATATATATAATTTTCTTATTTATAGGGACAACAACTGACACTAAGACTCATTAGGCTGCGCCTTACTTCCTACTAAGTTTACTCAATTTTACTTCATTATTCACCATAGGTTCAATCCTTTTCTTAAACCTAAATCCCACCAAAATCATTCTCAAATTACAAGTTAAAAGATAACCATAAAAAGCTACTATGCTAAAGGATAAGATTACTTAAATTTTAATCTTCAAATTATGGTCTACCAAATTGACCAAAGACTAATAAATCCCTAATTGACTATGGCATTCACCATCCCTTTCTGTGCACAGCAGGTGTTTGAGGATTTGCCTCAATGAACACCTAGTCATTGCGTGCACGTAACCTCCCCAGCACGCACACGAGAGAAGCGCATCTTGGCTCAAACACCTTCCCATCCTTGATTGCACCTTTCCTAGCCCCAATTAACTGGTTTTTTGACCAAATTTTGTCGTTTCTTATCGCCATTACCTCACAGCACAACTATCATTTTTAGGCCAAATCGGCGTGATTTCGACACTGTTGATACCCCACGACCCCACCATCTTCACGTCCTTGACTCCCTTCAAAACCCCCAACTTTCCTGACCGATTGAACGGGGGTTCTGAAACTCGAACTGGACCAACCGGTCTAATTGGTCTGACCGGGTTTTGGTCATTTGTCCGATTCACAGAAGGTTGAAAGCCGATTTTTCCTAATAACTCAGTATGGACTATTGTTAGACCAGCGTAACAGTGTCAGATTGCCGGTCCAACTGGCTCGGGGGCAAAAGCAGTTCAAATAAAACAAAATCCCTAGCGTCCCAAAAACCAATCCATTCACCATTTGACCTTCAATTCTGCGATTTTTAATTCTCCTGAGTTCGTCAATCTTTGTTCTTCTTCCCTTCCTATCGGAAAACTGTTGACAAATGATTTGAGAACTCATCTTGCTACTCTCCATCTACCATCAGCTGCCAGTTGTTGTTTATATCAAAGTTCAAAATATTCTGTTGGATTTTGAATTTCGTACTTCATTACTTCTTCGTAATTGCTTGTTCTTGAATCTTGAGGTCAATATTCGATGCCTTTGCAAAGTTTGTATCTTATGTTTAGAACCGTTTTTTCTTCTTCGTAATCCTACTTCGTTATTTCTTCGTAATCGTTTGTTCTTCATGTTAATTTTTGTGTGCACTTGGACATTGATGGTAGAGTGTTTCCACTTTCCAGGTCGACAATGTGTTCAAATCTTGTGGGAAAAGCCTTAGGATAATGGGTTTTTTTTTTTTTGGAGATTTCTGAAATCTGAAAGGTAGATTAAAGATAGAGAACTTATAGTTGTATCCTTTGAAAACATTTTTTGGTAGATTGAATCGATTGATATTGAGTTGTGACTTGTAGTTGCTAGAGATTCTATTATGTTTTTGCTCACAGTCGAGTTATTTGATTGATTTCATTTTTCATGGCTTGTGACTGTTATAATGATGAATTTTGTATATTTAGTTTCACTGTTGAGATTTGAGAACTTAGAACTATTTTCAAACGATTGTGTCCCAACTTCCACAATTAATATTGCTTTGTTTGGTTTTCAACTATTTAGTTTTGCGTTGTTATTTTTTGTTGATGCCATTGGTCTGACCGACGGGTCGGACCGCCCAAACTAGGACTCGACCACCTAGCCGGGTCACCCTCGGTTGGGGTTTTAGAACATTGGATTGAATCACTGTTTGCCAGTCGCCACCAACCCGATTATGTCGCACTATTTTCCTTTTTTCGTTCAAATTTAATGTAGTGCAAATGACCACTTTATCCTTTAACTGTTATATTAATCAATTTTCTATTAATTTAAGGGTGGGAATCTAGAATTTATGAAACCAGGGGTGGAAACTTGCCATTTCGCGAAACCTTGGGTGGGAACATGTCGTTTACTCTATTCCGTTTATTAGACTTTACACATATGTCCCTTTCCAAAAAAATCAATACAACAAGCACTACACTTAGATTTATTGGATTTGTTGCTAAAATATCGGTATTAAACCTCAAATTTCTTACGAATGGCGAATGAAATGAGGAAAAAGAAAGAATCAAATTCATTTTTCATACAATCCCTCTTTTAGATAAGACTAAGAGTTTTTTTTTTTTTTTTGTCACTGTTAAGCCTTATCTATATCTTCATTTAAATCACAACATTTTTATCCATCTTCATTCAAATCTCAGCAACTGTTTATCTCTATCTTCTTTGGGTTTCTTATCTTGTTATCTCATTCTTATTATTCTTGTTATTATTTTGTACAACTCCTACTTATCTTCTCATGTAAATTCTCTATATATGTTGATATTGTAATTCAAGCAAGACACAAGAAATACATAATATTTTTCCAACCTATTCTTTCTTTTGCATGGTATCAGAGTTATGAGTATTGCATCTCAAGATCCTTAAAACTCTCAAATAACTATGGCCAATCCCATTGCTTCTTCTCCAAATGCCTATCACACTTTATCTGTCAAGCTTAATACAAAGAATTTTCTACCTTGGAAAACTCAGTTTATTCCTCTCTTAAACTATCAAAATCTCAACAATTTTATTGATGGCTCCTCACACGGCCCACCAAAAACAATTCTTTCTACCAGCACACTAGCATAAGAAATTCCTAATCCTGCATATCAAACATGGTTCCAAAAGGACCAAATGCTTCTCTCTTGGTTATTGTCTTCTTTAACAGAAGAAGTGTTCCCTTATGTCATCAATCTCTCTGCCTCCTCCCAAGTCTAGCAAGCCCTCTCCACCGCCTTTGGTTCTGTTTCTCAAAACTACCAATTGCAATTAAATATAGAAGTTCAAGAATTGAAAAAGAATGACTTATCTGTCAGTGCATACCTTCAGTGCACCAAATCACTTGCTGATACTGTTGTCGATTATCATGTTACTCCGGATCTTGCAAATTTCAGCATGACCCATGAATACAAGGGTAAAGATAAACTCCATTTTGGTAATGGACAAGATTTGCAAATTTCTCATACTGGCAATGCCTCTCTCCTTTCAGCTAATGGTCAATTACATTTACATAATATTTTACATGTCCCTAATATTGTGAAAAATTTATTATCTATCCAAAAATTCACAACTGAAATAATTTCTTTTTGGAATTCTGGCCTTCTAATTTTTTTATAAAGGATAAGAAAACTCTAAAGCTTCTCCTTCACGGGCCAAGTGAGCACATAATTTATGCCCTTCGTCAACCATCGAATTCAAAACAAGCATTCGCTAGTGAACAACTCACAGATCAGGATTGGCATGTTCGTCTTGGTCACCCTCACTCCCGCACTGTCAATATAATAATAAAGGAATTTGGCTTACTTTCTTCTCAAAGCAAATCAAATTCTATTTGTGCCTCGTGTTTTTTAGGAAAATTAGCTCGTCTTCCCTTAGCTTCTGTCGAGCGTTCGAGCAAAGAACCATTTGACATCATTCACTTTGATGTTTAGGAACCTAATCCAATGCTCTCTAGTTTAGGACATCATTATGCTGTTCTTTTTATTGATGATTTTAACTGACATACTTGGGTTTATTTTCTTAAAAATAAAAGTGAGGTATTTTCTATTTTTCATAATTTTGAGTCTCCTGTTAAAGACAATTTAACAAACAAATTAAAGCCTTCCATTCTGATTGGGGATGAGATCACCAAAAATTAAATAAATATTTTCAATCTGTTGGCATAATTCATCGTATTGCTTGTCCATATACACATGAACAAAATGGCATTGCCGAACGCAAAATAAGAAATTTAGTGGATACTGGCTTGACATTACTTGCTCATAGTCATGTTCCCTTTAAATATTGGCATTATGCCTTTAACGTTGCTGCTATGCCCATTAATTTTTTGCCTACTCCAACAAAAGAAAATAACCTGCACATTTGGTTCTTTTTAACGCCACCCCAAATTACTTGGCCATGAAGCCTTTTGGCTGTGCAATTTTTCTATTTTTACGACCTTACAACAGCCATATATTTTCACATAGAACAAAATTGTGTGTTTACCTTGGTAACTCTCCCTCTCATCATGCATATCGTTGTCTTGATATGGAAAATCATCGTGTTTATCTTGCTTGCCATGTTAAATATAATGAAAAATTCTTTCTTTTTATTACACAGCCTGTTACTTCCACTCCGATGCAGCCTACGACTTCAGTATGACTTAAATTAGAAGGGCATGAGGACTCCCACTTGGTTCCACCGAGACTTCTAGGTATCAATCCAACTCCTTTATCTCCTCATTCTCTTACTAATTCTAATTTCACTTAAACACTATCCCCTTCTAATTCTGTCCCACATGACCCACCATCTGATACTATTTCATTGCCAACAAATCCTTCCCCTCCCCGCCCCTCCGCCCCGCCCCGCCCCGATCCCCCGCCCCCACCGCCCCCCCCCCCCCACCCCCCCCCCCCCCCCCCCCCCCCCCCCCCCCCCCCCCAATCCCAACCCTACATCATCGCCTTCACCTACTTTATTTCGTACCCATGCTATTGTTTCTAGACCAAGCACCATGCAAAAGACGTACAACTCTCACAGCAACAACCCCCTCACTCAAACTTGATTTTCTTCAAACCGAACCTTCCTCTTATACTCAAGCCTGACCATATGCTGAATGGCGTGAGGCTATGCAAGCAGAAATCAATGCTCTCCTTGCCAATTAAACATGGGATTTAGTACCCAAACCCCTCAACAAAAATATCATAGACAGTAAATGGGTGTTTCGGCTTACAAGAAAGTTGGATGGTACAATTGATCGTTATAGGGAACGCTTGGTTGCCAAAAGATTTAAAGAACAGAGTGGGCTTGACTACACTGAAACTTTTAGTCTGGTGGTAAAAACAACCACAATTCGCACAGTCTTGGCCTTATCTACTTCTCTTGGTTGGAAAACATGACAACTGTACATATCAAATGCTTTTCTTCAAGGTTTTCTAGTTGAAGAAATATTCATGGAACAACCAACTGGATTTGTTGATCATGTCCAATCAGACCTTGTGTGTCGGTTGAATAAATCTCTTTATGGCCTGAAACAAGCCCCTCGTGCTTGGTTTCATCGCGTTGCTGAATTCTTATTGCAAATTGGTTTTGTGGCTTCACGTGCAGATGCCTCATTATTTATTTTGAATACTGACAAATCAAAATTATTTGTTTTGGCCTATGTCGATGATATTCTTGTAACAGGTTCCAATCCACAACAAATTTCTTGGTTTGTTCAGAAGCTTCAAGTAGTCTTTCTTGTCCACGATTTGGGAACTCTTCATTACTTTTTAGGAATAGAAGTACACTATTTGCAAAAAGGTATACGGTTGTCCCAACAGAAGAATGTGCTAGATCTTTTGAACTAGACAGGGATGTCTGCTAGTAAATCTTGTGCCACTTCTATGGCCAGCAGTCCTCCGCTCAGTCAATATTATGCTCCTTCAATCTCGGATGCAGAGTCCTACCGCAAAGTTATCAGAACTCTTCAGTATATTACATTGACACGATCGGACATAGCATTTTCTGTTAACAAGTTATGTCAGTTTATGCATTGTCCTAATGAAGATCACTAGAAAGCTTTCAAAAGGTTGTTGTGGTATCTTCACCATACTACTTTACTCGGCATGTTCCTCTCCAAGGATTCAAATTTGCAATTGCTGAGTTTTGCTAATAGCGATTGGGGGGGTTGCCCCGATGACAGACGTTCTACAAATGGCTACGTTGTGTATTTGGGTAATAATTTAATCTCTTGGACTGCAAAGAAACAACACAAAATTGCTAGAACATCTACTGAAAGTGAATATTGGGCTTTGGCAAATGCATCAGCCGAATTGATTTGACTTCGCTCCTTACTAAGTGAGCTTGGTTTCCTGTGTTCCTCTCCATCAACTTTATGGTGTGATAATATTGGAGCAATTTACTTAACTTCTAATCCTATATTTCATGCTCGTACAAAGCACATTGAATTAGACTATCATTTTATACACAAACTGATTGCTCAAGGCAAGGTTCAAGTTAAATTTATTTCGAGTGATGACCAATTTGCTGACATCTTCACCAAGGCGCTAGGACGTAGACTCTTTGAACGACTCCGAGACAAACTGCGACTTCTGCCTACAGAATCGACAGCTTGAGGGGGCCTTATCTATATTTTCATTCAAATCACAGCATTTTTATCTATCTTCATTCAAATCTCAGCAACTGCTTATCTCTATCTTCTTTGGGTTTCTTATCTTGTTATCTCATTCTTATTATTATCTTGTACAATTGCTACTTATCTTTTCATGTAAATTCTCTATATATGTTGATATTATAATTCAAGCAAGACACAAGAAATACAGGTTATTTTCCAGCCTATTCTTTCTTTTATAGTCACTTCACCTAATTTTCGATTTCTACTATCTATTTATATTTAGTTATTTATTATTATTTAATATCAAATTTATTTTAGTAATTTATCTATTGTGAAATAGAGTAAAAAATTCAATATATAATTTTTAAAAGCAAAGAACACTGGTCTTTAAATACGACCCAAAAAAAAAAAATACTATATATATAATTTTCTTATTTATAAGGACAACAATTGACACTAAGACTCATTGGGCATCTTCTTACTTCCTACTAAGTTTACCCGATTTTACTTCATTATTCACATTAGGTTCAATCCATTTCTTAAATCTAAATCCCACCAAAAACATTCTCAAATTACAAGTTAAAAGGTAACCATAAAACTACTATACTAAAGGATAAGATTACTTAAATTTTAATCTTCAAATTATGGTCTACAAATTGACCAAAGACTAATAAATCCCTAATATGACTATGGCGTTTGGTCAACCAATCATTTCCACTTCAAAAAAAAAAAAAAAAAAAAACTCACTCATTCTCAGGTGTCCTTCCAACACCCACCCTAACTCCATTGAAATCCAGCTCAACAATGATATTTTTGTTATTATTTTATTATGAGAAAACTGTTGTGGTGACGCGGAAATTTAATCTTATCCAAAACTTTGTTGGACTACGACCGCTTTAGCACAAAACTGGAGTGCAGGTTACGTGTCAACTAAGGAAGCCGCCACGCGGATGGAAACCTGCAAGTTACGAACATCCAAAGACATTTTAACACTTTCTAGAAAAAGGCAAAGGAGGGAGGAGCGAGGCGGCTTGGATCTTCAAAAAGCAGTTATAAAATGACAGATAGGTGACAACGCCGTATAAACGTCACCCTCCGACAGGCGGTTGCCGACATCACGAGTTCACACCACCACACCATGCCACTTCACTCCAATCATATGAATTCTTATTTATTAGTCCAACAATTTTAACCACAAACTGATAAGTGATAATACTTAATAAATTAGCATTATCTATTTCTGTATATATTTGAGGATTTTTGGTTGTATTTATTTATGAATCTATTTTCTGTTTTTCATTTTTTTACCTCATAAAATAGGTGTTTAAATATGAAATTTGTTTTTTATTTCACAGAAAGGAATTTAGAAGTAGGGAGGAAAACTTCAGTTTAATGAATAGGTGTTTACATAATTCATTTTTTTTTTAAATAATCTCTCATTTCTATAAAATTTAGTTTCTAATCAATAATTTTTTTTTATCAAAAATTGCAAATGAAAATTAAAAAAAATTGGTACATTACTTTAAAATGAATAAAAATAAATAACAATATGAGAGAATCTATCAATTGTGTAGATAATAAATTTTTTTATTTTTAAAATATTATTTTCAAACAAATATGTCTGTTTCTAATTTTTGTTTTACAGTTACTTTTAATATATATATTTTTTATATGGATTTACAAAGTTCATCAACAATATTCAATTGATTTATAGAACTAGATAATATAAATTGAAGGTAAAATACGGTGAATGATATTGTAAAACGTCATGTCATATTGATAACTTGTTACAAGCCTCACTTTTAACAGTATCCTTAAATGTTGGAGACAAATTTTATTCAAATGAAATTAAAAAAAATAAAAAATAAAAAAAACTTAATATCCAATGCATGTAACTAAGCATATATAATTTAATCATAAATCCATTAGGTTTAAGTTGTTTTCAAAAACTTAAAAATATATATCCTCTTGAGATTATCAATTTTATTTTTTATTGTTTTACAAAAATATAAAAAAAAATCCTTAATAGAGCATATTCAATAATTTCTAAAAATTATTGAAATAATTGAGATCTATCGATCTCCCTAAAAATTGATATAAAATTATAATTTTTGTTCTTTAATTGGAAAAAAGAAAAAAATAAATATTATTATAAGGTTTGTTGGGACTTTTTCTTTCTTACTTTTCTTTTTCGTTTTATTTATTTATTTTATTAAGCATAGGTCTTGTTTAAGTCAATTAAAAAAAGATCAATCATAATTAAATAAATATAAAACCAAATGTTGATAATTACAAGCTTTTGACTTTGATGAATTAGTCATGTTGGATACAATACTAAAACAAAGGTTAATTTTGGGATTAAAAAAAAGATATGTATACTTTTTCAAAATATCCAGTCAAAAGTGTAAAATAATAAAGTTTAGGAGACGAAATTAATATATTTATGCATAAAATTTTAAAAATTTATACGACCGGGCCTTTGGTAAGTTCATTCCCTGATAAATGTTATAAATTTAGGGAGAACGACATTTTCCCACCCAAGGTTTGAAGAATGGACACTTTCCCACCCATCAAGTTTCAAAATGACACTTTTTCACCATTCGTTAGGTTCTATTAGTATTTTCTATTAATATTTGATTGAAAAGACGAAAATATCCTTAAATATTTTATTTCTTAATTAGTTTATTATAAATTAAAATTTAGTTAATTCAAAGTATTTATTAGTCCAAGTATAAAGATACATTTTTTTTTGTTTATTTAATTAATTAGGAATATTGATTTTTTATGTTAATTAGTAAAAATGAAAAACATTATAAATAATAGTGATGTGATATTGATGACATTAAAAATAAATATTAAGATTATTTAACTTTAAACAATTTTATAGCATTACTCATAACTTTTTAGGTGGGGTTAACTATTTTTTCATTTTTTCATTTTTAATATTTGATTGTTTAGCTAATTAAAAAATAATAAAAAATTTATAAAGTAAAATATTTAAGGGTATTTTCATATTTTCAGTAAATATTAACGGAAAACGTAAGATAACATAATGAAGGGTGAAAAAATATCATTTTGAAACTTGATGGGTGTAAAAGTGCTGTTTTGCCAAACCTTGGGTGGGAAAATGTCGTTCTCCCTTAATTTTAGGTTGATAAGTCCTCTTTTGTAACAATAATACTGGTCACACTGTTATTATTCACGTATGTTTAGTTACAAGTCCATCGTAAATACACACCATTCAAGGTTTGAACAATAATACTGTTCATTATTGTTTACTGTTATAAGTTCATTATAAACTCTTATTATTCCTGTATGTTTGTTTACAAGTTCAACATTCTAATACCAATACAATAAATTTTTCACAAACCATTTAATTTATTTTGTAATTTAAAAAAAAATTATTAAAGAAAAGTGAACAATTTAAAATTTGTCTCAAGTGAACCCTAAAATTTCATACTTAATTAAATTTTTTGTTTACAAAATTATTAATTGCCTAAAACATTGTTAATAATTAGATTAGAGAACTATCTTTAGGTGATCGAGTAGTTTGATAAGGACTCTTAAGTATATTACTTAAAAGAACATGAGTTTGAGTTCTTCTTCAATTACTAATAGGGGTAATTACTAGAGTTTTTACTCAATCGATAGTTCTAGAGTTTTGAAAGATTAGTTAAAGTATATCTAATTTGGTTTAGATGTCTCGATCATAAAAAGAAAAAAAAATAGTAATAAGATTAGAGTTGGGCTTGACTTAGGGGGGAAAAGGACTTCCTTCCCAGGATTTAGAAATTGAAAAAGATTTTTTTTTTTTCTAAATTCTAAAAACATTATTACGAAAATGAAATACATAACATAAAAAATGAAAATGGTGTTTTTAATTTGTCTACAGAATATTTTTTTCAATTTATTTTAAAATAATTCACAAAATAAGGTATAAATTATATTGAAAAATGCTTTAATCACTATGCCATATTGAGGAAGATATTTAATTATTATATTTCATCTTAATAAACATTTTAATGATATGTTACATAATCACTCATTATTTATTTATTAATTACTATGATGAGGTGGATATAAAGTTTAAGATATTATTAAAGTGGTGTACAAATAACGTGATAGATAAGAGTTTATATGAATTTGGAAAAAGAAAAAAGAAAAAAGAAAAAAAAATAAATAAAGGAAGAAGAAAGGAGAAGGTGTTGAGAGAGAGGAAATAACAGGTATAAACAAAAGAAATGTCCAATAAAAGAAAAAACGTGTGAAATTAGGAGTCTTTAGTTGTTGCTTCCATAACCAAACAAAACTCCAAAATCCCCCTTGAACTCATTATAAATACCTCAACTCACTCTCAAAATCAAATCTCCCACCAAACTCAACTCACTTCAATACCCCATTTCCCCATTCAATTAATCCATCAAAATCCTTTTTCTTTTCCATTTACTTCCATATGTATCAAGACCCCAACTCCTTTCACTCTTCTTCTCCCTCCACTCCCTGGAACCGCCTTGAGGACAAGCTTTTCGAACATGCTTTAGTTTTGTACCCCGATGAAGTTCCCGATCGCTGGCAAAAGATCGCCGATCAAGTTCCCGGGAAGTCTCCTCTCGATGTCAAGGAACACTATGAGGTGCTTGTTCATGACGTCGCTGAGATTGACTCCGGCCGAGTTGAGTTGCCGTGTTATTCTGATGAGTCGCCTGATTGGGACTCCGCCAGTCAGATCTCCTTTGGCTCTAAGTCTGTAAAGCAGGGCGAGCCTGAGAGGAAGAAGGGTACTCCCTGGACTGAAGAAGAACACAGGTATGATTTCGAGATTCAATTTCTTTTTTTTTTTCTTGTTATTGAATGATGATTGAGTATCGGTTTTATTTTGAATGATTTCTTGTTTGAAGATGATTTTATTTTATTTTTTTTAAATTTCTGGGTTTTCGTTTCTTCAAAGTGAAGAAACTAACCACAGCTAATGGTGAACTATAAATATTTTTTAATTTCATATAATTTTATTACTATTTTAAAATCTATTTTTAGGGGTTTTTTTTTTTTGACTTGTTTGGCTGCTCCGAATGTGTAGCAAAAAGAAAAGGGGCAATATTTTCGTCTGTTGCAATCAATTACTTTTTTCTTTGTTTTTATAAACCAACAATAATATACCCAAATCATTGCTTTTGAAAAAGTTTATTGAATCAAATGGATAAATTTTTTTTATGTCGTTAAGCTTATTAAATTGTGTTTATGTTTAATTGGTGCTTGGACGCTGCATTTTGTTAAAATGTTATATTGCTAAACCCCAATATGATTCTGAATATGCCTACTGTGTTTACAAGCGCTTCTGGCATCATTAGAAGCAGTAAATTGGTAAGAGCTTTATCTTATTGGAAGAGCATTAACTTAGAGGCACTACTTAAAAGTGCTTTCCAACAAAACACTCCAAACTCATCCGAAATATTTCTGGAATTTTCTGTCTGGGTTGGGTTTTTTTTATATGAATTCCCAACAAATAGAGTTCCTCACCTTTATGTTCATATTTTAATGAGTTTTAAGTTTTATGTGGTTGAGCAGAGATTTTTAGGTTTATGAGGTTTCAAACTAAGAGACTTTGGGGATATGTTTATCTTTTATAAACTGATTTCCTACCATGTTTTAAAATTTTTTGTCAGCAAAACATGGTGCATATTTTTATTTTATATCAAACTTTGTGGTTCCATTAAGAATAACAAAAGTTTCGTGAAATATGACAAAAAGTTTACATTTCATTACTCTGAAACAGAGTTCATTTGTATGAGGAGTGCAGTTTTTCTATTGAGTAAACAATAATAGCTTGCAGATTAAATGCTTTCGGATTAATTCAGTGAATTTTTTAACAAAAATGGATTTCTTGATTGATTATTGTCAACATAAATTAACTTATTGTTCTTTCCGTAGTATTGCATAGTGCCATTACATGCCCGAGATGAATTTATATCCGTGCTTGAGATGTGGCACTGCTAGGATTTGTATACCCATGAATTATCAAACTTTTGTCTGCCCTGTGTCATTGTTGTCTGTAGCTAATTTTCAGCGGGTCTTGTAACAGGTTATTTCTGATTGGATTGAGTAAATTTGGAAAGGGTGATTGGAGGAGTATTTCAAGGAATGTAGTGGTGTCAAGAACACCAACTCAGGTGGCTAGTCATGCTCAGAAGTATTTCCTTCGCCAGACTTCTGTGAAGAAAGAGCGGAAAAGGGCTAGCATCCATGACATTACAACAGTGGATACCAAGCCATTAACGCCTCCTGTTGACCAGAACTGGAATCCTTCCCCGGGAGTTCCAGGTCACCAACAGCCACCTACATATCAACAGTTTCCTCCACCAAACCAGTTTCCCAGTCAAGGAGGCGCAATGGGGTATCAAAACTATGGCTTCCCCATGTAAAGATACATTAGAGGTGCACACATTGTATATAAAGCAATAGCATGCTCTTTAACAGTCCAATTTGTAAAGTCATGTTCATGTTCTTTTTAGCTAATAGGGGATTAGTAGTATTGAGAAAGTAAATCTGACAATCTAGGTTGCCGCGTTTTGAAGTATCTGTGGATAGTAGGGAAACAAAGTGGTGAAGAGTTTAGTTGGATTATGTACAAAAACTGAGATTGAATTCAAGAGGGATAGGCAATTTTTTCTTAGTTCTTTGATCATTTTACTATATGAGTTGAAAACCTTTCTTGTGTAGATACTATATATACCCTTTGATTGATCTGAATGTATTATTGCTAGTATTGAGTATATATCATGTATAGTTCTTATTTCTTCTGACTTTTTTGAAAAATATCGAAGACTGGTGATAGTTCATGTGGCCTTTATTTGAAATCTGAAAATGAAAACATTTTTTTTTTTTAATTTATTAAGAAGAAGAACAATGAGATTGCTGCTTTTGAATGCACAGAAAAAAGAATAACGATCAGTGATTTCTTGTTTAGCAACTTAACATCTTGATTGATCAGAACGTATTATTCACTAGTATTGAGTTTAAGTATACATAATATATGGTTCTTATTTGTCCAACTTCTTTTCTGGGGAAAATATTCAAGTGTGGCCTTGTACAGCTTTTTATTTGAAGTTTTATAGGGCACCTACAGTTTGGAGTCGACTATGGACTATACAACTGATATATAGATTCTCCATTTCTTGTCGTGTAATATTAATTAAAAAACCAAATTATAAATTTACCAAATGTATAGTAATAAATCTTTTTTATCGGTATATTAATATATCTGGTTTAGAGAAAAATTATATGTACATGAAGCACTAATTATATTAATTGTCATAGTTTTGGCTACTCCTGTTACCTATACCTTATTGATACCATTGGAATTACTGAGCTGCTGTCAAATCCTGAAATTGCACTTCATAGTTCATAGCATAACTGGCTTATCTCAAATAAAAAATTAAAAACTACAAGAAATAGATTTATTGATATAGCTTCAAGATCGATTCAGAAACGAATATAACTATCAAATTATATTTTTTCTTTGATTATTCTAATGTTTATAACAAAATTTATAATAGTAATTTTATTGCTAGTCTTTTACGGTTTTACCGTGGGTACTTTTAAAAATATTAGAATAATAAACTTCTAAATACATATTTTAACCGAATATCATGGAAGTGAACTTAATTGAAAACTAAAACAGTAGTGGAATTCATAAATATAAGAGGACATCCAAATTGATTTTCCAGCCAGATGACTATTTGTGTATTATTACAGAAGATTCCATGTGGACTGTTTGGAGATAAAATACAAAAGAATCATAATAAAAATACTAAAATATAAGGATAGAAAAACAGAAAAAGATTGAATTTAGGCCTTGGGTGTAAGGCCTATCTTGAGCTTTAGGATGTTTGCAACATCAATTTTGGACACCCTAGCAAGAATGTTATCATCAATGCCACTAGTAAACAGATTAAGAAGAACTGAAACCGTGCCTGCATTAGCACTTCCAAAAGCAGAAATAGCGGTAGAAGGTTGTTTTGGATCATCATTAGATTGATAGTGCACCAATCCTTTTGGAAACACAAACATGTCTCCAGCTGTGAGAGTTTGTTTATAAATTTTGTTATTGGTGTCAATAAATCCAACATTCAGCCATCCTTTTAATACCAATAGTAGCTTAGCTGAACGCGGGTGTGTGTGAGGTGGGTTAATAGCTCCTGCTGGAAATTGTAAAAAAGCATAAGAGACACTTTGACCATCCAAAGCTGGAAAGTTTGTCGTGCTGGCTTCAGTCGTTGAGAAGGTTTGTGTGTAGTCGGAGTTACCCATGTTGCACAGGTCGAAGTAAAAATTTCTATCAACAGCTTTGTTAGCACTATAATTCATGGGAACTACAAAGTCCGTGGTGATATCTGCATCCTGCTGTTGATACAGAAATCTGTACCAACTAGAGAATTCTGATTGACCTTGATGGGACCAGAATGGATGTGTGCGTGATTACGGGTAATTAGCATTTAGCAACAGACAAATATTACGTGCAATAAAATTTTTAAAGTGGTTCGGCGAGGTAAACTTTTAAGCTTACGTCCACTGTTTTTCTTATTTGTTGTGAGGCTTACAATGAGAATTCTATCAAAGTCATAACCCCGTTTTCATCATTTGTGGGGGTTTACATACAAGGTTTGTATGAAGGAAAGAGCGAAAATAAAGGGATTATAATTGATCTGAATTGCAATTCTGATATTCTCGTGATTGGGCGCTGTGATTGCACAGAGATTGATGTTGATTTGGTCATTCCTGCAATATCTGGGATCTTAAGATATCTAGGAATTGATTGAATGATCATTCGCGTTGTTCACGACTAGCTTATGCTGGGTCGAACTATATGTTAACGAGCTTGTGTTGGGTCGGACAACTAGTGGAGTTGGACTGGTCCTGGGTCGAGCTATATCCTCGCGATATCCCGAGCTTGGTGGAAAAATCACACACAACGTCTACCCCCTAGTGTTCGATGCTCGTTTTGAGCTTCAAAGACTATTGCTCGATTTGATGCCAAGCTCGACATCACCAACAGGTCTCTGGATGCAGGTTCGATCGAGCTCTCGGGGTCGACCTCATGTCCGGCCGACATGCTTCACACTTGTTTACTTCCTGTGATACCTACTAAACTCAAAACATGAAAAGTTAGGGCAAAAACGTAATTTCTAAGCAGTCATATCGCATTAAATGTGATAGCCTTTGTCAATCATGTTTCGTCGCGTGTGGGCAACTACAACTGTCCACGTGCGAAGTCAAGGCGTCGTGCGGCGATGATTGTCAGTGTAACAGTTCGACAGTTCGTCGCCCTTTGCAGATAGATGACGCGTGGCCACGTCTAAGGGCCGAGATTGCTCGATGAATGAAGGGTCGAGATTCATTGTAGATCGACGACTATGATTAAACCCCACCTTTTTGTCTTCCATGCAAACCACTATAAAAGGTGGCGAAGTCGTGAGAATGCTCATTCAGTCCAAGAAAGTTCTCTGACATCTTTGTCCACTTTGCTGCTGTTTTTTCATAGTCACGGTGCTCTTTCTGGCGTGTTTCTACACTTCTTTAATTTCGGTAAGGTTCTTTTCCCCTCCTTTACTCGTTTTTCCCATTTTGTGTCAAAGGGTGGCTACTGTCGTGGCCACATTAGATGTTCTAAGGCTTTAGCAACGTTTTTGAATACGTCTTTAGCGGTCCTAGGTTTAAGGAGGGTTTAATGAGGTGGCCGCGGGAACCTGGGATAGGTCACATGCGTTCGTTGTGTGGTGCGAGCTATCTTGGGTGCTTGAACTAAAAGCAAGTGTGAAATGGTCGAGCTCTAACACATGTTCACTTTTGTTTCAAGTACCCAGAAGCGAGCTATAACCATGTCTTCCTCCAATAGTCACACAATCAACCGCATGTTCGATTCGCCTGCGGGCTTGATAGTCCTTGAGGATTCAACTCCCGAGGTTTAGGAGGAAACTGTCGCACGAAGCTCGGACCTTGATGCGACGGGCTCTTCCGACTGTGCCTCAATACAGTTGGCTTAACCCGCGTGGTCTCCAGTTCATAGGCTACGAAGAGAGCCACAATCTTTGATTACCGTTGGGGATCTAGAATGCATAAGAGTGGTCTATATGCCGTAACTAAATTTGATGGCCCCGGGGGACATTCTCGAAAGAATCCTTTGCCTAGATGGGTAGCGACCTCTAAGACCCTCTTGAGATATGAGGTATCCATTCCCCCTCATCGTTTTATTGATGATGTGTTGAGGCGGTTCGACATCATCCCCCTCCAACTTTCCGTAAACTCCTACGTAATTATTATTGCTCTGTACATAGCGTACATGATCACCAAGTTGGGCACACTATCCGTTGAGGAGCTCGTCCATCTATACAGACTCAAAAAAGGGCAAAACTAGACGTACTACCTTTCCAAAGCGAGGAAGGTACGTTTCAACGGGCTAGTCGATGTCCCAAAAAAGGTCCCGCACTCGGACTCACAACTTTTCTTCTATGAAGCCTGGGAGACCGACACCTTCACCTTGGAAGCAAGTAAGATTTCGACTTATCGTACGTGTAAGATCGCTTTTGAGCTTTGTATTCTAGCTAACTGAGTTGCTTTGTTTTGTAGTTAATGTTGAACAGAACTATCTCCCTGCCGCAAGCTTGCAGAAGCTCCAGCGTTTCAGCGACCTTCTCGATGGACAGCACAACATTAACAAAATCGTTATGCTACCCCACCTGTGAGCATACGGCTTCTGTAGGGACGACACAAGATTTCCTACGATCTTGGAAAAAGGTAAGTCGTCGTTTGCTCGTACTTTTTCCTGCGTGGATAAGTCACTTACTGTTTGTTACTTTCTTGCAGAGCCTTAAGAAGAAGACGACAACTTCGGTGACTGGCAAGAAGACACCGGCTGCTTTGGCAACAAAGCAGCCCACTGATGTCATTGGCGTGAAACGTGCCAGTGGCGAGCTTGGGGAGGGTCCAAGCATGAAAAAGCCTACGATTGCCCCAAAGGCAGCGGGTGGAAAAAATGTTTCCGTGCCCCAGAAGGGGCCAACGAAGAAAACTCTCAAGCTTACTGGAGGCTCAAGGAAACTGAAGGCACCCAAGTAACATGATAGCTCGGGTAAGAAGAAAGCAATCGAGCCTCTGGGAAGACATTATCGTGTTTCACTAGATGACACAACACACATCGCAGATCGGTTACAACTACACCAGCATACATTATAGATTGGCGTCTTGGGGATGACCGTTGTCCTCACTCTCCCCCAATGGCTGTTTCCCCGGCTGCCTCTTGGGGTTAGTTTGCCCTCGGGACTCACACTCGTGAGCGGAGTGCAACTTACGATGTTGGGGTATTGGCCGCCTCTTGGCGCCAATGAATCGGACTGGTCGCCTGCAGAATTCATACTTGTTGGGGTGGCACTGGTGAAGTGCGGTTGGTTAAGATTCTGTGCAGGTGGTTATTGATTCCTTAGCTTAGCCAAGTTTTGTTGCACTGCCTGTGCAACCATCGTTTTGATCATTTCCACTAGTTGGCCATTTTTGGGGTTTGACGTCCCTGCCTCTTGGTTATTCGCAGCATGCTGGTTGGCGGCATAAGTAGTCGGTGTCTAGTGGCGTCTTGTTGTACCTCATGATGGGTGGTTTCCACATTCTTAAGGTTTCTGGTGGTGGTCTTTAATCTGGTGTGCACCATTATAGGCTTGGATTGGGTGGATTGTCGCGACTGTTCGTAGAAATTGTTGTGATGTTAGTAGAGGCCCTCGTTCTAGCACCAAAATGTTGATACATAAATCTGCACTAACCAGAGAATTCTAATTGACCTTGATGGGACCAGAATGGATGTGTGCGTGATTACGGGTAATCAATAATAGACAAATATTACGTGCAATAAAATAAATGACAACGAGAATTTTTAAAGTGGTTCGGCGAGGTAAACTCTTAAGCCTTCGTTTACTATTTTTTATATTTGCTATGAGGGCTTACAATGAGAATTCTGTGTCAAAGTCGTAACCCCTTGTTCATCATTTGTGGGGGTTTATATACAAGGTTTGTACAAAGGATAGAGCGAAAATAAAGGAATTACAATTGATCTGAATTGCAATTCTGATATTTTCATGATTGGGCACTGTGATTGATGTTGATTTGGTCATTCCCGCAAGATCTGGGATCTTAAGATATCTGGGAATTGATTGAATGATCACTCGTGTTGTTCGCGACTAGCTTATGTTGGGTCGAGCTATATGTTGATGAGCTTGTGCTGGGTCAGACAACCGGTGGAGTCAGACTGGTCCTAGGTCGAGCTATATCCTTGCGGTGTTCCGAGCTTGGTGAAAAAATCACACACAACACCTGCCATGACCATTGCAAGAAGAAAAAATGGAATGGATTTAAGAAAATTTGAGATCATGATGACTTATTGAGTAGCCAGCCAGAGAATGATGAGAGATGATTGTGAGTGAAAGTGTTTATTTATTGTTTTTGTGATAAAAATACATGCTACAACATAAAATTTATAATAGAGGAATTAGTGTCTTGGTGAGGTTTGTTGTTCATTTTCATCAAAGTTTCTAATTGCCCTGATGGGCGGTTATGGCGCAACACTTGACAACAAAGGATAAGGAAGTTACTAACAAGCTGTGAAAACAACTGCTTTAAGTATTATTAGTGTATTATTACAACAAGCTCTGCTATTACTAGTGGTCCAGAATGGTTGAGCTAAAATATATCACAAAGAAGAATTAAAAATGAATTAATCAATTAAATAAACAAGAAAAGAAAGATGAGTTTCAAATTAAATATTTTAATAAGCCCTTGAATTGCAACACACGCCTTAATTTATTTTGGGTTGTTAGGATGTCTGATTTTAAAGCCTCATCATCTATGAGACTATGACACATCATTAATATAAGACACAAATACCCCAAAAATAAGCAAACCAAACTAATTTTTGATTGAAATTTTTATATCACCGATTAATACAGATTTCTTTTTTAAGTGATTTTTTTTTTTTTAAATTCTTTTATAAATATATTGTACTTGAAAAATCTATTTAATTTTCATACATTTCGGTTGCTGTTCCTTCAATATTTGTGATAGTAATTCTTTATTAACTGATTTATACAGTGGAGGATCATATCACTAACCATGGGCGAAAATCTTCCATATTTTGTTGGGTTCCCATTCACCAAATAATTGCACTATATTTTATAATCTTTTCAACATATCTTGTTATAAACTTATAATTTAGTCTTCAGTAGCCCACCTAGTACTATATATGTCAAACTGTTAGTTTGTCATTTCATAAGGCATGTCCATGCAGTTGATAATATTCTTAACCTCTTCTTTCTTATATAGTCATCAGTCATTGCACTGAATTTCAATGCCTTAGAATTTAAAACCAATAAGTTCACGTAGGTTAACAATTCTCGACATGCATGCCACTCATAGACTTTTAATGTGGTCAATGACCTCCAAACCCTATATAAATTACAATGAAGTAAATGTTTTATCACATCGACTTATAATTTATGTGGTACTATTGATGCACCGCCAACCACATCTCTTAGGATATAAAGATGAAATTTCAACCACGAATACATTGGATTAAAGGAAAAATCGAAGTGAGATATTGTGGTGAAAGAAATCCATGTAGACTCGTACTTTCAATCGATGAGTCATCGACCCAACCCACTAGAGAGTCCACACGACTCAGCCACTTGGCCGCTTCAAAATCACAGCACAAGCATGCGGTTCAACCCCTAGTGCATCTACAAACAAACAAGTAATCAACTCATTCACCCACAAGGAAAGCACCAAAACAGAATCACAAGTATAATATAAAAAAAGTCTCAAGCGGCTAAGTACCAAGTACAAAGTAAGGCACACACGCCAAGGAAGGGCATCGCAGGCCCCAAAAATACATGAGCAAAAACAAAAAGAAAAAAAGCTAAGTATCATTGGTGCGAGCCATCTCACCCACCTCCGACTCGATCACCCTATCACCAGCCCCAGCACTCGCTTCTACAGCCTGGTCGCTCACATCCTCAGTAATTGATGGCCCCGATTGGCTAGCAAAATCAAGCACCTATTCATTAATCTGCTCCTCCGTATTCCCAGCAGCCTCTTCCTCCATCATCTCCAGCATGAGCTGGATGTCCTCATCTGGGTTCTAGTGAGAGGTGTTCCCGGCCCTATACTCAAGCATGAGCTCTCCCCTGGCCCTAATGATGGCGTCATCAGCAATGCTTCCTCAAGGACTCGACCTCTGCAGTCTTCTCGGCCAACTCCCTCCTCAGCCACTCTAACTCACTCTCGGCCTCCTTTAGACGCTACTGGCTCTCCTGCTTAGCTTTCTGTGTTGTCGCTTCCCTCTGTCGTAGATTGACATTAGATTTCGATACACCATGTATCCTCTTCTCCTGCAACACGATGGATTTCCTCAGGTGTAAGCTGCTGGTGAATGATTGCATAACAAAACAACTTGATCAATATACGTTCGCAATAAATACAGTAAAGTAAAACTCCAGCTCATACCTGGAAAGCATGGGAAAACCCCTAGTCAGGGGCCGTGACCGCATCCATCTGGTTCAAACGAGTCTCGTCAGTTGGGAACAGGAATGAGTCAGCCAACTGACACATGGAAGTCGTGTCCGAGTAGGTCGATGCAGAAGCTGGGATGCTGAAGGTGATCCTCTCAGTCTCCTTATCCAAGATAATAGTCTTGGATGATCCAGCTTCGGCTAAAGGCTGACGATTTGGTGGAGTCATCACCACATCCTTCGCTCTCCTCTCCTCTATGGCCGAGGGCTCCCTCTTCCATTTCTTCTGACGCCTAGCAGTAGACTCGCTTGCACTCGAGACAGTTAGCTTCTTCATTAGCTTTTCTGCAATTGCAAACTCCCCAATAGTTAGTGGATTCAGCCTCGACTTACCATACAAGGTATGATTGCAGTAGCGAGTTAGTAGCACACTCCAGGTTTGCTTCAACGAAGGGAAGGGAATAACTCGGCGGATGGCTTCTACTTTGACCCAGAGATGACTGGTCCTGAGGTTAGCTTCCTCCAACACCACTTGCCAATCCCTCTATGCTTTTGGAATGGCTAGAACCTTCTGGGTCTGCACGTCCAAACCGTCCCCACTCTGCTCGGCTCGGTTGAATTCAAGCTCTGCAAAGAAGAAACACAATAAGATTTTAGTAATTAAAATTCGAGGTAAAGACAAAGTTTCTCACCAGTAGCTCGCCAAGTAAACGAAATGTCGCCTTGTCCTCTCTCTCCGAAGACTGCGTCACCTCGCATAAAAAAGTACCGATCCTTCCAGTTCTTATCAGTCGACCAGAGGTCGGTCACGAGGTGAGCTCGCTCATGCCTAAGGTTCAGCAGGTATCGACCTTTGTCCTTATCGTTCTCCTTTAGGAAGTACGAATAAAGTAATTCGTGCAACCCAAACATCACTTGATGCCACACACAAAGGTCCTCCAGAGCCATCAGTAGCCTCCACCCATTCGGCATGAGTTGGGACGAAGCAATCCTGAAATGGTCCAGGACCTCCCATACAAGGCGAGGGATGGGACGTTGGAACCCATCATGGAACCACTTTTCATAGGCGCTCACCCATCCCTTCGCTTCCCAGTCGACCTGCTCGTATGATCGAGCCGCCCTAATCTCAACGGATTCCAGAATATGATACATTGTCCGGATCCGTCACATATCATTGTCCTTTAGTAAGGGCAGATAATCTCGGCTCAGTATCTTACCACCTGGCCGACTTGGTTCGTCTTCAGAGCCACTACTAGTAGAGGATGAACTACCAAAGTCACCAACTCCTTCGGAGTCTTCCCCACTCCCCCCTTGCCCATTAGGCTCATAGTCACTTGGATTAGCCCCACTCGTCCCAGGGGCAGCTATGTTCACCCTGGTCAGTATACCGATCGAAATGCCCCCACCTTTGGTCATCATCACCATGGTCGGGGCATTCTCATACTCATTCCCGACCTCCGCCTCTACCCCACTCGAACTACTGGATCCTGACCCAAACATTGTTCAACCTATTCACTCTCCTCGACTGACTGACCGATTGACCGACCTATTCCCTTAAAAAATTACTTGACCCCGCTCGCCCGACACCACTGAACGAACCACTGTCTCCAAACTATTCCTACTTGACCCCGTTCGCCTCGCACCACCGACCAACCTCTCTTGTTTAGAACATACACTCCCTAAAACCCAAGTGTCAAATCACCGTTTGTCCCTCACTACTGATCGACCTAGTCTTTTCAAAACCAATAGCTAATTGAACCCGCTCACCCCAGGTGACCGACCTCCTCAGTTTAGGGCTCGACTCCCTTCTATAGCTTCACTCGCCCTGAATCACCAATTGACTACTCCAAAATGAGAATACGCAACCATATAACCCTCTATTCGGCCTGGGCAATCGAACGCCTACTCAGAAATATAAAGGACATCCAAATTGATTTTCCAGCCCGATGACTATTTGTGTATTATTACGGAAGAGTCCAACTCTTTACTAGCATTTGAGATGCTACTACATATGGACTACTCAAATATAAAATACACAAGAATCATAATAAAAACAATAAAATATAAGGACAAAAAAATAGAAAATTTAAAGAGATTGAACTTAAGACTTGGGTGTAAGGCATGTCTTGAGCTTTTGGATAGGCGCAACATCAATTTTGAACGCCTTAGAAAGAATTTTATCATCAATGCCACTAGTAAACACATTGAGAGGATTTGAAACCGTACCTGCATTAGTACTTCCAAAAGCAGAAATAGCAGTAGAAGGTTGTTTCGTATCATCATTAGACTAATAGTGCACCAATCACTTTGGAAACACAAACATGTCTCTAGTTGCAAGAGTTTTGTTAATATATGAAGCCCACAACGGTGTTGTTTTGAGCATTAGTAACATGTTGGCATTTTGGTTATTATCCTTTGCAATCTTGACCCTTGATTTGTGATGGATCCAACGGCTGAAATCACTCATGTTGGTCAATGGAATAAAAGAAGCTAAATCGCCCAATTTGCATAGTTGGTCTTTTGTGTATTTTGCGGTTGTATTCTCTCTGCTAGGGTTCTTTATTCTGTTCATATCTCTTGTGTAAATCTTGCTGGTAATCTGATTGGAAGTTATGTTTCTTTCAAGGGTAGAGAAGCAGGAATAGTTTTCTCCAGGGTTGCAGATTTATAGTGTAAGGGGTTGAAGGATTAAGGTGTTGAGAGTGATTAGTTGAGTGCTTGTGGTTAAGTTTGTACTCTATGACTTGTTGATAATAATAGTGCAGCGAGCCTCCATATTTTGGAGCTCAACATCGACATAGCTTGTTCAATCTTGAACAAGTGAACCATGGTAAAAGATTGTGTGTTGGTGATCTTGATTTGATATGTAGTTGTTTTTTACTAGTGTGGACTTGATAGTTGTTGGATTGAAATCTAGGGAACTTGAATTGAAAATTTAGAAAAGAAATGGGAATAATCTATTTGTGAAAGGTAGGATAGATTCGTCAATTTGATAAGGAAGTTGGAAAAGGTTCTCAACACAAGTTAGGTTTTAAAAACAAAAAAAAAAAGGGTAAAGGAAATGGTAAACCTAAGGGAGAAACTAGGAAATGCTTATAATGTAACAAATCAGGACACCTTAAGAAGAATTATTATGAATGGATTAAGAAATAGAAACAGGCTACTACTGAGAGTAACCTAGCATGCACTAGCAGTAACATTGAAATCTCTGAAGCACTCATTGTCTCTAATACTGCTAGTGCCAAAGAATAGGTGTTAGATTCAGGATGTTCATTCCATATGAGTCCTAACAAAAAATGTTCCAAAAACTTAAAGAGTGGTGAACATGAAATTGTATTCATGGGAAATAACCATTCATGTGAGGTTTAGGGTATAGGTAATATAACCATTAGACTAAAGAGAGGTAAGGTAATAATGCTAACTAGAGTTAGATATATCCTTGAACTCAAACGAAACCTGATCTCATTAGGAACCCTTAATGAAGCTGGTTGTTGCTATAAGGCATAGAATGGGTGCATAGTAGTGTATAAAAATGATAATATACTGCTTAAAGGTGTTAAAAAGAATAGTTTGTATATATTGTGTGGTCAATATTACCCTAATATTTTTAATACTGCACTTTTATCCACTAACATGTCTATTACAGAGAAATGGCACTTGAGAACGAGCCATATGGACCAAAAAAGTATGAATATACTTAGACATCAGGGTTACTTTGGTAATGAGTCAGTGTCTGACATGAGTTTTTGTGAAAGTTGTGTCTTGGGTAAACAACACAGAACGAGTTTCCCAAAAGGAACTAATCTGGTTGTTAATTGTTTGGACTATTTGCATGCTGACTTATGGGGTCCTGAAAGGGTTAGGTCACATGGAGGGAATCGTTTCTTCCTATCCATTGTAGATGATTATAGTAGGAAGTAGATAGGAAGGTTAAGGCCCTTAGGATTGATAATGGGTTGAAGTTTTGTAACTCTGAATTTGATTCATACTATAGTAATCGAGGGATTTTGAGGCATTGAACAGTTAAGAGAACTCTTTAGCAAAATGGAGTTGTTGAGAGGATGAATAGAACACTGTTAGAAAAGGTGAGACGCCTCTTATTCACCACTGGACTGCCAAAAACCTTTTGGGGGGAAGCCTTAACAACTGTTGCCTATCTTATTAATAGGAGTCCCTCAAGCTCTATAGAATTTAAGTGTCCTAAAAAGAGATGGCCAGGAAGAAGACCAACTCTTAGTCACTTAAGGGTTTTTGGGTGTGCTTCTTGTGCGCACACCAGTAATGGGAAATTGAAGCCTAGGTCCCTTAGATGTGTATTTTTAGGATACCAAGAAGGGGGACCAAAGGGTATAGGCTATGGAAAAAGGATGCCCAAGGGATTAGAGTCATAATCAGTAGAGACGTAATTTTTAATGAGAATGTGCTTCCTTGCAAGATCCCTAACAACAATGTAGGTAATTCGAAAAATGATTCTATAAATTTTGATCAAGCTGAGATAACTCAATTTGAGGTGGAGCCAGCAAGCCATACTAAGCTGATTGACCCAATTGAGGGGACTGAACTAGTAGATGAACCACTGCCACTCAATCAAGACCAAGATGATGAAGGTGAATGATAGAAAATATCAAGGAGGCCCAACATGGTGACCTGGCTCAATACCAGATGGCAAGAGACAAAGTTAGGAGAGAGATCAAATCTCCTACAAGCTTCAGTTATGCAGACCTGATCTACACAACATTGGTTGCTGGTGTAGAAATTCAGAGGTCTGGGCCTGACTCTTATGAAGAAGCAATAAGCTCCAAGGACAGCAAGACATGGCTTGTTACCATGAAGGAAGAAATGGAATCGTTGAAGCTGAATAAGACTTGGTCTTTGGTCCCAATGCTAAAAGACCAGAAGTTGGTGGAGTGCAAGTGGCTCTATAAGTTGAAGGAAGGCATCAACATGTCATACCCTCCAAGATACAAAGCCAAGCTAGCGGCTAAGGCCTTCACACAGAGGGCAAGTATTGACTTTTATGAAATCTTTTCATCTGTAGTTAAATTCAAAACTAGTAGACTAATGTTGTCAATTGTTGCAATCATGATTTAGAATTAGAACAATTGGATGTTAAAACTATCTTTTTGCATGGCTAGTTAGAAGAAATGATTTTTATGAGTCAACCTACTGGTTTTAAGGATAAAAGCTTGCATGAACATGTTTGTCTCTTGCATAAGTCTCTTTATGGTCTTAAACAGTTCACTAGGCGGTGGTATAAAAGATTTGACTCATTTATAGTAGGAATTGGTTTTACTAGGAGTAAGTATAACAATTGCTTTTACTTTGCTTGTATTAATAACATGCCTAAATATTAATAAATAAATCTAAGCCTCACATAGATAACTTGAAAGCAAAATTAAGTGCCGAGTTTGACATGAAGGACTTTGGCTGTGCAAAGAAGATATTAGGAATGATAATTGACAGAAATAGAAGGTTTAATAGGTTAAAGCTTCACCAATTGCCATACTTACAGAAACTGACTTCTAAATTTGGAATGTTTGATTCTAAAGTAGTTACCATGCCCTTAGCAAGTCAGTTTATCCTTAGTAAATTGCAATGTCCTAAAACAGAAACTGAATTGTTAAAGATGGAAAATATTCCACACTCCAATGCCATAGGTTCTGTGATGTATGCCATGATAAGTACCAGACCTGATTTATCTTATGCAATATCATTGTTAAGTAGGTTTATGTCAAATCTTGGAATTGAACATTGGGTTGCATTATAATGGATGCTTAGGTATATTAATAGTATTGTGCATGTTGGATTAGATTTTTGCAAGAGAAACACTTTACTTGATTTGGCTGAGTATGTAGACTCTGATTTTGTAGGTGATAGAGACTCAAGGAAGTCTACAACAACCTATTACTTCACCCTGGGAGGCAATTGTGTCAGTTAGAAATCACAATTGCAACCAATGGTTGCACTGTCCACAATAGAAGCAGAGTACGTGGCAGTAACTATTGCATTTAAGGAAGCAACATGGCTTCAAGGGATCTTGAGAGAAGCAAATTTGCTGGATGGACTTGTGATTGTATATTCTAATAGCCAAAGTGCCATCCATCTAAGTAAAAACCCTGTATACCATGAGAGGACTAAGCACATTGATGTGAAGTATCATTTCGTCTGAGACCTAATCTCAAGAGGGCAACTGAATCTGATGAAGGTACCAACTGAAGGGAACCCAACTGACATGGGAACCAAGGTGGTGACCTCTGCAAAGTTCAAGCATTGCTTGGACTTGTTGCATGTAAGGTGGTACACTAGAGCTAAGAAAGAATATGTGAGATGCTTGCTGCACTAATGGAATGCTGCCAGAAGGGATGATGTAGGCTTCAAGGTGGAGATTGTTAATATATGAAGCTCACAACGGTGTCGTTTGAGCATTAGTAACACGTTGCCGTTTTGGTTATTATCCTTTGCAATCCTAACCCTTGATTTGTGATTGATCCAATAGTTGAAATCACTCCTGCTGGTCAACGGTATAAAAGAAGTTGAATTGCCCAATTTGCATAGTTGGTCTTTTGTGTATTTTGCGATTGTATTCTTTCTGTTAGGGTTCTTGATTCTGTTCATATCTCTTGTGTAAATCTTGCTGTAAATCTGATTGGAAGTTGTGTTTCTTTCAAGGGTATAGAAGCAAGAATAGTTTTCTCTAGGGTTGTAGATTTACAGTGTAAGGGGTTGATGGATTAAGGTGTTGAGAGTGATTAGTTGAGTGCTTGTGGTTAAGTTTGTACTTTGTGACTTGTTGATAATTATAGTGCAACGAGCCTCCATATTTTGGAGTTCAACGTCAACGTAGCTTGTTCAATCTTGAACAAGTGAACCACGGTAAAAGATTGTTTGTTGATGATCTTGATTTGATATGTAGTTGTTTATTAGCAGTGTGGACTTGATAGTTGCTGGATTGAAATCTAGGGAACTTGAATTGAAAATTCAGAAAAGAAATGGGAATAATCTATTTGTGAAAGGTAGGATAGATTCTGGTCAGTTTGATAAGGAAGCTGGAAAAAGGTTCTCAACACAAGTTAGGTTTTAAAAACATTGGAACTAAAAAGTCTGTGGTGACATCTGCATCACCTGCCATGACTGTTTCGAGAAAGACGAAAAATGGAATTGATTTAAGAAACTTTGAGACCATGACGACGTATTAAGTAGCTAGCTAGAGAAGAATAAGAAATGATTGTGAGGTAAGTGTTTGTTTCTTGTTGTTGTGATGTAATATTTATTGCATGCTAGAACATAAATTTATAGTTTTTGCTAATTGCACCGATGGCCGGTTGTGGTTAAACACCAAAGTCAGTAAACAAGGGAAGCTCTTATAACACAAATGGAAAAGGAAATAAAAAATGCAATGAAAAAACTATGCTTTAAGCATTATTAGTTTATTATTATAACAAACTCAGCTAATATCCCATAAAAATAATTTTTCATAAAACGGATGTATGATACAATCAACTAATTGTAAAAAAAGTGCATG